>NC_037683.1:74663981-75005679 GCF_003255815.1 Theropithecus gelada
CGCTTTGGGAGGCCGAGACGGGCGGATCACGAGGTCAGGAGATCGAGACCATCCTGGCTAACACGGTGAAACCCCGTCTCTACTAAAAAATACAAAAAACTAGCCGGGCGAAGTGGCGGGCGCCTGTGGTCCCAGCTACTCGGGAGGCTGAGGCAGGAGAATGGCGTGAACCCGGGAGGCGGAGCTTGCAGTGAGCTGAGATCCGGCCACCGCACTCCAGCCTGGGCGACAGAGCCAGACTCAGTCTCAAAAAAAAAAAAAAAAGAAACTAGACATCTGTGCCCAAATATATTTCTTAAAGTATAGGGAATGTGTATTTCTGCCATTTCCTAGAGGAAAAAACTCTTTGTTTAAATGATTTTAAGTATAAAGTCTTTTAGTGAAAAAAAATTCTATAGTAACAGAGTGGAAAAATTATTGTATTCTATTACCAGACTTGTGTAAAGTTTGCCGAAATCTCTTTTTTTTCTTTTATTGCCTATGTTTATCCAGTTGGCCAAAATCTTCCACATAGTTTTCACCTCTCTCCCAAGTGAATTCAGACCTCCACTCTGGACTTGTACTGGGTTAAAGCCATTCATATGACAGTGACAAAAGAAAGTTTCCACTGAAAACCATTCGAGAGCCTCGAAAGAAAGAGTCACCTGGTCAGGTTCATTTGAAATATTCATGAACTCAACAGAAGATCAGATTAAAAATAGAGCCCCCAAGCAATGGAGGTTTTGGGGGTTTTTCCTCAAATTTTAGGCTTTATAATGGTGTTTTCACAACATGGCCCACCTGCCCATAAAATGCTTCCATGCTCCACCAGTATTAATAGTTTCACTTGCAAACTTACATAATGGACATGAATAGGATGTTCAATTCATTCTTCCCCTTGCAAGAAAAGTACAGTTCTCAGTAGTCACATACGAGAATTGTAACAATGGATTGATATTCTGGTGTGTACGTATTTTTGAAAGTGACGGCTGGACACACTGGACAAATCACAGGCAACATATATTCTTACAATGTGAGTCAAAGATAAACATGCCTAGAAAACTATACCTGTTGAGGGAAGGAGGAGACACCACATATCTAATAGACATGTAGAAATAGTATTATGGTTTTGACTATTCTGCAATTCTGAACCTTCTATGGGGAGGTCAATTATAAACACAAGCAGTCCATTCCAAAGTCATTCCTTCATTTGACCACACCAGGCACTAATGCAAAGGAAGCTTAACCCTTCTGAAAACATTTTAAACCTGACCAAATTAAAAGTAGCACCAGAGGGATTATTATTATTTTTTTTTTTAGAAGAACCCACAAGCAATTTACTTGACTAGAGGAAAAAGTGCAAAGAAATCCTTTATCACAAAATAGCTTCTTGAATCTTTCTACCAATAAATCTCCCATCCCTCCAAGAATGCCTATCTTCCCTGCTGATAACAAGCTGTGGAGATAAATATTTTATTTTTTTCTACAAAACCCCAAATGATGTTTTCAAATAAAATAAAAATAAATCTTCTACAAGCTACTGTCAAAAATGGTCCTAGAAGAGGTAAATGTCATTTTAAAGGCTGCGTGTTAAAATATTTAGGAGAAAGAATCTGCTTGTCAAGTTCCAACAGGAAGCTCTGAAGAGGTTATAAGTGCATCTATCAAATTTTCATCTACCTTTAGGCTGACCTACTGAGGAAACCACAGAAAGCCTGGTCCTGTGTAATGAGGGAGCTGGAAGGGCTGGGGGTTTCAAGCATTGGACAGCAACAAGGTCACAATCAAGCACAAAGATAAGGCTTGGGGGATTCTGCAGTGGTTCCCCAGGGAAGATGCACTGGCATGGGTAGGCAGGCAGCTGCATTCTGCTTTAAGCCACAGTTCAAGCTTAGGAATGGAACCCAGCTGATGGCCATTCAAAATCCCTCATGAGAACTCTGACCTCTCATGCCAAATCTAGCAAAGTAGCATCCACCAAATCTAAGCAAAAGAAAGACCCAGCCAGCAAAATACGGCAAGGTTTTGTTTTTTGTTTTTTTTGCTTTTTTGTTGTTGTTCTTTAAGTCTAATTTAAAGTGCTTCCATAACCCCACCCTTTGGGAATTATATGCAGTGACTTTTTTTTAACAAGGAAAATTTGGTTTTAAGGAGCTTATGGGAACATTTAACTTGGACTGGAAAGGTTATTTGCTCGGTGTTAGGCTAAAAGCCAAAATCCACTTTTAACCAGAGATGATTTTCATATTATACCTCACAAGAGTATTGTGTCATGTGAGCAGGCTGCAGCGGTAAGCAGTGAAGTGAAGTTATGACTTCCCCCAAAGACTCATTAAAATGTATTATTAAGCAGAAAAATTCAGAAAATCCAAAAGGAACCCGTCTATACTATCTCAGACACAGTAAAAATGCTTTCCAACTTATTATTTCCTTTGCTCTGCCTCCCTACAAACACCACTAAGTCAATACTGTGAAGAACCTGATCCTGCTGCAAAAGAAGATGAAAATGCCTCAAAGTTGTGTGCCACTATGACGCTCTGTATATTATTTTTCCCTTAAATGTGCTATGGAGGAACATATGATGACTTCAAGTGACTGCAAAAAATAATAATACTAATAAACCTGTGAAGATTCTACAATTTGCTTTTTTTTACACTATTCAACCCACAAAATAAAATATGGTAAATTAGAAACATTTACCTAGGAAACATGACACTTTCCAATTTTGGTTTTTATAATTCCAAATTTTAGCAGCTCCAATATTTTTCCTTTTCCTTCCTGTTTTGGTTTTTAACTCATCTCGATTTTTTTCTCAATTCTTGAAAATTTTCCCCCACCACTTCAATTTTTAAAAAGTAATGATTTCATTTAAGTCAGGCAAATGTGCTTTAAGAAAGCTGGACAAAATACCGGCTTTCTTACCAGATTCTACAAAAATGTGAAAGCACACTTGCAAAGGAGTTCCAAGCTGCTATGGAAACGGCTTTTTTTTTTTTTTTTCCTTTTTCTTTTTTTCCAAAATAACAGTACTCCTGGCTCAGGACTGCTGGCATGCAAGCTTCCAATCCAAGCCCATTGACAGCTTGTGGAGTGGACAGATGAGGCATGGAAAATATTTTAAATTAGTTCATTTATCTTGTTGAGACACAGGAAACGGCAACAAATCTCTCACATAAAGAAGGAATACAGAAAGACAATGCACCTCCTGTAATGTGTAGCAAATTTAGTCCATTAAGACAAACCTTTCAGACGATTGTGTATTATCTAATAAGAGCCACACCTCATATGTTGAAGGAGTATTTTATCATTAAAAGATCCAGAAAGCTGGCTAGAAATCATGGACTGCTTCTGAATTTTAACAGACTCAAATTTTAGCAGTCAAATAGTTTTGAAATCAATGTTTTTGAGTAATCTTAAGCAGATCGTGGGCCAATACTAATACCAGTGAAGAAAAATGTAACAAAGAACTGCAAGTTCTTAAACGAGAGTTTAAAAATGCCACATTTTAGGATAAGACAACAAGAGCTGGATTAAAGAGAGAATGTGATGCTCCCTTAAATGTGAATGAACAAAACAGCATTTCTTCTAGGTCCCATTCTAGGGTTCACATCAACAAGTACTTTTGGCCCCATGGCTCCTGTCCACTTCAAGAGTCCTTCCCAGGCGGACAAAGCAGGGGCTTCAGGCCTGGAGCAAGAAGCAAGTGGATACAGGGGAGCCAAACACTAGTCTCAGGATTGGTTGCACCAAAATCACTAGGAATCAGAGAAACCTGCTAAAGATACTGTCCATCTCTACCCTGTCACCAGAAATTCTGATTCATAAATCTAAATGGGAGCCCAGAAATCTGTATTTTTGATAAGTACCTCAAAGCAATTCTAGCGCAAAGCCACATTTAGAAATCACTGTAGGATTACAAATCAGCATTCTTCATAAACTAGCAGTAGATAGAATTTTGAAAAACTATGTGCCCTCTCACACAATTTTAAGTGGACACAAAATTTCTCATCATAAGTTTAAATAATTGTAGAAGCTATACATTTTGTGGATTAAATATTGACATTTAGAAATAAAACACATATCTCTAAATACCATGGTCATTTGATAACTCCATCATCCACTTAACAAATAAAAGAACAGGCTCTCCTTTAACATTTTGTAGCATTCCTTATTCCCTTTAAATTTATATTATTTCGATTCCACTCCCTACAGAATTTTATCTGAATGTAAGATAATTTTATGCCTGAAACTCTTTTAGTTATCACTGTACCATAATCCCCTTTAACAAAAATATGCATATTAATTGAAGTTTAATTTTTAAAAAACACTTCCTATGACAAGACTCTAAGTTTAAAAAACCTCTAGTTTGGCTATTATACTTATTTTCAGTTTATAACTGATCAAAGCTACACATGTACTATAATACTGGTAATTATTAAAGAAAAAAGTAATTTTTTTGGAAATGTATCTCTTAATCAGATGGGTGAAGCTTTTAAAAATTATTTTATGAATGTATGTTACACACTGCTGAAGTAAGGCATGTTTCTGTGTCATTTTAATTATATTTTTCTTTTTCCAAAAAAAAAAAAAGAGCCTTCACATTAAAAATTAAATGGGATTTGAGGGGTTTTGTTGCAGTAATGTCTCTTAATTCTTGTGAACTCTTTCTGAGTTATATGCCTACATGCACACTGGTCAGAAACCATCACTGTGTAATCACTGTGTATCAGCTGACATCACTTGGGTACTCCTTTAATTTTGTCAAAAGTGAAAAAAAAAAAAAAGGAGCCACCTAAGTTGCAATAAAAAGTCTTGTTATCCAGCTACTCCATTCATTCCCTTTTCCAGCTTTACGAGAGCCAGTATTTTGCATCAATTCCCCATTTGGCATGCCAGAGGTCTTCTACCTCAGGGCAGAGTACAACAGTGAGCTCAGAGACGCATGCGCGATCAAAGATAGATGGCGGAAAGACCAACTGTCTGCCCCTCTCTGTGAAGGAGAGGAGACAGGAGACCCTGCAGACTGCAGGCCGGCTCTCAGGCAGATCAACTTTAGGAAAAAGTATGTTTGGGAGTTAGGATATAGAAAAGAACTGTCCTTGTAACTGTCTTTATAAAGGGTACATGGGTGTGTGTGTGTATCAGCTGGAAGACCCTGGCCAGATGATCCTGCACGCATAGTCCATGATCTCAGGCATCTGCTGGTAACTCCGTAGCAATTATCTGAGGAGAAAATCAAAGGCCAGAGAACACACTCAAGGCAATCCAGACAGGATCAAAGGCTGAACAGGGTGGTACCCAGCACAGCACTTACCTGAGGGCAGTGTGGTAGGGGGAGCGGATAGACTGGAACTGAGAATGAGGGTGGGCATCTCTCTTAGAGCAAGCCTATTCCAGTGTGGACTCACCCATTTCTCACAAGCCTCACCTTTCTAAAAAAGATCCCAATGAGAAACACAGCACAAAGTGTGGATGATTATTTGCGTCTGTGACCGATGGCATATTTACTCAACAGGGTAATAACTATTCCGATGCTGGTGTTGCAGCAATCACTGTATATAAGGGGACACACAATAAAAATGCTGTTTGGCCTAACTCAGAAATTCATGATTAGGGTCAGTGGAGTTATAAAATACAGAAATATCTACCAATTTTAGATAATTTTTTTTTTTTTTTTTTTGAGACGTAGTCTGGCTCTGTCGCCCGGGCTGGAGTGCAGTGGCCGGATCTCAGCTCACTGCAAGCTCCGCCCCCCGGGTTTACGCCATTCTCCTGCCTCAGCCTCCCGAGTAGCTGGGACTACAGGCGCCCGCCGCCTTGCCCGGCTAGTTTTTTGTATTTTTTAGTAGAGACGGGGTTTCACCGTGTTCGCCAGGATGGTCTCGATCTCCTGACCTCGTGATCCGCCCGTCTCGGCCTCCCAAAGTGCTGGGATTACAGGCTTGAGCCACCGCGCCCGGCCTAGATAATATTTTTAAAAATTCCTGTTTGCTCTAGGATTCAAATATGCTGGAAAAAAATAATTGTTTTTGTTTTTTTTTGAGTCAGGGTCTGACTCTGTCACCCAGACTAGTATGCAATGGCGTGATCTCAGCTCACTGCAACCTCCGCCTCCCGGGTTCAAGCGATTCTCCTGCCTCAGCCTCCCGAGTAGCTAGGGCTACAGGTACCTGCCACCATGCCCAGCTGATTTTTTGCATTTTTAGTAGAGGCGGGATTTTGCCATGTTAGCCAGGCTGGTCTCAAACTTCTGATTTCAGGTGATCCACCTGCCTCAGCCTCCCAAAGTGCTGGGATTATAGGCATGAGCCACTGCACCTGCCCCAATAATTTTTTTTTTTAATGAAAAATAAAAAAGAAAGAAAAAGGGAAAGAATATCTAAGTTCCTCTGAGACTGCCTGCTCCATTCACTTCAGGAGGGGTTAACGCATAGGCCCAGTGGGGAGCTCCGTTTTCTATAAATGCTCAGATTATCCCACCATGCAGTCGGAGAAGATAAACACAACAACAGAAAAAAAATGAAAATATAAAAAACCCTCCTGCTCCTATGAGCAGGGAAAGAGTGGAAATAAACCGAAACACCAGCCTTCCTCTCACAGGTTTCAACATGATGCCATCCTCAAGCAAAATTAAATGTCATCCTAGACTGCAGCTGTCCCAGGGTCAGCCATCATGACCCCGTATTTTACAGTGTAAAAGTCAGGTTAACCAACAGACCTGAAAAAAGCCTGTTTTTCCTCCTCTTTGTTGTTCCTCTTAGTTCTCTCTAAACAATTAGATTTCATTAGAAACAACTTTTGGCACAGCACACTGGCTCTTTGAAACAAGGAAAAAGAGAAAGCAAGAAAAATCTTAGAATGGGAATTTTGCAACTGAAAAAAATCATTTTAGAGATGAAGAAACTGAGGTCTGAAGAAGGTAAGTGTTTGCTCACTGCCACACAACAATGGCCCTGAGCCAAATATGCCCCTTCAAAGGCCAGTGTGCTCCTCCTCTGCCACAGGGTTCCAAGGCCCCTTCCTGGTTTCACTCTGCCTTGCCCCTCTGGCCTTCTCTCAGTACTCTGCTGTGCTAAGCACCTTTCCACCTCAGGGTCCTTGAATACACCCTTCCTTTACCCGGGTAACTGTTCTCCCAACCTTACCTTCATCTTGGCCACACCTACTGATCTTTTAGTCCTTAAATGTCATTCCTTCAGAGCCATCCATTCTTGATCCTCCAAATTAGGTCAGGCCCCCTGATGGGCACTCTCATGGCACAACACCTCTTCATAACTAATCATTTGTTTAACGTATCTCTCTTCATAGATCTATGAGGTCCAAGAACACTTGAACCCGTATGTTCTTCTTCATCTTTATAAGGAACTGCTCAGGAACTGGAATATGGAGAGTGCCCATTCAATATATGTAGATAAACTTAATGAAGATAATAAACTACATGTCAGATATTGCTTTGAAGGTATTATATATTCCATTCATTGAGGTAGGCAATAGTATTATTACTGTGTTACAGATGAAGAAACTGAGCCACAGAGCAGTTCAAAAACTACACTAAGATCATGCAGCTCCTAAATGGACGGATTGTTTAAAATATATACAATGTAGCACTGGGAATCATTTATGATAGGAGCTTTATGAATAGTCATGCAGACCCACACAAGGCCATAATCAGTGCTTTGAAAGTTATTAAGGAGAAGGCCTATTAACATAATGGACCCTATTCTAGGGCACTATGTGGGTATTTTCTAAAAACACTTCATAACACACTATCATTCGTGCTCCAGTAAAAATCACCTCTAACACCACAGTGGTTCATGTTGAATGTTGGTTGTGGCTCTGCTCCAAGTCTTGTTTAAGCTAGGACTCAGGCTGAGAGAGCAGCCCCTATATGAACTATGCCATTCTCACAAATGGGAAAACAACGAGAGATGGTGGCACCATGTAGTGGCTCCTAAAGCTTCAGCTGAGTAGTGGCACAGGTCATCAATATCTCTGTTAAGTTAGAAGCCCAGGACTCATGATCTTTTCTTCCTAAGCTCCCCAGCACAGCTGGAAGCAAGAAACTAACACCATTAAATTCCTTATTTTCACTAAAATGTTCTAAGACAGCAAACACTAGGTTACCCAGAGCCTTGACTTCCCTCAGCATTTGATTACAAGGATTCAAAGATGATAATTTGAGTAACTCTGCCACTGCACACTACAATTCTCCATAGCTTTTTTTGTCCTTTCTCTACATAATGTTTTTACTCACACAATCTTCGCCCAAATGAAAAATCCCTATTGAATTCAAACCAAATTCTCATAGAGTTACAGAGGACTGAACCTCTTCTATCTTACCTTCCAAGAAAGTGATGATAGAGAAGGAACATAATGTATCCAACAATTTTAATGTTTACACGATGCAATCGCCTTGTCTCATACACACACACACCAGTCATGTGCTACATACAACGTTTCAGTCAATGACAAATGGCACATCCCATGGTGGTCCCATAAGATTATAATACCTAATTTTGACTGTATGTTTTCTATGTTTAGATATACAAGCACTTAGCATTGTGTTATAACTGCCTGCCACACTCAATACAATAGCATGCTGTACAGGTTTGTAGCCTAGGAGCAATAGGCTACACCATATAGCCTTGGTGTGTAGTACTCTATACTACCAAGGTTTGCATAGGCACACTCTATGTTTGCACACAGACTAAACTGCCTAATGATGCACTTCTCAGAATGCATCCCCATTGTTAAGCAATGCACACTGAATATATCGAATCCAAAAGTCCAAAGTTCAAAATGTTCCAAAGTTTGAAACTTTCTGAATGCCAACAAAACACACAAAAGAAATGCCCATTGGAGTATTTCAGATCTTGGATTTACAGATTAGGAACAATCAACCATTAAGTATATAACATAAGTATTACAAAATCCAAAATCTGAAACACTTCTGGTACCAAGAATTTTGGATGAGGGATACTCAACCTCAATGTGTAGATGGGTATATGTGTGTGACTTGAAATACTGACTCAGGATGGGGAGGAAAATGTTCCTGAACTGTTGAGTATATCCAGGCTTACGAACACAGAGAACTCTTACTTATTTGATAAATAATTTTAAAAATGCAAGCACTTCATAAAAATAGATAATAGAGAAACTGCAGGTCCATCCTTGCTGGAGACTGAACCATAAACAATGGCTATTAATATCAATAGTAAACAAAGAAAAAGTTCTTAATGTTTGGTACTATATTTTATAATTTCTCCTAAATCTGACAATTTTTTTTTTTGCATACAACTTGATCATTAATTCTACTGAACAAAAGGCATAAGTCCCTTTTGTCAGCTCTGTGTTTTGCTACTGCAAATGCTTGACAAAATTGCCTGCTTCATTGTTTATTCCCTGTAGATCTTCCTGCCCTCAAGGAAGCAGCTCTAAAGCAGTGTGGGATTTGGAGCCAAGCGTGACAACGCAGTAGGCTTGAGATGAAGTGTCAAGTCAGCAGACAAATGCCAGCCGAGGAAGAAAAGCAAGACTCTCACAGGAAAAGAACTGCCCGCAGCCCCACGAAGGCACCCTGGGACTCACGGACAGGAAGCAATCAGAGCTCTGTATCTGCATATGGCCACTGAAAAAGCCATATCCCTTCCACCATCAGCCATGGTGAGGACCCAAACCGAAAGGCTCTGGAAGACCCAGTGATGGTTTGTGGTATCATTCTTAACAGGGTGCCTTTGCCCCTAGTGTCTTATTTTGGTCATAGTATTAGTAACAATGCCTGCTTGGGCTCTCTGTGTAACTCCCACTGAATCCCACTTGCTAAAGATTCTGAAATGAAACTCAGGTGGAACACACATTATTCCTAATGGGCCTTTTGGTCTGAGTCTCTCTGTACCATTCTGGTGGGCTAAGGTGGAAAGAAACCTTCTAATGCCCATTCCAGGAGGATTCATTCATAATTTAAGCCTTTCCTGAGTATGAACTCAGGCCCCATGTGAGGCTGTAGTGACACAAACAAGTCAGAGTCCTTGCCCTGAAGGCATGGCAGAATCTCTAGAAAAGGTGGTTTCAGAAGCATTTATTTGATGACTTTGTTCTCAGAGCCACTATGATGCTTTCACAGGGGCAAAGCCCAGGCTAAGTGGAAGACATCTGATATTTAGATATCGACCACCAAAACACCTTTCTAAAAAGTCCATTAGCCAGCAACTAGCTCTCTAGGTTCCTGCTCTGATTCAATTTCTAAAGGAGCTAGCACAAGAGATGTATAATGTTCATCCTGTCCCTTGAATTTCAGAGGTAATACATGCCTTTCCATACCAGCACCTGGTCTACCTTCTACTATGCCCCTCTGAACTCATCTCCAAGGCTTCAGAAACATGCTTAGTAAATAGTGGAAATCCCAAGGATTCCTTCCATCAACATGAACATTTCCTCACACAGCGTAATTATTGTACTTCCAGATTTCCCCATTATCCCTGTAGGCTCTGGGCTCATGAGGTGTTCAATGTTTTTCCACAGAAACGCCAGGTGTGATTCTGGCATTTACAATTGCCAACATCTTCAAAGTGGAATGCCAGGAACACACTACTGGAGACACTTTCAGTCAATGGGGCAGCACTACCTGTGAGATCGGATGATTTTCACTCATTCACCTGCAGGACAACAGCACAGGCTTCCCTCTGCTGTTCCTCACTTGCAGTGAGTTTGGTATGCTGGATGGGGCACCAGTAGGAATACTTCCCTAAAGTTATTTAAAGCTCTGTGCACGCCAGCCTTGCCAAATCATAAAATTAGGAAATTGCATTCAGTCAGAATGCAATTCCCTTAGCACTTCAGGCACCTAGTTATTCTTCAATTTCTTTCCCACAAACACTTGGCCCAGGTCCCGAAGTCCATCCCATATCTACGTGTCTCCGTGGCACATAAAAGAGATTCAGGGAAGAAGATGGAACAATAAAACTTCAGGTTTACTGGCAACATTAAGTGAAGTAATCCCCCTCCACATACTTTTCTTACAGGAAGATCAGTTACTCAGCCTTTCCATTCACCTGCCTGATGTGAATCTACAAATATTTTAAGAGGGTAATTTGGAAGACTTACAATAGCAGAAGTTGTTCAAGCTGTAGCATTAGTCTCTGTCATGTGCCTTAGGTTTGCCCACACATTTAGCTCATTTACACAAATGAATCACTAAGGGCCTGTTTATTAATCAGGTCAACGAAGACTCATTTAAACTACTTGCTAACAGCCCTCTCTTATATACTAGTGGTCGGTGAATGTTTTTGCTTACAATTCCCTAGAAGAATTTTGGAAGACTATACCGCTCCTTGAATGTTAAAGTTGAGATTTATGGGGTTGTACTGTTTTTAACTTTAAGGTGAAATAGATGCAAAAGGATATTATTTCCCAGCATAGAATTCCAGGATATAATTATATGTGCACCTAAATTATATTTTTTGTCAAACTTTGACACAGCAGATTCAGCCCAATTTATGTAAAAAGTCTGCCCCACATATAAAACCCAGTAGACAAAGGCAGTCCTCATTATCAAAGCAATCTGCCAAAACAGACTTGTTTTTTATCAGAAAAAGTCTGAATTCATTTTTCAATTCAAATAAATGTATTAATACACATTCCCATATCAAGCATTTCACTTCTGAATTCTAAAAGAAACAATCAACAGTGAATAAAAGATAGTCCCAACTATACAATTGCTTAAACACAACAGAACCTCATTTCTTGCTCAAATAACACTACTGGGCTGGCAAATAGTTCAGTGGGTGGGGTAGCTCTCCTCCATGGCCATTTAGGGGCCTAGGTTGACAAAGTATTGTGATCTCAACATTTGGGCTCGAGGGTCTCTTTGAAGGTCAACTCCACTCCAGAAAACAGTGAGGAGGAGAACACATGGGGGTTATTTAGGAGCCAAACCTGAGAGTAATATATTTCACTTCTGCTCTAATACCTATGGCTGTGCTCCTACCAGTAAGGGAGGCTGGGCAATGTGGACTATTTGTGGATCAAGAAGACACCATAGGTTTGAGGGAACACCTAGTGGATAAGGTACATAAATTCTCCAATAAATGCATGGCCTATATGAAGTGCTATTTTTTTTTCCAGTATTTATTACCAAATCTATCTCTACTTTGCTCTTTTGAGACTTGCCCTCAAAGCCTGTACCTTTATGTATTTACCTGGGAGTGATGCATTTATTCTGTAAAGCAAAAGAAGTTGTGGAAAAGGAGAACCAGCAGCCCCTTCCAAGGTTCACTCTCATGCAGATGAAGCTTGGGAAAGAGTACATGTTAAAAGTTGAGGGCCTGAAAATTGATTCTGTTAGAGATATCAGTGCATTGTAATTCTAGGAAAGTCTTCATTTAACCCTGGAATACATGGATCCCAGTTTACGAATCTCTGTTATATGAAGTATTACAAAACACATAGAATCACAGAATTCGATTATACAGAGTCTAAGTGCCATTTACAGAGGTGAAAAGTGAGGTAAAGGGTAGTTTGTTCAAAGTCACTCTTAGGCTAGGTGCAGTGGCTCACGCCTCTAATTCCAGCACTTTGGGAGGCTAAGGTAGGCAGATCACTTGAAACCAGGAGTTCAAGATCAGCCTGGCCAACATGGCGAAATCCTGTCTCCACTAAAAATAAAATATTAGCTGGGAGTGGTGGTGTGCAACTGTAGTACTAGCTACTTGGGAGGTTGAGGCAGAAGACTTGCTTGAACTGGAAGGTGGAGGTTATAGTGAGCCAAGATTGTGCCACTACATTCCAGCCTGGGTGACACAGTGACATTCCATCTCAAAACAAACAAACAAACAAAAAACAAAGTCACTCTTGTAGAGATGAATGTATATAATGGGGCTATTCTTCACTTCGACAAACTCATTGTGGCCTTTGGCACTAAAGAATATTTCTGGCTTTTTATTACATGTTGAATAGAAGAATTAATACAGCAGGCCTGAAACCATTATCCCTTGAAAGTACTGGTTCCAAGGTTGGCCCTGGGCAGACATACAGGAACTTGAATTTCAGGAAGCTTCCCACCATTCATTGATAAGAACAGCTCATTGTAGCAAAAATGTACCAACAATATGGTTTATGCTGAATCTGTAAACTGCTTTTCTTTTGGGAGTCTGAAATTTTGGTACATGCTAGGCAGAGGGTGCCTATGTGATCAGCCCTTGCAAAAAACCTGGGCACTGATGTATGAGCAAATTTTGCTTTGTATCCTTTCACTGCAATAAATCTTAGCTGTGAGTACACCTACATGCTATATCCTGTGAATTCTCCCGGTCAATCATCCAATCATGAGGTTGCTCCTGGACACCTCCAGAGTACATGTAAATTACATCCAACAGATAAGTATAGATTGATTTCAGGATATCAAGAACATTGCGGCCGGGCGCGGTGGCTCAAGCCTGTAATCCCAGCACTTTGGGAGGCCGAGGCGGGTGGATCACGAGGTCAGGAGATCGAGACCATCCTGGCTAACATGGTGAAACCCCGTCTCTACTAAAAATACAAAAAACTAGCCGGGCGAGGTGGCGGGCGCCTGTAGTCCCAGCTACTCGGAGGCTGTGGCAGGAGAATGGCGTGAACCCGGGAGGCGGAGCTTGCAGTGAGCCGAGATCGCGCCACTGCACTCCAGCCTGGGCGACACAGCGGGACTCCGTCTCAAAAAAAAAAAAAAAAAAAAGAACATTGCTAATATAGGAATTTCAGCATATTTGTATTTAAGTTATTGTTTTGGATATGGGACCTCTAGAAAAGGATGAAGGTAATTTATACTGAAGTTAATTAAACTATGGATCTTTAAAATGCAAGACAATAATGGAAAACATATAAAATACAGACCTTGGGCTTGGCTAGCAAGTAAAACAAGAATTCTCTGAAAATTAATACTAAAGATATCAGAAGAGAACCTTCCATGTTGAAGAGAACCATTAAGGAGAACATGAATATGGAATTATGAACATTAATAAGAAAAATGTATACAGCATTTTAAAGAAAGAAAAAGAAAAGAAAACCCAGAAGCTCTGTGTTGAAGACAAAAAAAAAAAAAAAAAAAAGGAAACCTAGGAACAATTTATCTGCTAAAAGCTGTGCCCATGTCCTTCCTACTGCAGTCACTAGGCAAAGTGATATAAAAAACTAAGGTGTTTAAATAACATTTTATCTGATTTAATATTTTACTTTTTCCCCATTGATTTTACAAGCTATAAAAAAGTTCCTACAGAAAAGATGCAAATTGCACCACAGCATGTATAAATATTTTTTTTTAAAGCACCCAATATCCTGTCATCCAGAGACAACCACAATATGGCGTATTTATCAAGTCTTCTCCCAACACATTAAAAAATAAATAAATAAATGGGAACACTCTGGATATAATTTATCTTTAGTTTTTTTCTCATCAAAACTTGATTTTTAAAGAAATATTGGAAACATTAATTGAACAGACATGTTGATCAACTTTCCTTTCATTGTGCTGGAGATCCTCACATGTGGAACCTGGAGGTCTTTGATTCCAGAGGCAAAACACCTGAGAAACTCAAGGTAAGAGGGTGACCGTGTGTTTCCTGCCATGGCTCAGACATGTCACTATTTGACAAATATAGAGAAATTAGATAGACATCTCTCCCTGTAGAGTGACTGGTCTGCAAGTTGAAAATGTGGTGCATGCAGTGTTGCCTTGATGGGCTGACTTACCCTGTAAAGTCCAGGCAATGATGATGAGACTCAGGATTGATGAGGCAGCTTAAAGGTGTTCCTGGGAGTCACAGACCTCCCACTTCACCATATTCCAGAGGCAGTACAGCCAGCAAAATGGTTGAGCAGTTCGGTCACTTAGTGGCTGTATGAGCTCAAATTACTGAACTCTTCTTAGCCCCAGTTTCATAAAATATAAAATGGGAATAAAGATACCAATATGAAAGAGTTGTTGGAAGATTACTAGACAATGTCTGGCCTAGTACAGAGCTGCCAAAATGAAAAAAGAATACTCAACACAAAAACATTAGTATAGCTTACAGATAAACGCTAAATAGTAAGCTACTCTATTTCATATTTACTTTTTTTCAGCCATGGTTGAGGGGAGGGGCATAGGATGACAACAACTATATGTCCAAAGCAATGTAAATATGCAAATCAAACTACAAGCACTCATCCAAGAGCCATGCAAATGGCACCTCTAATTCACCATATTGTAGGTGTTGCATCTTGAATGACAATGACCTCTCTTCCCACAGTATGTGTGATAACATGAGCTTCAGCAACAGGTCCATTCTCAACATCTGTCAGCCCAGTGTCCACATCTGTTTTCAATAGCATATATCACCCAGACAGAATTTTGATGAATGAGTGATAGTTTTCACCTAAACTCAAAATATGTTCAGTTCCTTTGTTGTGCAGCAAGAAGGCAGGATTCAGGCTGAGAGATATAGAGTGTTTTCGCTTAGATTCAAGCCTCTAGGCCTGTGATGTGCCGTAGAAAAATGGTGCAACTTCTGAGACTCCTATTATAATGCCTCCATGCTACAGGAGACAACCTCAGGATGCATCCAGATCATTAACCTGATGCACCCTGGAAAGCTTTTGAGTCCAATGACAATTTTGAGGCTGTAGTAGGCCATGTTGGACTAAATCACAAAGGGAAAGGGAAACTCTAGGATACAGAGAGTACATTAATCAAAGGAAGGCATTTTACCCCACATAGGAAGTCAACAAATGAAATTTTAAAAAAATTAAGCACAAAGGTGTGAGGATCCAGAGGAAAATGACAGGTACAAAAGGGAAAGTCCAGGGTTTGACTTAATCAGGAGCTCAGGCTATTGTATCCCCATCCTAAACATGATGCTGGTTGCTCCCATCGAGAATGAGAAACAGCATCTGAAAAAGTGGTAGAGGAGATGTAACTTTCCTAATAAACTGAGGTTTTCACAGTAAGCCTTCATTGTTATTATTGTTGTTGTTGTTATTGTTGCTGTGTCTAGATTCCCAGCCTTCCCTGAAAAATACAATGTACTGCAAATTTTAAAAGTCCAATATGCCAGATTTTAATAAATTATAGTGAAAATAGCAACGGCTTTAGCATGAGACAAACTAATTTAATCGCAGCTCAGACACTTCCCATATGTATTCCTTGAATAAACTGTTTACCATTTATGTTTCCTTAAAATCATCTAAGTTTCCAGTAAAAGTGGTTTGAAATTATGCTTAGCATAAAGTATCACAAGCAGAAGATTTTGGGGGTTTTTTTCTCCTGTTGTTCTTGTTGTTATTTTATTACAGTAAGATGGCCAGAACTGGGCCTGGCAAAGAGACTGAAATACCAAATATATACAGAAGAGTGGAGGAGCACAAGGATAACACATATGATGGCACCAGGTATAGCACTCAGTGCAAGGCTCACATGCCATAAATGTTCGTTCTATCCCATAAGCTGTGTTGTTACTGTTCTTTTCTACGACTGAGGAAAAGGGAGGGTTGACTTACTTTGAGAATAAACTAACAATTTATCACACCCAAGATTTAAATTTTCACCCAAATAAAAATCCTCAGAATGGATCACACCATTGCACTCCAGCCTGGGTGACAGGAGAGACTCTGTCTCAAAAAAAAAAAAAAAAAAAAAAAAAAAAATCCTCAGAATGATTAAAGAGTATGCCCAAGAGATGGAGTCTCCCTCTTTTCTTCATGAGTTTGTACTTCCTGATAAGTAGTGTTGTTGTAACAGAATAGCTGAGACTGGGTAGTTTATAAAGAAAAGAGGTTTATTTGACTCAAGATTCTGCTGGCTGGAAGGTTCAAGATTGGGCATCTGCACGTGGTGAGGGCCTCAGGTGGCTTCAACTCACTGTGGAAAGCAGACGTGGGGTAGGAGTGCAAAGAGTTCACATGGTGAGAGGGTACGAGACAGAAACCGAGGAAGCCAGACTCTCTTTTACAACACACTCTCTCAGGAGCTAACTTATTCCCTCAGTGAGAGCTTAACCCGTACAGAAGGGCATTCATCCATTCACGAGGGAGGTACCCCAGAGACTCAAACATCTCCACTAGGTCGCACCCTCCAACACTGCCACATTGGAATCAAATTTCAACATGAATTTTGGCAGAGACAAAACAAACCATAGAAGATGAAACAGGTCAGTTGAACTTCAAAACACAAAACCAAAAGCAAACCATTAACTGGGCATAGACAGAATGGATTACCAGTCATTTTACTACACATAATGAGGTATTATGCTCTGGGATCCGTTCTGGGGGATGGTGACAAAACACCTGACAGCAGAATTGTCTGGCTGACTGCATATCACACCCACCATCACAGCTGGGATGCTTTCTGCTGGGGTCCAATTGGGGAGAAAGTTTCATATCCCTACTTTTGCTCAAGAAAGAGGGGACTCTGTTTATTGCTCTTCATATACAAACTAAGGGGTCTCTCATTCTCATGGATGAAAATTATCCATTCACCATATTGCAGAAGATCTTGTCAGACATCCTGAGATCTTCGTAAATTCCTAAATTCATGATGCATTCAAACAGAATACATACCTTTTCATGTAAAATGTGCATTCAGATATACAGAAATAAAAACGTATCAGCATGTCCATGCTGGATGGCTAGCTAGGCTCACTCATTATCTTAGTGACGCCCTATACAGCAGCCACAAAAGGCTCAGCAAAACAACTAATTCAATGATCTAGTCTTTTAGGGTTACTAGCAAGTAATTAAAACTGCCAATAGTATATAGGCAAATTGCTAAATCTGAATTTAATAAGATGCCTGGAAAATTACAAAAACATATGCATTCCTTTATAATATAAAGACAGTCATGTGGATTTGATCAAAACTTGCTTGTAAGCTGAAAAATAAAGTGGTCAAACATCATTTATATGTGACTTTCTAAACAAAAGTTTTCATTCTGATTGAGATTAAAGAATACATTATATAAAAATTGCTCAGCAATGCTCGGCACTGTGGCTCATGCCCATAATCCCAGGACTTTGGGAGGCCAAGGTGGGTGGATCACTTGAGGTCAGGAGGTCGAGATCACCCCGGCCAACATGGTGAAACCTCATCTGTACTAAAATACACAAAAAAATTAGCCATGCAAGTTGGGACATGCCTGTAATCCCAGCTACCTGGGAAGCTGAGGCAGGAGAATTGTTTGAACCCAAGAGACAGAGGCTGCAGTGAGCAGAGATCACGCCACTGCACTCCAGCCTGGGTGACAGAGTGAAACTCCAACTCAGAAAGAAAAAAAATATGTGCTCAGCATTTAAAAGATTCAGATGTTAGGAAATAAGCTCAATAATGACATCCTTTTTCTCTATAAAGTAAGATGCACTACAATCTTTTTATTTGAAGGCAAGATTAGTTTGCAGCTCTTTAGATAGCAAATTCCTGTCTAGAACTGTCTTTTTTAAAAGCTGTCAATGCTAAAATGTTGTTTCTGGTTAACAAAACCCATGTGCCCACATCACTGTGAGTTAGGGTTCCAAGACACCTGCCACAAGTGGAGTTTATTAGATGATAGATGTATGCGTCTCTCTGCACCTCTCTGAGGCTTTTAGCTGTCTCTGACAGACCAACTGTTTGTCAAAGCTTTCCAACAGATCTGACACCAGGCAAGAGTGAACTACAATTTGACGGGCCCTGCAAGGCTAATGGCACCATGTGAGGATATTTTCAAACTTAATTTAAGAATACTTCTCCCATTCACCTGCAGCCTATATCTCCCAAGGGCTGAAATAATGCAGATACAGTTTTATCACACTGCACACATTTAAAGTCCTCTGAAATGAAAAGTAAAACAAACAAAAAACAGGCAGTAAAACTGAACTGAGATAATCATTTTCTTGGAAAATACCAGAAACAATTAATTTCTGCATCTCCATGTTTGTTTTCAGCCTCTGAGAATATTAGGAAGCTACCACCACAAAGGTGAGTATAGCTTAGTGGGAGAGAACATGGGAGTTGGGTCAGGAGTCCAGGATTTACACAGCTCTTCAACTATTATCTATATAACATATAAAATAAGAGTTGTCATCATTACTTCATGAGTAAATTATTGAAACTTACTCAGTGCCAACCATTGTGCTAACATCACATATATCTCATTTAATCTGTAATGAGAAAATTATCACAATGAAAAAGCAATAGAAACCGTAATATCTAATTAATGATTCTGACAACAGGATTTTAGCTACGAAATAGCTATCTTACATCGGAACATTCTAAATGGAGGCAGATCTATGCCAAAAGCATCCTAAGAAGAAGATTCCGCCCCTCAGAGTCCAGAGGAGAGTAAACACTGAGCATGGGGTGGAATGTTGCTGTCATGATGGACTGTAGCTCTCATCTCCCAAAACGCTTCCCCTTCTCCAATCATCTACATTCTTTCCTCTCACTACTTCTCCTACTACTTTTCTTCACCACTTTGTCCTTCTCCCTACGTCACTGATATACCATTAGTATCAGTCATTTCCACAGTCAATCTAGTAACATTAAAAATATGGTTTCATTGATCATTATACAATGCGCACATGTATCAAAACATCACATTTTACCCCATATGTACAATTATTGTACATCAAATGTAAATGAAATCTTTAAAAATATATAGCGTTTTTTATTTAATTTTCAAAGTGCAATGTAAACAACATAAAGTTCACCCTTTAGTGTATATACTTCTGTAAGTTTCCAAAAAAGAATACAGTTGTGTACCTCCACCACAATCAAGATATACAACAGTGCCATCAACACAAAAATTCTTTGTGCCCCTTTGTAGTCAGCCACTCCACCCATGTATAAGGCACAGCACTAACCCGTTTTCTGTCCTTGTGTGTTTTGTTTTTACAGAATTTGATATAAACAGAATTCAACAGTACGGAGCCTTTTGAGTCAGGCATCTTTCACTTAGGGTAATGAATCTGAGATTCATCCATGGTTGATAAAATCTCTAGTTTGTTCCTTTTTAGTGCTGAGTAGCATTACATCGTATGAAGGTACCATGTTTTGAGAATTCATTCCCCAGTTGAAAAACACTGAGTTGTTTCCATTTTTTGGTAATTATGATATATGTAAACACAAATTTTCATTTCTCTTAAGTAAATTCCTAGAAGTGGGATTGCTGGATGTTATGCTAAATTGTATGTTTAATTTTATAAAAAACTGCCAGGCTGTTTTCCAAAAATGGCTATAACATTTTGCATTATCACAAGCAATTTATAAGCATTCCAGTTGCTAAACATCAGCATCACTACTTGACACTGTCAGTTATCTTAACACTGACTATTCCACTGATGCATAGTGACATATCATTGTGGTTTTACTTACTTTATCTAACAGATAATAACATTAAGCATTTTGTCATGTACTTATGTGCTATTTATCTATGTCCTCTAGTGAAGTGTAAGATAAAATTTTGCACAATTTTTTATAACACTCTTTTTATTGAGTGTCAAGAGTTCTTTATATATCCTGGAGACAAGTTCCTTATCAAGTGTGTGTTGTGCAAATATTCTGTCCCAGTCTGTGGCTTCTCAGTGTCTTTCAGAGGAGATCAGGCGTGTTCAGGGTGGTATGGCCGTAGACTCAAACAGTGTCTTTCAAAGAGCAGAAGTTTATTATTTTTATGAGGCTCAATTTTTCAACTGTTTTAATGTGTCAAAATTTTGATCTAATTATCTCAGAAATCTCACAGGGTTTTTGTGACCTAAAACCCATGATCACAAAGATTTTCTTCTATATGTTTTATAGTTTCTGGTTTGATGTTTATGATCCAATTTCAGTTCATTTTTGTACATAAAATGAGTATGGATCAAGATTCAATTTTATGTATTTATTTTCCAAATTTTTCCAACATCACTTAAATAACAAACTAACGGCCTTGGAACTTTTACTGAAAATTATATGACCATATGTGTGTATGTCTAGTTCCAAAATCTCTATTCTTTTCTGTTGTTCTGTACGTCTATCCCTTTACCACATTAACTTGATAATTTTAGCACTGAAATCAGGCAGTGAGATTCATCCAATTTTGTTGTTCTTTTCCAAATTATTTTGGCTTTCCCTTTCCACATAAATTTTAGAATCTGATTATCATTTTCTATAGTAAATCCTGCTGGAAAGTTCATTAGAATTACATTGAATCTATGGATCAATTTGGTGCAGAACTAATATTTTACCAACAATGCGTCTTCCAATCAGTTGTAAATTTCTACTTATTTAGCTATTCTTTGATTTCCTTTACTAGCATTTTATATCACATTTTACCCCATATGTACAATTATGGTACATCAAATGTAAATGAAATCTTTAAAAATATATAGGGTTTTATATTTAATTTTCAAAGTGCAATGTAAATAACATAAAGTTCACCCTTTAGTGTGTATACAGATTTTGCATATATGTTTTCGTGCTATATCTATGTATTTCATTATTTTGGCATTAATGGAAAGGCATTTTTATTAACTTTCAAATTTTTCATTGCTAGCATACAGAAATACAATGGAATTTTTTAACCTTGTACCCTGAAAACTTGACACACTCATTCATTGGTTTTATTAGCTTTTTTTGTAAATCTTTGGGACTTCATGGAAATAACCATGTCCTCCTCCAATCAGTATGATTTCAATTCATTTTTCTTGCCTTACAGCACCACCTAGGACCTGCATTCAGTATAAGGTTGAATAGGAGTGATGGGAACTGAATTCATTACCTTGTTCACAGTCATAGGGAGGAAAGAATTCAGTGTATCACCATTATGTCTAATGATCGCAGTAGGTATTTTTGTAAGTACGCTTTATTAGAATGAGGAAGTTCTTTCTATGGATAGTTTGCTGTGAGTTTTTATTGGGAATCAATGTTGAATCCAGTTAAATGTTTTTTTCTCCAGTATATTAATCATATGGCTTTTCTTTAGTCTGTTAATACAGCTAATTGCATTGATTGATTTTAAAAAGTTAAACTAGCCTTATGTTCTCAGAATAAATCCAATTAAGTTTTTTATATACTGCTGATTCAGTTTGCTAATATTATGTTGAGGATTTTTTGAAATGTATATTCATGATGAATACTGGTCTATAGTTTTCCTTTTTTATAATGTCTTTGCGAAGTTTGAGTATCAGGGTTATGCTGGCCCCATGCAATGAATTGGGAAGTGTTCCCTTCACCTCTAATTTTTTGAAAGTATTTAGGTAGAACTGCTATAATTTCTTCCTTTAACATTTTACATCATAATACTGAAATTTACAATACACCAATGACAGCATCTGGGCCTAGAGTTTTATACTGGAAAGACTTTTGTTTACAAATTCAACTCCATTAATAAATAAAACACTATTTCTTATTTGTCTATTTCTTGTTGGGTGAGTTTTGATGTTTTGTTTCTTACAAGAAATTTGTCCATGTCACCTAAGTTCCCAAACTATAACAACTACTTAATGGTTTGATTTTGTCAGTCTGTTTGTTGTTCTCTTTTCCCCTTGTTCTGCCTGCTTTTGATTTATCTAAATTTATTTTTATTTCATTTGATCTCCACTAATGACTTAAATTTGTACCTCTCTTTTAAAAATATTCTTAGTCACACTAGAGTCTATAATACCCAATTATAATCTATCTTCAAATAATATTGTATCACTTCAAATCTGGTGTGAGAACCTTAATATATTCTCAATTAGTCCACCTCATGTCTCACATTGTAATTGTCATACATTTTATTTTCACATGTGCTATAAACCACAATACATTGCTACTATTTTGACTTTACCTTCTCTTTACCCATTTAGGGAGTCACATTTCCTTGTGAAAAAAAAATGACAGCCACATTTCCATGTGATAAAATTACATAAAACTATATACACCTATTGTATCAATGTTAATTTCCTGGTTTTAATATTATACTATAATTATATAAGAAGTAACCAATAAAGGAAATTGACACAACTTTACAACCATCACAATTTCCTGTGAAACCTGTAATTATTTTAAAATTTAAAGTTTTTTGTTTTGTTTTGTTTTGCTTTTAGACACAGGGTCTTGCTCTGTAGCCTAAGGTGGAGTGCAGTGGTGCAATCATGGCTCACTGTAACCTAGAGCTCCTAGGCTCAAGCAATCCTCCCATATACCTGGCCTAAAATTTAAAGTTTGTTTAAAAAGTTACATAAACATGTATAAACTTTCCTGGCAATTAAGTATTTGTAATATTCTATGTATGAAAAAATGTGTTGCATGTGACAAAAGCTAACTTTAAAACAACCTTAATATCATTTATTTATAAAATGTAGATTATATATTCATCATTATGTTATTTTAACATCATTTCACTGTTGTAATGGTATTAGTAATGTAATATATCATAATAACAATAAGAAGGAACATTTATTGAGCACTTATATGGCCAGGCACTGGTGGAGTACTCTGTGCTGAATCTTATTTGACACTCAGAACAATGTTAAAAGCTACTATGATGGTGATTCTGATTCTACAAATGCTTCCCTAAGGATGTAAAGAGTGAGAAGAAATGTTCAGATAGAAAGCAGGGCATCATAGGCTGGGTGCAGTGACTCACGCCTGTAATCCTAGCACTTTTGGGAGGCTGAGACGATCATCTGAGGTCAGGAGTTCAAGACCAGCCTGGCCAACATGGTGAAACCCCGTCTCTACTAAAAACACAAAAATTAGCTGGGTGTGGTGGCATACGCCTGTAATCCCAGCTACTCAGAAGGCTGAGGCAGGAACAATTGCTTGAACCTGGGAGAAGGAGGTTGCGGTGAGCCGAGACTGCACCATCGCACTCCAGTCTGGGCGACAAGAGCAAAACTCCATCTCAAAAGAAAAAAAAACAGAAAGGGCATCATAAACATGTATGAAATAGAGGAAAAGGAGCCAGCAAAGCCAAAGAACACAACGAGGAGCTGTCAGGAAAATCAGGGACAAAGTTTCAAGGCAGCCAGCGCGTTCTGAAATAATTAGCATGTGGCAGAGTTCAGATGTGAACCCAGGTTGTCTGACTCCAAGGCTTATAACCGTTATTATTACATTCAAATGCTTTCATACTTTGCAGCAAATCGTACACCTGAAGATCCGTTGTCACCACCTTTAGTAAAATTCGGGTGATTAAATTGTATACATACAAGCTTTGAAATGCAGCCTGGAAAACTTCTAAGTGAGGGAAATAAGCAAATGTATGTCAAATGTCATGAGGCTAATGGGTTTACAGTGAGACCAAAGAAGGAAAAATACAACTATCCTTAAGAAAAAGTTGATTATTTTTATAAAACAGATTCACATATATGTGTCAGAGTATCAGACCAATATAGTATGCTATTTAAACACTAGTAAATGTAACACAGCATGGTAAAATGCTGCATCCTTCCAAGTTATTTTCTCCACAGAAAAAAGTCAAAACTCGGCTGGGCACGGTGGCTCATGCCTGTAATCCCAGCACTTTGGAAGGCTGAGGCGGGTGGTCAGGAGATCGAGACCATCTGGCTAACATGGAGAAACCCCATCTCTGGTAAAAATACAAAAAAATTAGCCAGGTGTGGTGGTGGGTGCCTGTAGTCCCAGCTACTCCAGAGGCTGAGGTGGAGAATGGCATGAACCGAAGAGGCAGAGCTTGCAGTGAGCTGAGATCGCGCCACTGCACTCCAGCCTGGGCAACAGAGTGAGATTCTGTCTCAAAAAAAAAAAAAAAGTCAAAAATCATTACTCCAATACGTTAACGGCAATCACTTCTTCTGTGGAGTGGCATGAAGCTAAAGACAACTTTCATTTTGGATTTTATACACTTTGGTTTTTAAAAATATTTTGAAGATAAACACGTTACTTTTGTAACTAAAACAATAGGCCTTTGAAAATAAAATATAAAACTAAAGACCAAGAGTCTTATACGATCTATATATTTGAATTCTAACCTCAAATAAGCAAGTCACAGTTAACAGTGCAACTGAGCCTTATCTCCTTTGCAGATGTCCTGCATCTTGTATGTCTCAGGCTGATAACCTAAACTCTGAGCTTGGTCTGTCATTTAAGTGGAACGTCTCTCAGAGAAATAGAATGTGATTCAGGACAAACACATCTTGCTTGCTTGTTTGCTTTCCCCAATGCAGGTGGGCTGTCACTTGCCACATGTACAGCAAGCTGAAGTTAAAAAAAACTGTTGTGCTTTATCTGTGCAGAATGTACGTTGTGGTTATGTTATGCACCACAGCTATGGGAAGTCGGGGTCCCCCATATCAGCCTGAGGCAAGAAGCACAAAAATGATACTACTGTCATACACAGGAAAAAGAGAGTCAATAGTTCATAGGCTATCACTAAGATAAATGGAGTTTTGAAATTAAATGGTGATTGCCCTGCTAACTTGAGAAGCCTGAAAATGCACATATAGTAAGTGCTAGAACTGCCAGGAAAAGGAGTGATTTTGTGTTGCCGGTTCCTTCATTTTCTAATTATGAAAAATAGGATTCTTAGAGAAATATATAAATTTCCTTGTTGTTTCCAAAAATACTTGGGTCACTGATTCCCTCTTGTTTGTAAGGTGACCTGCCAAATAAAGAGTTCTGTAATGTTCACATTATTATACAAAAACTATTTATGAATTGCTTTGAGAAACATAAGAAGAGGATAATATCAAAAGATAATTATCTCTGGATGCCTTCTTCCTAGAGAAATTTTAAAGCAAATATCTGCAGCAGTACTCAGTTTATGCCTTTTACTGTGTATAATAAAACAAGTAACAACAACAATATAATCTCTGAATTCTTTACAAAAAACAACTCAAGACATTATAGTATTTGAAGCAGTACTACAATGAAAAGTGCTTCACGACTCACAGATACTTCATTTTCCTCTGAGCTCTGAATAATTTAAAATTTTATGTTAATAAATACCACTATAAAAATTAAAATTTTGATTTTTTAACAGATGTTTATTGTCATTTCTAAAATGATCTTAAAATAATTCCATCGTAGCTGAAAAATATACACTATTGCTATGTGGAAGAGTATATTTACTTAAATGACCTATGCTACATAAATATCCTGACATTAGGAAACAGAAATGCTTATTATATCTCTGTAAAGAAATACCCGAGAAAAAGGGCTTTATTCTAGCCCTTCTCTTGTGCCTTCCAAAACTACCAAAAGAACAAATGACATCCTTGAAAGTTCTGTAAAATCTTTATCTAAATCCTTTGCGGGGTGGAGAGGGGGATACCATACATCCTTCCGGAATGTAAATCCCATGAGAGGGATGACCTGTCCATCTTATGCCCCCGTCATCGAATGCAAGCCACTATGATCATCTCTGTATGTATTTATTAAATAAAAAACTGATAAATGAATGAAAGAAAAAAGTGCTCTTTATTCTATAATTTTTCTCAAAACCATTGAAATGATGACAAGCTGGAATCCCCAACTGATGTAATGAAGATGATTTTATTATATTTCAAATATATGCTTTGTGACAGAAATCTTTTTATGTGGATCTCAATTACAGTTTGTTTTTTTTTAAAGCTGTTACCCCTCCATTGTCCCCAAAGCAACAGGTGTCAAATATAGAACTGTGACATCATGAAAGCTAGGAAAAGACCTGTGGATCACAATTTTTTGTCTTTTGCTTTTTCAAACTACAGTCACTGACTTATTACATTTCACACTACTTAGAGTTTTTAGAATTAAATATGGGTCAACAATCACTAAACGCATCAACCAGTGACACTTATTAAAATAAATCATACCAAATGGCCAGCATATTATAAGCTACTGTGACACTACCATTGCTTTCATAAATAAAAAATGAGAATTAAACTTTCACAGTAAAATATTTCACTAGACTACATTGCAAATTTTGACACAGTCGATTCATCATTGTAAAAATCAGATGAGGCTCAGTCAGCTCTGGTCAGAAAGCTCATTAGTCTATTAAAATTATACCTTTGCCAGAACGTCATGATTCTTTTTGCTGAAATATGTCTGCTATTAAGTAAAAATATTTCATGACCATACTTTTTTGCTTTGTCCAAAGCAAATAAATGTTTAAAACTGATGACTTTCTAAATTCAATTATGAGCAACAGATGGCTCTAGGAAAAAAAATTTGAAAGTTTTAATTAACCTTAAACACTATTCCTGTAATGAAAAGTAGTCAATTTATTTGACTACTTTTTCCATTTATTTAAGTAAAACATTTTATTACTAAAGAAAGATGGAATATATTTTATACTCCCAACAGAAAAAAAAGTCCACAGTTTAAAATTTTGTTCTAAAGGAAGTTTCATTTCAGAACATTATTAGTAAAAAGAAGACTTCAAATTAAAACTAAAAGGGATTCCGAAATAAATTCATTTTCATGGGTTTGAGAAAAAATCTGTGTAGTTCTTAATGCAAATTCCCTTTCATAGGTGGCCACACATCTTGGCAACAATATACCAGTGTTAGATTATGTTTTCATTGACTGTAGGACACATTTATCTTTCACTAGAACGCTGGACTTCCTTCTGGTCTTGTGTTTGTTTTCAATTTATTTAAGTCCCTTTATTCTAAGAGAGAATATACATGAGACTTCCAGAACTCTCATTGTCTCACTTGATTATTCTAAGAGAGAATATACATGAGAATTCCAGAACTTGCATTGTCTCACTTGATTATTATACTTCAAAAGGAGAATGGGTTGATAGATATATTATCATCACTGGCCAAATGGACACCTAGAAGAAGACAGTTGTTCACTGTGCCCTGATAATAATAACTGAACATCACATACCTTCAGTTCCTATTAACCTAAGAGCACTCTGTTAAATAACTACATACCTAGGAGCAGTAAGATTCTAACCCCCTAGCATACCACTCTTCTGAGCCACACCCAGATGGTCTACAAGGACCCCAAATTAAGAAAGTCCAATATGTACTTCCTCCCACTAAACCCTATGCCTCTCCCAGTAATGAGGAGCCTTGCACATGGCAGGACCAATCACCCAGCTGTTTATGCCAGGACCTTGGCTTTATTCTGTCATGCTCCTTAACGAGTCTGAGTATTCACCAAGCCTGACCACTTCTCTCCAACCTAGGTTCATGCTAAAATCACCTTTCACCTGATTATTGAAACTGACCTTGCTGCCACCATGGTGAGCCACCATATCCCACATATGCATCTTTTAAAATTTTTCTAGGAGCCCCATTTTAAAACTTTAAAGAAAAGGGCGAAATTGATTTTAGTAATATATTTTACTTTAATCTTATAAATCTAAAATATGTTGACAATACAAAAATAATCAGTGAGATATTTTACATCTTTTTTCATACTAAGTCTTTGAAATCTGCTGTGTATTTACACTTACAACGTATCTCAATTTGGATGCTAAATGTTTAAGGGTGGTTACATGTGAAAGGTAGGCTACCAAAACTATAGTTGTATTTAAAGTGCTTCAGTTTTTAAAAGTAGCTGCATCAGATTTTACACAAAGCAAATTTAAAGTTAAATACAATTTGAAATTCAGTTCTTCAGTAACACTGCCACATTCCAAGTGCAGGGTAGCTGTAAGCAGCCAGCGGTCACCACACAGACAGCACAGCTCCAAAAGACCGGAGGCTTCCTAGAACTTCTCAAGACTCAGAGCTCCCTCTTCATGCTTCATGCTCCAGCTCTACTGAAATTTCAGTTCCTAGACCTTACAGTTCTCTCCACTGCCAGGCCACAGAGCATGCTGTTCATTCTTCTGAACCCTCCCTCCCAGCTAGCTCTCCAGGGCTCAGAGTAGGCATTATTAGGCACTGTTTCTTCCAGAAAGTTTTTCTACAGTCTTACACTGCCAACTCTCATGCCCAAATCTAGTAAGGTCCTTCACTACATTCTGCATTTTTACAATAATAAAAGCTTCCACACTGCTGTACAACTGTCTGTCTAACTTTCAATAGCTTCCATTACTCGGTCATATTGTTAACACCAGAAAGCAAGTAACTCTATCACCTAACTACATAGTAAGTCCTCAATAAATAGTTATTGAATAAATGAATAAACAAATGAGAAACCACCAGGAATTCTGCTCCCTCCTTAAAAACATTCATCTGTTCTGATCCTGACAGACCAAACAAGAACTGACAGGAATTTATGCTGCAAGGAGCTGTTGGTCATTAGCCATCGGCAATGAATTCACCGCTTTGTTCTTATAGGGAAGTGATGGTCACAGTCAAGCTAGTATCTTCCATAAATTGTTAGACATCAAAACGTTGAGACAGCAAAAATGTTCAGTTGCAAGCATTATTTCCAGTTAATTTAATTTGCTAAATCCACAACCGAAAGCAATTCAAATTTTTTTTGTCTACTTTGGTCCCCAAAACTAGCCCTTACACTGCCAAAAATCTCATGTTTATGATATATTATTTTACTAAAGATATATGGTGAATTCCATTTTTTGCTAAGGTTATTTCATTTCCATAATTATTTATATCCATAAACATAAACAGAAACATTATCTCTAGTTTTAAGAAATTAAAGTGTATTTATACAAAAATTTAATTAAGAGTTTCACAAAGTTTGTGCCTCTTAGGTCTAGTTTTTCATACTTTTTATATATTCTGTTATTACTCCTAAAAAAAGGGAAAAATTAGTTTATATTTCTAAATAGTTTCAGAAGTCAATTCCTTCTCAAAGTGGAAAAAAAGAAGTCAATAGCATTGTTTCCCCATATCAAAAACATCAATGGTCACTTCATGGAATTTCTGGGTTAAAAGGCAAAACTAAACACACAGATCTAATTTCACCCCTTCCACAAACTCCCTAAAAACAGTAAAGAGAGTAATTATGTAAGTGTAAGTTCAAATGACGAAAAAAAAAGGGCTGGGCACGGTAGAACATGCCTATAATCCCAGCACTTTGGGAGGCCAAGGCAGGAGGATCACTTCAGCCCAGGAGTTTGAGAGCAGCCTAGACAACAAGGCAAGACCCTATCTCGACAAAAAATAAAAAATTAGCTGGAAATGGTGGTGCAAACCTGTACTTCCAGCTACTCATAAGGCTGAAGTGGGAGGATCACCTGAGCCCAGGAGGTAAAGGCTGCAGTGAGCCATGACTGCACCACTGCACTCCAGCCTGGGCTACAGGGCAAGGCCTTGTCTCACAAACAAACAAAAAGAAAGGAAAGAAAAATTTGGAAGCTAGAAAGTAAAACAAGTGACAACTTCAGCAAAACTGGGAAAGCTGCATACTAAGAAGGCAAAATAAAAAAGCCAAAACCAGACCATTCATACTCCAGGACCTCCCAAAGATATTGGTGATACCAGGTGCGTCTGGAGGTGTTAAAATTAGGGTGGGGGTAAAGTACAGAGAACTGGCTGAAACCTGCTGAACAAGAGGTTAGGTTCCCAGATTCCTTCTTCAGTCTCTGAAACTAAGCAACTCCACTGCCACAAAATGGGGGGGCCGGGGGGGGAACAACTGAAGGTTTATTCTCAGAGCCAGTAAAAGAGAGGGTCTCCGGAACACGAGGTATTGCTGAGGGTAGAGTCGATATAGGAAAAAAGGCAGACTTAGTGAACTTCTCCCTAAGGAGCACTGAGACCACCTGCTCTCCTGCCTCACTGGGCTCTAAGGTGTCCACAGCCAGGCTTTTACCCTCAATCTGGAGACTGGAAGTCTTCTCTAGAGATACCTGACCAGTATCTCCCCAATGTAACGCCCAGCCAGATCACAATCCTTCAGGTTAACTATCTGACTCAACCTAGAAGCACTTCTACTCAATTCCATTATTAAAAATGGGCAAGCAACCAGGGATTATCAGACATCCAAGCACAGCCTCATGGAAGATAAACACCAAATCAGGTAGACAACAGGCAGTCAAAGACTGTAACAGGATAGAAGATTCTGGGACAGGTTTCTCAAAAGACATGAAATTGATATGCATCCTGGTGTACCTGAATACCTTGGGAGAAGATGGTATTCTATTCAGATAGCATGGCTCAACTGTGAACAAACTGTGTTTACAAAGCAATAATAACATAAATCCTCAACTACCTATCCAACCACTGTATGTAAAATGCACAGAACACCACCGGAGAGAGGAGAAGGGCACATCTCTGTAGTGCAACTGACCGAAGCAAACTGAGCTAAACCTTCCCCTCTCCAAAATGAGGGGTCATAGGTCATGCTTGAGACTAAAAAACAAAGTAAATATAGGCTTATTATTTAGCTCTTTAGAGGCAAATGACAATAAAGAGATGGATGGGAGGATGGATTGAGAGATACAGACAGACAAAGACAGTTGAATGTGGTTTCCTTTGAGGAAAGGGAAGTAAGGAGAGTAGGAGAAGAGGAACAGCTGTCTTTCACATTATAAGTTGTAGAAGGACTTGACAACTTAAACTATCTCTCAACAACCTAAAACAAATATGCATGCCCACACAACTGCTATATCAAAAGTCTATTCCTTTAAGAAATAAAATCCTGGCCAGGTGCAGTGACTCACACCCGTAAACCCATCACTTTGGGAAGCCGAAGCGGGCAGATCACGAGGTCAGGAGACTATCCTGGCCAACATGGTGAAACCCTGTCTCTACTAAAAACACAAAAATTAGTCGGGTGTGGTGGTATGCACCTGTAGTCCCAGCTACTCAGGAGGCTGAGGCAGGAGAATCGCTTGAACCTGGGAGGTGGAGGTTGCAGTGAGCCGAGATCACGCCACTGCACTCCAGTCTGGCAACAAAGCAAGACTATGCCTCAAAAAAAAAAAAATCCTTCTAAAATGTGATCCCTGATTTAGAATTAGTATTTACTCACCAGCTACTATCCTAGGAGCTACTGGGTCAAGAGAGAGGGAGAAGGACAGTTAACAGTTTCAAATTAAATTCATAGGAAGCAGTTAGAAATCAGTAAACCCAAATATGTAACAAGGTATACAGACAGTATGCAATAGCTGTCCCTCTCCTCTGTTCTCCACGTTCTTCCCAGTAAGAAGGAAAAAATCCATGACAACGACGTTAAAATAAGGAACAAGAGAAAGCAAAGGCCATGTGCCTAAAATGGTGGAAGACACAACGATTCCCTTCCACCTGAAAAGTTGCAAGATATCATAAATAATAAATAAACAAAATCATTGCAAGGAATGTGAGAACACTGGAGTGAAGAAGAAAGAATACTATATTATGAGGAGATTCCCTCTCTATTCCAGTGGTTTTCAAACTTGTTGGTATCAGGACTCCTTTATATTCGTAGATGTTATTAAGGATCACAAATAACTTCGATTTATGTGGGCTTTATCTAACAATACTTTTCACATTAGAAATTAAAACTGAAAATTTTTAAAAATATTTATGAGTTCATTTAAAAATAACAAACCCATTACGTAATAAAGTATTTTTATGAAAATAACTGTATTTTCTAAAACAAAGAAAAACAGCTTGAAGAGTGGTACTGTTTTAAATTTTTGCCAATCTCTGCCTGGTTTAATAGAAAAGAGTTTGATTCTCATATCTGGTTCAGCATTTGATCTGTTGTAATATGTTATTTGGTTTAAGTACATGAAGACTATGTGGTTTCACACACATAAATACTTGGAAAAGGAGATGTATTTTAATAACCTTTCCAGATAATCACGGACATTCTTCATGATACTTCAACAAAACTTAAATGGTAGTTCCTAAAGGTAATTAACTTTTCATACTACGTACTATGGTAGCTTAAAATCCACTAGTCTATCAGGCATTTGGAACAGACAGTTTACCCAGGCATAATTTGGTAACATCATGCATTGGTCATTTAGAAAAGACTCTCAAGGGCTGGGCACGGTGGCTTAGTCCTGTAATCCCAGCTACTCAGGAGGTCAAGGCGGGAAGACTGCTTGAGCCCAGAAGAGCTCGAGACCAGCCTGGGCAACACAGTGAGACCTCATCTCTACCAAAAAAAAGTTTTAAATGAGGTGGGAGGATCGCTTAATCCCAGGGGCTAGAGGCTGCAATGAGCCATGATGGCACCACTGCACTCCCACCTGAGTAACAGAGCAAGACCCTGCTCCAAACACAAACAAAAAATAGAAAATACTCTCACTGAGTTACACCAATCTTCCAAACGTTGGCATATTTCATGACAAAATATCAAAGTCTATATTAATTAATATCACCACTGATCTCATTTAAAAGGCCGGTAAGTACTGGGAAATTATCACACTGATGGATACAAGTTTTCTAAAATTCCAATTTTCACATAGAAAGCTCAAATTCTATCACAGGCAACAAATCCTGTCATTCACTTTTTAGAAAATGTCTGCCAAATACACAAATCAAAGTAATTATTGTTTGGCATTCATTATAGCAAAAAAAAAAAAAAAAGTTGCATGAAAAACAACTCAAACTATCACTAAAATGTTTTGCCTCAAGGCCATGATGTATTACAGCAGGTAGTGGAAGTGCTTTCAAAGTGTATTTCCTATCGTATCACACAGAATGTAAACAAGGCACATGTTCAAGAATCAAGACTTTATATAATTAACCATTTTAAATTTCAAGGACCTTCTTAAGTGAAACTGGCCTTTTTTTTTTTTCTTCAATGCCAGGTGCATGGCATTAGAGAATACAATGGTTACTACTGCAATTTGATGCCGTGGTTTGATGTATGGTAAGTGCCAGCCATTTTCAACAGTGAGCTGCGGCAAGCTTGTACAAGCTCCTGAGAGTGACTGCTAGATCTTCCAGAATTTTGAGAGCTGGCTCACATCATATTGGTAGTTTGAAACTGGACACAGCGAGAGTATTTCAACCAATGAAATCTGCAAACACTACAAATGAGAGGCTTTCTTCTCCTTTTCTAGGAGAGCTGTTTCTTATTTACTGCCACATCAGTAGCTTCACCAGCCGTTGCACTTGCATCATTAGTCTAAAATTAAACGCCTTAGGATGTCTGAAAAGGGCTTGGAAACAGAGTCTGCTGATCACACTTTGAGAACCACAGTTCTGTTCCAAACAGTGATTTGTCCCCCAAAGGCAAAATGGCTCAGCCAAGATACCATAGCAGAGACTGAACTCTTCTGACTGCTGGCCCCTGTGCTTTCAAAGAATCCCAATTCCTTCTGAGAGGCTGTCCAATTCATTTCCTCTACAAGAAGGGAGAAAAAGCCAGAAATGGATGAGAGGTTATCCTGGTAAATAGCAGTACTCATGGGTCACAGTCATTCCCTAGGCCCCAAACTGCTTAAGACTCCCAGCTGCACCATGCGAGGAAATGGCATTTTTAGCAAAACTGTCCTGAACAAGATTGCTTTTCAACGTGCAATCTCCGTGCTCAACATGAAGCAAGAGCTGTATTTCTGAACTTCTGTTTTAGAGAATATCAACCTATTCATCGTATGGTTTTCAGCAATAACTGCAGGGGAAGTTGGTGAAATCTCAGATTTTTGCACAAGAGCCCTTCTATGCCCTGCTCCCTTGGAGATGACAGAACACTCCAGTTTAATGGGACTCCATTCAAAGAAAATTCCTGTAGTTTACAAACTGCCCAGAGGCTGTTTAAAATACAGTTATGTTCGTAACAGTGTTAGAAAAATAAAGGGGAAAAAAATCACTTAAGAGAATAATAGCTAATACTGCTAACGTTCTTTGAGTGCAAACTATATGTCAGACTGTTAACGTTTTCATTTCATCCTCACAACCACCATAGTTTACAGATGAGCTTCAGACGGTTAATCTGCATAGCCAAGGTTGCCCAAGTGGAGGATACAGGGCTCAGGCAGTCTTAACCCAGAGCCTGCACTCTCCATCTCAACCGAAGGGAGGCTTCTTATAATTACGTGATCTAAAGCGTGATACAGATGAATGCAGAGAAACTTTGATATTGAGATCAATAAATCCAGTCCATGGCTGGCTAAAACAGTCCTAGTATCTGTGTCTAACCAGGAGCTCATGTTAAAGACCTCACTTAATTGTGGGACCACACCTAAAACATACCACAGTGAAATTATAACTCCAAGTATGAAAATGTTCTCACTTTACACAAAAAGCTTTTTTTGTGGATTTTTAAAACATACCCTTCTGAGGAAATGAATAACCTAATTTACATTAAAATATGAAACAAAGAAAAGTAACTAAGTCCTGACCCCCTTCTTCTCAGAAAAACAAAGAATAATGAATTCTTTGTTATACAACAATGACCGTACCTTTCCAAAACTATAATCTCTCTGCTTTCAATCACTGTTGACCAAGCAAAACCCTACAGACTGTTTAGAGCTGTCTAACAGCTGCCTCAGTTTGGTATGTGTTTGTTGGTATTGACCCAGGCAGTACCAGAGTGAAAGGAGTGACCCTGTCTCTGAAACTCCAGCCTGGCTCACTCACTCAATTAAAAGATCCGTCAGTAATCACTACTCACACAGACAAGATCAGAAAAAACTGGACCATTCAGCAATGCAAGTAAGAAAATAAGAATATTTTTTCACAACACTCTTTAATCATGAATTATCTGAAGTTCTACTTATCTGTCTAATAATGTTTTTTAAATTAGTCCTCAGGGAAAAAATGACTTCAAAACTGAAAATTTAAAGGCTCCAATCAATTTCCTTTTGCCTCACAGTTTTTCTCTCAACAGATAAAGAAAAATCCATAGTAACAAGATAACATTTCATGCATTTACACATTTCCTCCTATAGACATCTACAGCCTTCAGAAAGTATATTATTTGTAGTCATGCCCATCTGACATTTTCCATTTTACTCAAAAGATTTTATGGTTTGGTATTACAGCAATATACAAATTTGACAGCTTGCAATAGGATCTAGTCCCTGTAGCAAATCATTCTGACAGTTAAGTACTATACAGCTACTAATGTACTATTTTTTTTGCACTACACTTATTTAAAAACCTTACAAAGTTGGAGACATGTGTATGTTGAAATCCTGAAGAACATTATCTTAATGATGTTATATAATTTTATACTGGCCGTATTAAATAATAAGACACCATATATCATACCACAGCCATCTCATCTGTAGTATAGTATCTCTTACTCCTCCTTTAGAATAGTTCACTATTCAAAGCACATTTTGTGCACATTAACATTACTGATCACTGTTTAAGCAATAAGTTTTCTCATTATTGTCAATGTTTATTATTTTCTTAGAACTTATCCATCTTTAAAAATACCTCAGCCTGTGAATAAATTGGTACATGAGTTAATGTGGACCATAATGACTTTTTCTGATTGCCTTTACAACACCACTTCTTTTCTTTTAGCATGATGAAAGATAATCAATGTCTCTACATTTCCTAAAATGCATTAACAGAGGCCCTGTCAAATACAACCTTGATTCCTTTAGAAAGAAAGCCAAGTTGCTCATGAACATTGCTGTAACATTAACTAAATAGAACTCTGAGTGATCTCACAGCACAAGAGGCAGAGCCCATCTTTATCTCTTAATAATTCTATTTTTAGTATTCAGTACACCTGATAACATGAGTCAAGTTAGCAAGAGAACATGCGCCTTCGTCTAAGAAACAGGAAGCGTGATTGTATTTTTCCCCCTTGATTCAACTCTTGAGATGGAATATCACAGTGAAACTACTCTATTTTCAGAATTGATGTACCTTTCAAAACTATAATCTTTGGCTTTCAAGTTCACTATTATTTGCCTTCAGGTACAAATTTTAAAGTGTACAGAGGCTTCTAAGCAGAATAGCATGGTCTCAGCCAGATACTGAAAGGCTTGTAGCTCAGTCATCATTGCAGTGTAAATTCCTTTTCAAAATAATGTTCTTCATTCAGAGAACACTTGTGCCTGTGCTTCGTGCACTTGTCAAATACAAATCAGAGGTTAAGTGCCCAGGGGCAAATTCTGCTATTCCAAAATTCATTTCTCCCTCTATTTGCTTGTAGAAATAGGATTTCAAATGTAAAAATCCTAGAAAGGAATAAAGATACAGAAACCAAAGGCACCATGCTACACCACTGTGAGGACAGATGCATTTGTGACCAATGAACGATGCCAAGTTTTTTGTTTTTGTTTGGTTTTTTTTTGAGATGGACTCTCGCTCTGTCGCCAGGATGGAATGCAGCGGCACGATATCGGTTCATTGCAACTTCCGCCACCCGGGTTCAAGCAATTCTCCTGCCTCAGGCTCCCGAGTAGCTGGGACTACAAGCAAGCACCACGCACACCTGGCTAATTTTTGTATTTTTAGTAGAGATGGGGTTTCACCATGTCGGCCAGGCTGGTCTCAATGCCAAGTTTTTTTATGCAATGACGGCAATCAAAACAGACATCCACTGCACTGAAAGATGTGATTTAATATTTAAATATTCATACAACAGCCTATTTGAAAACTTTATCTCCAAATAGAGTATTTAAAACTAATGGCTGCATTTAGGGTCTGCTACAACTTCCTAAGATTTCTTAAAGCCCACAAACCTGCTTTGCTAGCTTACTTACAAAAATACCACAGATCTTTAATTAATTTAAGCTGCAGGAAATGATCAATGTATACAATAAACATTCATGGTAAACATACAGCAACTACCAGAAATCCATACTATATTTTTATTCCTTTTGCTAGATTTTTAAAATGTCCTTCCCTTAAATTTTATAATGAAATCTAAGATTTTTACGGTGATCTGCTTCCAAACCCTACCGCCTTCTTCCTTCTGTGTGATCATACTACAAAAACATCATTTGTTATCTCTAAAGTCCCATCCTTAATTCTTCTTCCTGATCATTTTTAAATTGTAAAAACAAAATAGGCCATTCTGTCTTAATGTGTGTTTTATACATCTCGAGGTTTCTTTGTTTTGTCTGTGCACAATTTTGCTCTTCTTCCAGAGATTCAGTTATGACTATGGCCAATCAATCATACTAGTAGAGAAAACAAGACAGAAAGAAGAAAAGGAAAAACTTCTGAATAAATTCTAAATCTATACCACCTGGGGTTAATTCTTTTCTTTCAAGTCCTCCAAGTGCCTCAGGCACACCAATCACCTGTGACTTCACACAAATCCCTAGACGGGCTATCCCTGAAGCACACTTACATGGGAAGAAGGAAATGTCCTCAGTAGCCTCCTATTGTACTACGAAGTGCCAATCCTCGCATATTCTTTTGGTGAACAGAGGTGCTGCAGGGCACAGGGAAGGGGTTTGCAGTAATAGACTTGCGGTAAGGATTACTTTTCCCATACAGTGAAGTCATTCAGAAGCAAAGCGATTTATTCTAACGTGCAGGTAATAAAAATACTAAGTAATATAAAACCTGCATTAAATATCAGAAGAATCCTGAAGCTGACAGGGAAACTGGTTCTTCCTTTAGGATTGGTTCTTCCTTTAGGAAAACACACATTAAGATAGAATGGCCTATTTTGTTTTTACAATTTAAAAATGATCAGGAAGAAGAATTAAGGATGGGACTTTAGAGATAACAAATGATGTTTTTGTTGTTTGATCACACAGAAGGAAGAAGGTGGTAGGGTTTGGAAGCAGATCACCGTAAAAATCTTAGATTTCATTATAAAATTTAAGGGAAGGTCATTTAAGGATATGACAGTCCTTAGCCCATTCAGCTAACTTTTCATTTCTTAAGATTTGTTAACATTTTTATTTCTTCCCTGTAACAGGATGACTCTACTTAACAACCTGGTAGTTTTGGATTGCAACCTGTAGCATTTTTTTAGCTGGGCAGCAATTACTTTAATTACTCCACACAAAAGTGAAATATTGTTAAAGAAAAGGAAAGAAAAAACAAATTTAATTGGATGGAGATCACTACAGCCAAAATTATTTTTCATTAAAATGTTTTAGGTTTTTAAAAGTTAATTATTAAAGTATTTAAAATTGGACACAGAAATACAAGAAAACAGAATGTCTTGAAGATAAGTCTAATGCCATCATTGTTGTCCATTTAATTGTATGATGAACAAAGGCCACACCCGTGACATTATCAAGCAAGGTGGTTGGATGAGCTAAGGATCTCCATGAAGCACACACCATTTTGGGATCAACAAATCCACAGAAGAGCACCAAAAGACTTGTTTTCCATTTGTCGTCATTTTTTAAAAACTGGCCATTATACATAAGAGGAAAAATCTGCTCAAGTAAACAAATCCTTTCCTGTGTAGCCTCCACAAAATTCTCTTTGCACAAATAATTTAACAGAGGAGCTTTTCAAAAGTTGTAGGCTGAAACTCTGAATAAATAAAAGACTAACAACAGTGTTACCAAAATATTCAAATACCTCTGCATAAATTCCAGTATTTCATATTCTAGAAAGACTGCTAATAATGAGCATTTTAAAAATAAACAGCCTTCATATATTGGAAGACATTTTAAACTTACGCTTACTCACCAGTCATTCTATTAGCCTCTTGCAGTTACTAGCTTTTACTACTGTTGTTTATTACTTATTCAGAAAAACTCTAACTTGCCCCAAGGGAAAGCAGCTCTTTTTATACAGCTAAATGAAAAACTAAACTAAAAAGCTGTCCTTTGGAATTCAACACTTCGAATGCATCACGAGCAGCACTTTCGATGCCCTACTGCCATCCCTTGGGCTAAAGCACCCCAGTGTACAACAATCTCTCGCTCGTGCTCTCTCTCTCTCTGCAGGTGTGGCCAGAGCCCTGGTGAGGCACTAGAGAAGGGAAGTGGCAGTTTAAGAGCAACGTAAGAAACTGGTGCAGCAGCACCACCTGGTGGGTACTGAAGAGATGCAGCCCTTGCTGCTACTTCAGGGATGAACCACTTGTCCACTCGGTTTTCAATCCCCAGCTGACCAAAAGTTCCAAGATCAGAATTTTCAACCAACAAGGCGAGTACTGCATGCATGTTTCATAGGCTCTCTGGAGTACTGCTGGGCTCTACAATTTAATCATATGTCCCCTGTGATGCAGATAAGTAATGCCTTGCTTTAGAGCAGTATGCAGAGACATGTGTGAATTCTCTACTGTTACATTTAAAGGAGAAACCGTTGAAAGGCACAGGCCATTTGTTATTGTCTGCTCACACTTCTCCAGCCACAGTCATTTTAAGCCTGAAGCACAAATAATGAATAATGATTTACTGCCTTTTATTCATTTCATAAATATTTACTCAGTGACTACTATGTGCACATACACATGTATCACAGAATTTTAATCTTAGGTGAAACTCTATTAGTATTCAATTTGGTTGTTCAATTTCTACAAGAACAGGTAATGTTAAATTGCTAAATCAGACTATATGATTAATAAGTACATAGTAGCTAATATTCACATGTTACCAGGCTTCATTGCTTTGCTGACGAAAAAGAAATTTCGATTTGAAAAAAGAAAAAAATTCCAGGATTGTTTTTCAAAACATTTAATAATTTCTGTTCTGTCAGTCTTGAATTCAGTTCTTCCAACCAAGATATTCTGTAAAAATGGCAAATATTGAAAATGTTCTCTTTCTGTCTATATGTTCGCTGTAGACCCATGGGTTCTTAAATGAGGGTGATTTTGCCTCCCAGGGGATGGCTGGCAATGCCTGTTTGGTGAAGGATGCTGGAATCCTATGATGCACATGACAGTCCTCCACAACAAAGAATTATCTGCTGTAAAATGTCAATAGTGCCAAGGCTGAGAGAACAAAAACTGTGTCTTATTCAAAAATGTACACTACATGGCAAGATAAGTGATAATTGTTTGGTGAAATAAATTGATTATGATATCTAAACAATTCTTATTATTTTCCAGTTGTATGAACAGGAAGGCAGAGTGGACAGTCGAGTTCAGAAAAGGAATGCCCACAGCTCCAGAAAAAATACTGAAACTGACACTAGCAGACACTTATATATTTATGAAATAGGCAGAATAAAATAGCTTACCTGGACTTACTTTGGCCTGGATGAAATACCACACAAAACTACTCTGCTTTCCTGCCGGCCATAAACTTGTTAGATTACCATTTAAACTTCAGAAGAATGCCTATGTCAGGAAAGTGTACCCTTAACAACATACAGGCAGAGCATCCTATTCCCTGGAAAGGTGTGCTTCATTCCCCACATAAGTAAACTGTATTATTCAAAGCCAGCCTCTCTGAGTCTGATCACCACGGAACGTCAGTGTAGACTGGGGCACAGACGACGGACTGCAGTGGACTCACAAGGATGATGATTCCTTCCTGAGGACTCTTGGTGAAAAAGAATCCAGACTTCTGGTCATTGCCCCTGTCATACAAACTGAGTAATTCTTCCCCCCAACTGAAGTTGCTCCTCGTATTATTATTCTACTAAAGATAATGACTATAAGCATTTTGATGAGGATCATTCTAAGAAACTTTCCATAAATATAAAATTATATGAAAAATAATCTGGTCTATAGGCTGCTATTTTCATCCAAAAATATTTCACAGATCTCAGTTTGTATCTGTAACCACAGCTCTATGTTATCATTTGAATAGATTTTAGGTGATCCGACATTCAGTTAAGACATGCTCTTCTAAAGGTACCGATCACTTAAGGATGGAAACGTTTCATGAGAAACCTGTGATATGCGCGATCAAGATGAAGCACAGCATTGTGAGGAAAGCGACAAGCTTCACCATTCTAGACATAACAGCCTGACTGTAGATGAAATAATCCTGCTGCCCTTCCCTGCTGTTCTCTCAAAAACCCTTTGGGACTGATGCAGGTAACGTTAAATCTTTAAGGAAGCATTTATGGACTAGAGAAGCCAAGACATAGGCCCGTGGAGGCAGCCTCAAGAGCAGTGACTACTCCCTCTGAGGGCACTGCACTGGTAACAATGCAGACACAAAGGTGATTTTAAAAGGTGGTGGTAGGATTTTGACAAATATATATTACTTTTATAATCAGGAAGAAAAAAATTGAAATGTTAACATTTGTTAATATTTGTCACACTAAACATTAAATTATTTAACATGTGGTAGTTCAACTGTTTTCTGGATATCATGTCTTACAGTCCTAATTCTTACAAACCTTTTGTTTGTTTTTTGGTGTCTTTTTTTTTGGGGGGGGGTAATCTGGGTATGAGATTTTAAGCTTTCCTATGGAAGTCCAGGAGCTGAAGAATTATACTGCCTTCTTACTTCTTCTGACAGTCACTGTGACCTCTAGAGAGCCATTTAAATGCCCCACTCATTTCCATTTTAGGATACAAAACTTCCAACTACACATGCTGAGCATCCTAAGCCCGACACTCACATCAGCCCACAGCAATCTTCAGTTCCGTGAAAGGCCCACATATTTCCTAGTGAAGTGAAATTCTTGATGGAGGTATGATGGCAAATAACAGTGTTCACTTTCACTTCTCAGAAAACAAAATACAGGAGACTAGACTGTGAGTTCCTGCAAGAGAAGCCCAGAGATGGCACACCCAGCTCCCCATTGGGGAAAAGAACAGTGGGAAAACAAGCAACAGTCAAGAAGAAAGAGTCATAGCGATGGTGCCTGAGATGCAGTACAGTGGAAAGACCTTCAGTGGAAAACAAGGACTCAGGCAACTCTAGAGTTTTAGGTCCACCTGTAAGACGTGCTCCAATACATTAAGGTCATGCAGTTGTACTCTGGGGAATGTTCTAATTAGGTATATGCAATATAAGGGTCTAAACTAAAGATCTGTTGGCTCATAATTGAATAAAACTACAAAGTTACTTCAATGTTAAAGACAATAAAGGCCTATATTTTCAATGAAAAATACTCTTAACAGAAACCAACGGGAAGATTTTTACACAGTTTCTGAACAAGTCAGAGAGTTTGGCCTATTAAGTGACTTGTACCTATTCAAGAGTGAGAAAATATTTTCGTAAAAATAAAAGCCTCTTTATTTCTCTGTGTGTCTCTTCTTGGAGAAGAGATAATGAAATTAGGTTAGATACATTTTGCTAGATTAAGACCAACCAAAGACAGTCAAGTGAGAAAAGTGAGAAAAATCTAAACAATTTAGTTAGATGGCTCAGCTCCAATACTGACAAATCTTACCAGATAACCTATAGTTTGAAAGTTCACATTAATTCAGGAAATGTATTACTATCTTTTTCCTCATTTCAGACAGAATTTGAGGAAGATTATATGCAGACTTACAATACAACAGGAAAAGATTGTGTAAGAATAAATAAATTTAGATTAAAGGAAAATAAGGGTAGAAAAGTAAAAGGAAGCTAGGAGAAAATATATCTTGGGAATGTGTGCATTAATGGAAAAATTCAGAACTTGAAATTAACACTGATTTATGAGATAAAAAAGAAGCTTTGCCACTCACCAATTTTAACCTCTGTAAAGGTATTCTGCCTACATCTATTTGTGTCCTTTCTGGGACATTAGTGAATCGAACTTCTGGGACCGCAACGGCGCACATGACATGGGCCCACCTACAGGAAAGGAGACATTAAACATAAACAAAAGTTCCCTAAACTTACATACTTCAACTTGGTGATGCCAGTTCTCACAGATGGGAAATACACAGATGAGCAAGAAAGCCAAAAGCCTAAATCCATCACGAACAGATTCCGAACTGTAAACCTGCTGAATGATACCTGGACAGACTCAGTACCACAGCTGCCCAACAACATTGTGCCATGAAGAGCTGGTGAAGGCCCAGTACTCTATCCTATCAAAGTGCATATATTTTTCTACACTTGATCTGCAAAACACTGAAACGTAGGTTTCTTATTTCACGTGATGCTGGAATATGCATGTGCTTAATATACTTAAGCTAATCAATATGTGCCAAGAGATTAATTCAATTAATAAAAGGTATGAACTGAGTATAGCATATAACCTTTTTAAATAATACAAATGTCATGAAGCAAATTTGTTCAAGTAGCAAAAGTTCTCCAAAAGAATTAATGCTAATCTTTAATTATATTGTTTCTCGCTGCAATCTTACTATAATCAATGAGACCCAGAGACAAAGAGAAATGAAGTTTATGTTGTACCCTGGTTTCCTACTTTTTTCACTTTCTGCAAAATGACAACTTTCTCATTAATACTATTAAATGTCTCATAAATGTTATATCCCAAAATAAATGTACAGAATCATGAGGCTTGAAGAGATCTTGAAAGAATTGTCAAATCAATCAACATATTTTTAAGCCAAAGCATATTTACTTCACTCAAACAGCATCGGACTCTATCCTGTCTTTCAAGACCACAGGAAGAGAAAACAAGTATCAACCCCACCAGGGCATTCTTCCACACTGAAATAAATACTATCATTCTATAGAAAACACTATTTCTTTTTGTTGTGGTCCAAGCACAGAAAGAAAACTTCTTATCACCTGTCTTTATACAGGAACCACCTAAACCATCTCACAGTATGGCATCCAGTGCAATATCCAAGAACTAGTGAAGACTTTTTAGTATAGTGCAAATCATATCAACCAGGACTGTGGAAGAACATCATCTTTCAAAAATTAAGCAAACCCTACAGCTCCTTACAACAAATTTCATTAATGTAATAATGATAAATACCTTCACTCCTCCTTCCCAGCAATCAGAAACATGTGCACATGTAAAGAATTATGCTAACTCCACCATTACATTACACCAGGAGTCCTAACTCCAGTGCCCAGGGGGCCAGGCGGAATGTAAGCAAATACACATATACCAGGAAATCATGGTGAACTGAGGAGTACCTGCCCCACTGCTATCCCAACTTGTTATTACTGCCTTATAGGGATATACAATCATTTGCAATTAAAGATGAAAATCTGGATTTTTAATGTAAAAATCTCTCAATTTAAAAATTTTAGATGCAATTTATAAAATGGTGCATGGGTCCTACAAAACATATCTTGGACCTGAATCTGGCCCTCAAGTGCCAGCCTGCAAAATCTGCCCAGGTTATTTTGACATGTCTCTATTCCAGCATACCCTGTAATAATATGCTTTGGCCACATTTTCAATATTGAAACCTGGTCATGAAAAAAAAATAAAATCTATGTAGAACAGTCATAAAAACTAGACTGCCTTCCTTTTATGTTCACTTGTGACTCTCTTTCAAGACTCTCTTCATATTCTCCATCTAATCCCTTTAAATCTTAGTATCAATGTTTTCTCCCAATCTTTTCTAATTTAGTACACTTATATTCTTGTTAATTTGCTAATGTAAAAAGTAAATGGTTTTGTTTTATCATCGTTATGACTGAATTATCTAAAGATCACAGTTTCACGTTCTTGGGTATGCCCTTGTGTTTGTTTGTTTGTTTGTTTGTTTGTTTGTTTTTTGAGATGGAGTCTCGCTCTGTCACCCAGGCTGGAGTGTAGTGGCGCTCACTGCAAGCTCCGCCTCCCGGGTTCACGCCATTCTCCCGCCTCAGCCTCCGGCCACCACGCCTGGCTGAAGGTATGCCCTGTTTTTAACAGACCAATAGCATTCATCATATTAAACACCAGGATTCTAATGGCACCTGGATGGTATGGGCTACCTTCATTTTTAAAACTCTGTAAGTAAAAGAGGGGTTATTTTTCATGGCTTCAAATACAAAGAACAGAAGCGTAACTTGGACTACTCTTGCCCTGCCGAGATGACAGTGCTAACAGTAGAAGTCTCTGAAGCACAGAATTCCAACCTCAGATCTGAGCAGCAAAAGCTTTGCAACCACATATATAATGAGAGGTAAAGCGAACTGTCATCCAAAGGTTCTAGAATGGAGAAAGAAAAACAATGAAATTCAACACAGTTAATGTATTACTTACTTATTGTTCTTCGTTTGCTTAAGAGCACCTCCTCTCAAATTGCAGAGACAGCATTCCTGGAGGGAAAAGAAAATACCACATGATGACCAGACCCACACAACAAGAGTTATTACCATTCATCTAAATATTCTCAGAAATCCTGATTTTTCATTCTACAATTAAAACCATCAGGAATTACATGAAGGTCTATCTCTGAGAAGTTCAAAAAGAAAGATAGAGGAGGGGGGAATGGTAAAGCTATGCCCCTCAAATTTCAGGGTGTAAAATTCTCCCAGAGGGAACCATCATGAACCTGGTATCATTTTAAATTGACATTGTCATCAAAGGAAAGCTGTGACACAGAGAACCCAGCAGTCCAGAGAACCCAGTCCGCATACCTAGGTATGTGCAAGAATTCTAGAGCAGAGAATGCACACACACGGTGTAGCCTTGTGCTCTGGGAATTCACTCCGGGATACAGGGCAGCTAATGAATGCAGTGTGGGCAGGCTTTTTTCTAATACAAGAATAAGCAAGAGGCTATTTTTAAACGATACTCTTTTCACCAAAGTAACACTTGGGCCTCACTCTTTCTGTGGGCAAACAGTGTTAGAAAAAGTGTCCTGATCAACCCCAGCTATCCGGCCCAAGAAAACAGCATCAAGAAACGTTTTGTTTTATCCTTCCCACATAAGCTTATCCTCTCAGCATTCTTATGTGTCTTAGCTTAGAATGTAATTTTCCACTCCAAGATGACTCCAATTGCTACAAATACAGATCTTACTAGTTATTTCTCACTACACTCTCATGAAAAAGACCAGGATAAGGAGGACCAGAGAGCAGTGCACTGCCCTCTCATGACCTAAATTGTTTTTACATTAAATACCAAAGTAAAATTTTTAATTTCAAACTTGTCCTCACAATTTTCTGCATTAATACATTTTTTTAATCAGAAGAAGTTATTTGGGGTTTTTTCCTCCAAACTTCATATACAAAACCTCTTTACCCTGTCCACTAAAGTGATGTTCCTTAACAAATTTTGACAATTTTGCCTAGCTTTACGAGGAATCCACCTAACTGATCTACCATTAATGAGGTGTGAAAGTTCATAGCTTATACTTTTCTGATGAAAACGATACAAAAACAACTGGAAAGAATCATGTATCTATGTAACTTTTGTTAGGCAGTAATAAATGCAAACAACCAGAAATGTCCAACAGGCTTGTGTGTCTGAAAAGTCTCTGTACATCTATATGAAAATTCGTGGATTCAGAGTAGTAAAAGATACATTGTGTGTATTGATTTGAATCCACTAGAAACCCAGCTCGAGGAAATAACAACTCAATGAAGAATTTTCTCTATCCATACCACAAAGCCATATCCTACAGGCCCTTGGAATAACTGGTTTTGATGAATCGTACCAAGAAAGCAAAATTTCACAGTCCAAATACTGAAAATGAGAACTCTGGTAGTTCATTTCATAAGTTCTCAATTTTAGGTATTTTTCCAGTAATTTAACACACTTTCTACAAAGAAAGAGGGGGTGAGAAAGAAAATGAATGAATGAAAAAGGAAACAAAACTTGAGGTCAAGTGCTTTCAATGTATACATGAAGATGTTAGTTTCAAAGTGGGAACGCAGCAAAGAGTTGCGGACTGTGAAGCACTCAGGCTCTAAGAGAATTAGATGTCTAATTAATGAAACTAGTAGTGAGAAGAAGCCTAAAGGGACAAGTTAGGAAAGTTAAATACAGCGCAGCAGCATGGAAGCTGCTCAAAAGTACCTGATTAGGATCATTAACAGGTACACATGTTCTAGAGCACCAATCTAATAAGAGGAAAAAGTCCTCTAAAATACAACGTGTAGGCTCAAGATTTTAAATGGAGTTAAGATGCTCCACCATCACAAGAAGAAACTCATTCTTTCTAGCCTCCCCTCCAAGTCACAGAATCTAATAGACAATTCCAAGTCCTTGGTTCACCTGACCTCTTAGCACCATACAGCACTGTTGATCCTTCCTGAAACATTTTCTCCCTGTGGTTTCCATGACCCTTATACTCCTCATTGTCTTCCTGTGCCTCTAGTTGACTCTCAGCTTCCTTTCACAGGCTTCTCTTTCACTATCCTCAAATGCTGGAATTTCTGTAATAGGCCCTATTACTTCTCTCTCCACACATGCCTGCTGAGCATCTGATCCACTACCCTGATTCGGATCACTCTCTATAGGCCAATGGCTCACACCTTAATTCCCTGAGGTGTCTGGCTGACAGTGCCACAGGCATCTCAAACACACATGCAAAACTGAACTCTCTTCTTCTCAAGCCTGTACTTCCCCACTGTTTTCCATCAGTGGTGCCTACTATCCATTCTAGCTCATATTGGAAGACATATTTTTCCTCTCATCTTTTAGATCCAATCAACTGAGTTCTGTCAATCCCACCTCCAAATCCACCCTGTTCTCTCCATCATCACTGCCATTCGCTGATAGCCCCAGTATCCTTCACAAGACCTAAAGTATTGCAATAGCCACCCAGAGCTACTCTGAACCCCATGAGAGAAGGTTTTTAATGCTTCTCAGTATTTAATATGGCCTCAGAGGGCTAGAATCATCAGGTCTTGGTCTTGGCCAGCTTCACTGTGTTTAGACACCTCAAGGACCTCCACGAGGTTCCTTCTGTCCTAAACACTTCAGAGCCAGCCTGTGCCACTCATCAATAAACTAAGCACATTCTTGACATCTCGACCTAAATGTTACTCCCTCAAACAAGAATCCCCAATCCCTTGGCTCAGGTACTTCTATCTCAGGCATTCCCACTGACACTTTCACTGATACTCCCCTTTTATTAGCTTTATTACTCCTGCAACTATTTGTTGCATGCTATCTGCTGCCCTCACTAAACTGTAAACTCACTGAGTGCTATGAGAGTATCTGTCAGGTTAATTGCTCTTACTCTATTATGATATCCAATAGAGAGTATACCCTTAATATGAGTTTGTTAAATAAATAACAAAACATGGCAAAACAGGGAAGAGGGAAAATCTTGAAAGTTAACAAAGGATTAATAAAATGCAAAGACCATTTTCACATACTGGGACTTTCTAAGGAAAGTATGCTGCAGGCTTTAGTGAGTTGACAAAGTTATTTTTGCCATGATTTACTTGAGAAATCTTATTTCTTTGTAAAGAACAAAAATATTCATGGCCAGGTACACTCGTAAGTTATTTATATGATATCACAGTTTCTGTTCTCTTCTCCCAATTTTGAAAAAAAAAAAGTAGGAAACAATGAAAGTCATGTCAAGTTACATCATTTGTTTGACTCAATGTCCCTCAGAGGGTCAAACTAGTTGATCTGGTAAAAACATAAATATGCCAACCTGTCCATTCATTAATTTGTAGTTTCATTATATACCTATGTTTAAAGCCCAGTAGAAAACATACTAGATAAGACAACTTTTAACCTTTCTTTCCTTTTTTAAATAGTACTTTACTGTAAGACAATTTTTAACCTTTCTTTCCTTTTTAAACAGTACTTTACTGTCAGAGAACAGAATTGATATCTCTAAAAATTAACAAGTTAACTCTCACTCAAAAAGCAGCCCGAGTTTTCTTAAGAATCTACAAAGCCTGACACTTGTAAAGGCACTACACAAAACAGAGTAATTGTACCTGTATCATTTTCCTTCAAATCTTTCAATGAAAGAAGTTAAGGAGAAGGTGGGAAAGTGCTAGAGTATCCATCAAGACACTGAGTCATTACACTTGATATCAAGAATAAAAATTAGAAGAACACAGACATGTATTGAAAGCCTAATGTATTCCAGGTACCATGCCAAAAATTTCATATACTTCACCTCCCTTCTTTAACACAAATTTATTAGGTAATTCATTATTTCACTTAATAAAGAAACTCAGATTCAAAAGATTAAGTGGTATTCCTAAAATCATCCAACCCAAAGGTTATCAAACTTTTTCTGTAAATGACTAGATATTTACTAGTTTAGACTTTGCACAACTATAGAGTAGTTGTAACCACTCAACTCTGCCACTGGAGGAAAATATTTAAACTACTGGTTGTGTCTATATGCCAACAACATTGTTAATTACAAAAATAGGCAGTGGGCTAGATCAGGATCATGGGTTAAAGCTTTCCAAGACATGATCCAATCAGCAAGGAGAACAATTGAGATTCAAACTCATGTCTGCCTAATCCAAATGTCCATGCACCTTTTCTCTAGCATCTTCTGCCCCAAAGTATAAGGCAAGGCATAAGGTATCAAAGCAGAGTGCAAAAATAAACAAGAAACGATGCCTGCCCTGTGAAGCTCACAACTGACAAGAAGAAAGTTCTTGTATGTACTTAAACAAAACATGAAGATGATACCGGCAGAGGCATTACCAAGTCTCCATGTGCTCATTTCCATAAATAATCAAGAACTTCTTTTCAAAACACAATCCCTGCAAAAGAACCCATATCGTAAAAAATTGTGTTCCCGGCAGCATATAACAATTTGTGTTCCTATTTGTTTCATTAATCTAGCTAATAAAACCTCTCATTGGTATAACATCATTAAATTTTCCCTACTTTATCCTTCCAAGTAATGATACCATTTGAAACAAACCAACATTTTAGTTATGCTGTGCAATATAACCTCAGGCTAAATGAATCAAATTTAACTGAGAAGAAGAACAGTGAAACTGGACAGCCATACCATATCACAGTGTTTAATATAGAGCAGATAGCCAGGTTTAAATCAAAGTTCTGCCATTTATTACTCTTATGATTGTGATCAGTTACTCAACCTCTGTGCTTCAGATACTTTACCTATAGGGGAAAAAAATAGTACTTCTCTAAATTAGCTAATATATGGAAAACACTGCCTAAGCACGCACTAAATACAAAAGGTACAACAGTTAAACATGCACAAGATTAACTGGTTCTAGATAACGTAAACATAACATTGTCAGTGCATAACCTCAGTGTAGCTGTTTAGTGGGAAACAAAAAATATGGATCTGTGACGAATAATCCTCTTAAGGTACAAAAAGCAAGAAATAGAACTGGAGAGAAAAGAAAATTCCAGGAACCCAACGTCCAGGCAACTGTGGTCTAAAAAGCAAAAGATATTCCATAGTTCTTAAAAGTTGCCAGCTCAACTCTGAAAGGCAGGCAGATCTTCAGAATCTCCACAGTGCCCAGATAACAGACTCTGCAGAAGGGAAAGTCCTAATCCCACCCTCAAAACACCTGAAATCTGAGTGGACTTAATCAAACTAAAGCTGCAGCAAAGCACATGCCCAGCTCAAACATAAATCAGATTGACTTCACCCCACTGTAGGAACCTAAGAGAAAAAGTAGCACACCCTTTCTGTAAATAATAATATTCATTTCAGTCATTATAGACAAAATGTCTAACACACAATAAAAAAAGTACAAGATATACTAAAAAGCAAAAAAAATTATTTATGATCAAGATAGGAAATAATAAAATGTTGATTTCATTCGACAGATTTAGAAGCAAACTGGAATTGGCAGAGTAAGAGTTTAATGACCTAAGAGACAAATGAATAGGAAGTACAGTCATCCCTCAGTATCCAAGGGAGAGCTGTTCCAAGACCCCTCACAGATACCAAAATCCAGAGATGCTGAAGTCCCTTATATAAAATAGCTTAGTATCTGCATATAACCCATGCATATCCTCCTGTATACTTTAAATCATCTCTAGATTACTTATAATACTTAATACAATGTAAATAATATGTAAACTGTTGTTATACTGTATCAATGAGGGAATAATGACAAGAAAAAAAAAGGATGTACTTGTTCAATACAGACACAACCATTATAGGCCTAACTACATTTCTGATCCACAGTTGGTTGAATCCACATATCCAACCATGGATACAGAGGGCCAAATGTATAGGATTGAAAGACAAAAGAGAGTTTTAAAAACCAACACAGATCTATGGGAAAAATATATATATATATATTCAATTTATGTATAATTGGAGTACTAAAAGGTGAAAAAAGAGAAAAGGGGTGATAATATTGGAAGAGATATTGACAGAAAAATTTCCACAACTGATAAAAGATATCAATCCACAGATTAAAAAATTGCAGCAAACTCTAAACAGATAAATATAAATAAAACACACCTGCCTACATAGTAATCAAAATTCTGGAAACCAAATAAAAAGAACATATCTTAAAATCAGAGGGGAAAAAAGTCACATTCAGTAAACAACTATGAGTTACACGTACCATCTAACCTGAAATTGTGAAGGCAAAAAGGCAATGGAACAATATCTATTAAATACTACAAGAAAAAGCTGCCAGCCTAAAATTCTACTTCCCAAGAAAACAACCTTTAAAAAATAAAGGCAAAACAGAAACACTCTCAGTGTGATAAAAATCTAACAGAATTTGTCGCCAGGATATCCACATGATAACAAATGCCAAAATGAAGTTCTTCAGAATGAGGAAAATGAAATCACGCATTACCGAGGATCAGCAGGAAGGAATGAAGAACTCCAAAAATACCTGGGTAGATATAAAATCATGTTTTAGTATCTTCAACATACACACACACACACACACACACACACACACACACACACACACACACAGAGTGGGGTAGAGAGAGAGAGGCAGAGAGGGAGAGAGGAAAGGATGGAGGGAAAGAGAGAGGGAGGGAGGAAAGGAAGGAGGGAGGGAGGAAGGGAAAGGGAAAGAGAGAATGAACAAATTTCATTAAAAGACAAATGCTTAAAACAAAAATAATAACACTGTGGAGTATAGTACATGAAGAAGTAGAATGTAAGATAAGACCAAAAATCAAAGGGAAGTGCTAATGAAGTTATACTGTTTTAAGACTTTTATATTGTTCATGAAGTAGGGTATTATTTGAAGGCAGAGTGTGCTCATTCAAAAATGCAAATTGTAATTTTTGGCAACCATTTATAACAAAGGCCTCTAAATATTTCCCAGTATTGAATTCTAAGAAACATAAGCTCACAATCAAAACTAAAAAAAAACACAAGAAATACGGTTCTATCTGCAAAAAATAATAATGGAATTAGATGCAAAATGATCTAAGCCACAAAATGTAAAATACATAGAGTAGACCCATGAACAACATTAGTTTGAACTGCATGGGGCCATTTACATATAGACTCTCCCAACCTGAGACAGCTGGGCCAACCCCTCCTCGTCTTCCTTTACAGCCTACTCAACATGAAGATAACAAGGATGAAGACCTTTATGATGATCCACTCTACTTAATGAATAGTAAATATATTTTCTCTTCCTTATGATTTTCTTAATAACATTTTCTTTTCTCTAGCTTATGTTATTGTAAAAATACAGTAGATAATAAATATAACATATAAACTGTGTGTTAATTGTGTTGTATCAATAACGCTTCCAGTAAACAGTAAGCTATTAGTAGTTAGGTATTGGGGGAGTCCAAAGTTACATGCAGATTTTCAACTGCATTGGGGTCAGCACCGCTAACCCCATGTTGGTCAAGAGTTAGCTGTATTTTAATAAGTTTTTAAAATAAACAAGTATATTAAAAATATTTTTAAAAGACTCTAAATGACAAATTACATTTCCAGAAGTCAACCAAATAAAATTCTAGGAACAAAAGAAAAACATTGAAATTAGAAATATACATAATATTTTGAATAGCAGGTTACTCCTAAGAACAGAATTAGAGAGCAGAAAGACAGAGCTGAATAAATAACCAAAAACTCATACCAAAAACTATTCAATAACGGTATTCAAAATGTCTAGATGCAACTGAATACAGTACGTCTTTATGTGTATGTCCCTGACTCATAAAAATATATTCCAATTGATTTACAGACCTAAACGTAAAAACAGAACAGACCTATAAAAGTATTATAAGAAAATACAGGTAAATATACTGATGAAGTTAGGATAAATATGGTTCCTTAATAAGATATTTAAAAGACAAAAGATACATATCAAAATTTAAAAATCATAAAGAATAAAATACAACATAATTGACATAAAATAACATAAAAATATTCCCAATATAAATATTAAAAATTGTTTTCTGGAAAATATTTTTTAAAGCCCACAGTTACAAAAAATATATAACAAATTCAATGACTCTTCATTGCCAGCCAGTAAGCACATGAAAAGAAAACCAACCTCAAGAATAAAGAAAATGAAAAAAGAAAAGAATGAGATCTACCCTTACATTTTAAAATCAGAATATATCTAGTTTGGGGGCATGTAAGTTGCTATGATGGTTTTGGAGAAGAATTTAACATTGTCCATTAAAATTTAAATGCACAGAAATAATGACTCAGCAGGTTGACTTCTTGTAATCTACCCTAAATATTTAAATCTATGGAGAAGGACTATATAATGACTATAATTTCATTTCTGTTTATAATGGAGAAAATAGTTACCTCTGGTGGGAACTGGAATTATCAGAAGCCTAAATTTTACTTGTAATGTCCAAATTTTTATAATAAAGCTTGAAATTTCAAACTGTAATGAAAACAACATGGTAAATCCATAACCACTGGGATACTAAGAATTAAAAAAAGGAGTATGAAGGAAAACACTAAGGCAAGTTAAATACATTGTGATACCATTTGGGTCCCTTACAGCAAGCCATAACACTAGATTGTAATACATAGAAAAGAGTTAAAAGCCCAATTGACAAAACAGCTTAAGTAGTTTTCTGTAAAAAATGAAATTTGAGGTTTTGAAAGTGTTGGAAATGGTAGACTTTCCTGATAATATCTAGTTTCTTTGTATTAAAGAAAGCAAACTCACAGACACACACAAAAAGAAATTAAACCTTTTGACAAGAAATGTGCCATTTAAACTTAGTGTCACTGTGGGTATTTATATCATTTTTTTCTATTTTCTTTTAATTAGATGAAAATTTAAAACAGGCACCTGCAATCTCTTCTAGACTCTTTCAGTGTACTATAACTTATTTCCAATCTAACCTATGGTGATATGAAAACTGTTCATCCTTACAGAACAAAATAAATAAATAAAATCAAACAGTCTGCTCATTGCCAGCCTTGTTTTATGTTTAATGAGCATGCCTTTTCCATGAACAATAACACCCAGTGTAAAATGACTCACTATTACAAAGATTTGGATATACTGCTAGTCAGCCAATGTTCCCTAAAACAAAACAAAAATATATATATACTAAAATGCCTGTTATAACATGATTACTCTATAAGGCAGCTGTTATTTCTGCCTCCAAAGAACAGCATTTAAAAAGCCATTCTGCTGTATATTTTTTTCCTCAGGGTGGCTAAAAGATGAATGAAAAAATATAAAATCTGATCATATTCTGAACAGTTTTGTACTTTTCCTGATGAGGTCCTTTTTGCTCACCTAACACCACTGACAAAATTCCCTTTTAACAATGCCAGGTATTTTTAAAATTTGGTTTCATAAAAAATCACCACTGAGATGAACAGTTAGTACAGCAATTCATAACATGGAATGATTTCTTTATGGCTCAGTTATTAAACCATGGAAAAGAGTATTATCATCAAAATGCTGACACAACATTAACAATGGTGAGAACAGCATTGTTATAATATGGCTATCACAGTTGTTCATTATTTGCAGCCAAGGGAAATCATGTTCCAATGTCTCTTCTATAAAACATCAGTTAAAGAAATGCCAATACCAACATTCTCAAGCTGTGCTGTAGGAAGCTCTCATTTTAGCTAGCATATCCATAAGTGCCACTAAAGCCAATTTTCAGTGTCGTAGAAAAATAATTAGATTGAAGTACCCCCACAAACACACCCTCATTTATCTGACATGTTCATAACAGAAACGCAAAACCATATAATAGGGTTGTCTGAGCTGGGAAAACAAAGAGTAATTAATCACATTAGCAGAAAACCCGTGCTGATCAGCAAGACATGGGAGAACCATTTCTGGATATGTGGCTCATTATCAGGGCTGGAGAGAGGACAGGCTCTCTCATCGAAGGACAGAGCTGGTATGAGTTCTGAGTGATTATAAAATTGAATGACAAGTGTCCTGCAGTACCTTTTAAATGGAAATTCCATAAATTTGGAAATCCAAAATTCACCTCTAATGAATTCTGTACTAGCAAATAAGTTCTCTCACTTAGTGAAAACATTCATTCATTAATTCAACAAATATTAATCACCACGATATGCTCTAGACCCTGAGCAACAGCAGGATCAATGACAAAGATCCTGTCCTCACAGTTGACCTATATAGGGGGTGGTGCAGACAAATCTTTTAAGTGAAGTAGGCTTGTATTCGAACCAACTGAAAATACTGAGAAAGTTATAATACACAAATTGAATTTTCATTCAGTATTTTTTGCATTCTAGAAATTTAGTTTTTCTTCATCTAATTTACAACACTAACCAAGTAAACTTACTACATTTTATCTATTTAAATATCATCAGACAACAATTTATAGAAGAACAGAAAATCATGTTCTGTTTGTTTCAAAATACATTTTTTTTCTGGATTTATCCTCCTAATGGCATTGCTTACAATGGTATGAAAATTAATTTGAGGTGTTCAGAGCACCGCTCTGGTAGCTATGTTACAAGCCAGACACGTATTAAGTGGCAAGAAGCATGAATAATTTAAGACTGGTCAGAAGTACTCTACATGGAGCTTACTACATTTACATAATAGTATTTCCAGGATCCTGAGCAAAGTACTCTAAGATGAACACACATCTTAACTTTGTTAACATTATACAACATTTGGTTTTCAAATAAAAACCCAGCTGGCTTATTCTTTCTTCCCAGCATGACCACTGACAACAAACAGCAAAGTACCTGACTTCAAATACCTAGAAATAAATTTAACCAAGAAGGTGAAAGACCCCTATAAGAGAAACTACCAAAAAATGAAGAAAGAAACTGAAGGGGATACCAATAAATGGGAAAACATCCCAAGCTCATGGATTGGAAGAATTAACATTGTTACAACGACAGTATTACCCAAGGCAATCTACAGATTCAATGCAATCTCTATGAAAACACCAATGACACTCTTCACAGAAATAGAAAAAAATAACCCTAACATTTGTATGGAACCACAAATGACCCCAAATAGCCAAAGCAGTCTTAAGCAAATATCAAAGCTAGAGGCATCACACTACCAGACATCAAAATATACTACAAAGCTGCAGTAACCCACAACAGCATGGAACTGGCATAAAAACAGACGCATACATCAAGGGAAGAGAATAGAGAGCCCAGAAATTAACCCACATATCTACAGTCATATGATTGTTGACAAAGGTGCCATGAACACTCGTTAGGGAATTGACAGTCTCTTCAATGAATAGTGTTGGAATAATTGGATATCCATATGCAGAAGAATGAAACTAGACTCCCACCTCTCACCCTATACAAAATCAACTTAAAATGAATCAAAGACCTAACCTAAGATCCAAAACAATCAAACTATGAGAAGAAAACATAAGGGAAACACTTCAGGACATTGGTCTGGGAAATGATTTTATGAATAAAATCTCAAAAGCAAAAGCAACAAAAGCAAAAATAAACAAATGGGATATATCAAACTAAAAAGCTTCTGCATAGCAAAGGAAACAATAAAGTGAAAGGAAAAACTACAGAATAGGAAAAAATATTTGCAAACTACTCATCTGAAAAAGAGGATTAATATCTGGAATACACAAGGAATTCAAACATCTCAATAGCAAAAAAAAAAAAAACTGATTTAAGAATGGGCAAATAGCCAGGCACGGTGGCCCATGCCTATTATCCTAGCACTTTGAGAGGCCAAGGCGGGTGGATCACTTGACCCCAAGAGTTCAAGACCAGCCGGGGCAACATGGCAAAACCTCATCTCTACTAAAAATACAAAAACTTAGCTGGGTGTGGTAGCATGTGCCTGTAGTCCCAGCTACTGGGGAAGCAAAGGTGGAAGGATCACATGAGCTCAGGAAGTCGAGAATACAGTGAGCTGAGAGAGCACCAATGAACTCCAGCCTGGGCTGTGGAAGTGAGACCTTGTCTCAAAAACAAACAAACAAAAACAAAGAAACAAAGAATGGGCAAATGATCTGAACATACACTTCACAAAACACATACAAATGGAAAACGAATATACAAAAAAAAAGGGTAAACATCACCAGGGAAATGTAAATCAAAACCGGAATGAGTTATCCTTTCACCCCAGTTAGAATGTGTATTATTAAAATGACAAAAAGTAACAAATACTGGTGAGGACATGGAGAAAAGGGAACTCTTATCACTGCTGGTGGCAATGTAAACTAGTAAAGCCACCATGGAGAACAGTATGAAGCTTCTTCAAAAAACTACAAATAGAACTACCACATGATATAGCAATACCACTACTGGGAATTTATCCAAAGGAAAAGAAATCATTATATTAAAGAGACATATAATATGCCCCCTCTATGTTTACTGTAGCACTGTTGAAAATAGCTAAGATATGGAATCAACCTAGGTATCCAACGAGAGATGAATTAAGAAGACGTGGCATATATACACCATGGAATACTATTCAGCCATAAAAAGAATGAAATCCTGTCATTTGCAACAACATGGAAGGAACTGGAAGACATTAAGTGAGATAAGCCAGGAACAGAAAATTAAACACTGCATATTCTCACTCATATGTGGATGCTGAAACAAGTTGATCCCCTAGAAATAAAAAGTAAAACAAGATACTAGAGGCTGAGAAGGATAGACAGAAAGGAGGAATTGGGAAAGATGTGTTAAAAGATAAAAAATTAGAGCTAGATAGGACTAAGTTCTATATTTCTGTGTTCTATACCACTGTAGGATGACTATAGCTAACAATAATATACAATTTCAAACAGCTAGAAGGAGGTATTGTATGTTCCCAACGTCAAGAAATGATAAATGTTTGAGATGATGGATATGTTAATTGCCCTGATCACTATACATTGTATGTACTGAAACACCACTGTGTTTCCCATAAATATGTACAATTATGTCAATTTAAAAAACAATTTTTTTTAAAAAGCAACAATCATTGAGAGCTGATGCTCCACCACCAAAAAAAAAAAAAAAAAGTACATGATTTCTTCATCATGTCACTCAATTAATTTTTGCCACTCAAGAGAAATGCCTGCACTGCAGTTTTTCCACACTCTTCCTGGGGATCTCTCTCCTCATTGCAAAAGAGATGTGCCTTGTAGCCCACTGACCTCCAGGCATGCACAGCCTGGGGTGTAGTACAGCATGTTAGGCTCCCTATAATGTCACTCATTATTCTTCTTGACTTTACTTGTGCTCTCTAGTTGAAGCACTAAAGATTAATGAGGCATTTGTTCTCAATCAAGAAGCTATTTATGAATACAGTTCCACTTACAGTAAGCTATCTAGACTTCTTTTTATTTCTCTCCATTACAGAGCAGAGGTAGGGGGTGTTATTGAGCAAAAAAAAGAGGAAAGAACAGAGAAAAATGATTTGTGACTTTTTATCCACTAAGCACTTCCCTAACGGGACGGCTTCCACATCATAGCTATGCTGTCAGGATAACTGATATCCTCTTATGTGCTCTTCTGTTTGGTTAAAGTGAAATAATTATTACCAGCATGGCCTTTGCAGGCCAAGGTTTAAGTCTACAGCTATTCAGAATAATTTGCCACCTCAGGAGGCAAGAGGTAATTTTGAAGCCAAATATATTACCTCAAATGAGAGAGTAGAGTCCTGTCCAGTGGTTTAAGAGACACCACAATGGGGAAGAATAAGATAGCAAAAGCAACCACTTGGCTACCCGCCCAATGGTGAATGTCCTGCCTTTGACAAGAACTGGGCCTTTCTTTTTCCACTAGTTTTACTTTGTATAAAGATCAAAGTCAGCCTTGCAGGCTGACAGCATCTCATCACCTGGTCTTGACAGTATCCCGTGGAATCTAAAAAAAAAAAAAATCCAGCATAAAACAGATCAGAGGGAACAGCGATGCCACCATGACCTCTCAAGGCCATAAGCCAATCTGATCTCAAAATCAATCGCTCTGATCTACAAAGCCACTTCAGAGCTCTTCAGAAAAGAAAAATGTCAACTCTGTTGTCAGTGGGAAACTGAATTCAAGACATTATCCAGTTCTGGGAAAAGTCCTCTAGGCAGAACCTAGAGTACATATGAAAAGCAAAAGAACCTGCTCATCCAACCAATAAAGCTAATTATACTACATTAAGCAGAAAACCAGTAACACTAAAAGTTAGTGCTGGCTTTATTTTCAATGTAAACAAACAAAAACTAGTCAAAAAAAATTGTTCAGGATTAGGTCAGTAGTTTGGCCTTCTTTCCCTCCAAAAACAAAAGCTGAGCAGAGGAGGCAAGGCCTGGGAATGAGATGGCCCAGCATCCTGGCTCTCGTACCACACACAAGGGTGATCCTGGGCAAAGGAATCACAACTCTAAAACCCTCTGGTTCATTAGTTGTAAAACAAGGCTTCTGAGATAGACGAAGAATTCCTTAGCCTTTATCAGTATCACGTTCCATGGAAATAAAGAAAAGTCTATCCCTGCGAGTTATATTAGCCTACATGAAAATCCATAGTTATTCTGAATACATAGGTCCAAAGTCCGAAAATGAAACTACTTTCTCTAAAACAGAAGATTCCAAGAGACAAATGTTTGGTAATTTCTAACATCAATTATCAGCATCATTATTTTTATTTGGGAGGTTGGACAGGGGTAATAAACGTTGTGTTCTGGAATAAAAGTAACATAATCCTCAACCATACAAATTTTCTTTAAGTCTAATAATCTCTACTCTAAGCAAACTCTTGCTTTAGACAGGACAGAAAGCTGCCTTCAGATTCAACTGAGTGGAGTTAGGGTTGCTTCTTACGAGATGTGCCTCCATCCACAGGAATTAGGCTCAATTTCTGGAGTCAGTTTCAAACAGTGGTGGGAGTCAAAGATTCTACCTAACATTCTTTCACCACCTGCCTAATATCATGGAAAAGTAAATAGAGAGTCACAGGGGTTGCAGCTTCATGGTTCTCAAAGATGTCAAGAGTTGCCAGTTTTCTAAAACATGAATTATCTTTACCTGAGACTTAAGGTTGGAAATTAGACTAAGGTATACTCCAAAGTTCCAGAGGTCTGATAAATATTTTTTAACAAGTCACTTAGAATCTTGGCCGGGTGCGGTGGCTCAAGCCTGTAATCCCAGCACTTTGGGAGGCCAAGACGGGTGGATCACGAGGTCAGGAGATCGAGACCATCCTGGCTAACACGGTGAAACCCCGTCTCTACTAAAAAAAATACAAAAAACTAGCCGGGCGAGGTGGTGGGCGCCTGTAGTCCCAGCTACTCCAGAGGCTGAGGCAGGAGAATGGCGTGAACCTGGGAGGCAGAGCTTGCAGTGAGCCAAGATCCTGCCACTGCACTCCAGTGTGGACCACAGAGAGAGACTCCGTCTCAAAAAAAAAAAAAAGAAAAAAAAAAAAAGTCACTTAGAATCTCTAGCTAACAAAATTTAGCAATACTAGGGGGTGGGATTTATGAAGACCACTACACCTCAGATAGTTCTGGAAGTTAATTCTGTAACTATGATTTATGGAGATAAATGACTTCACTTTGGTTCAGAAGACAAAACAGCCATGTGCAGCACTGAAGGGCATTAGTGGCAACCATTACTTAATATGCAGATGCCACTTACTTATAAACAAGCAATATTTTTTATATATATATACACACAAACCCATATATAAAATATTGGTGGCTGTTTATATATATATATGTGTGTGTATGTGTGTGTATATATGTATGTATAAACAGCCACCAAAATAGTTTCTTTAAAACACTCTAACTGTATATTCCATTCTTTGTAAGTGGAAAAGGAAAGCTAATCCCAAGTGATCATCAAGGTATAATTTGCTTATATCTAATTGTTAGTACAACTTAAAAAAAAAAGCAGGCCAGGCGCAATGGCTCACGCCTGTAATCCCAGCACCTTGGGAGGCCAAGGCAGGCAGACCACCCCAGGTCAGGAGTTTGAGACCAGCCTGGCCAACCCAGTGAAACCCTGTCTCTACTAAAAATACAAAAATTACCTGAGCATGGGGGTGTGCACCTGTAATCTCAGCTACTTGGGAGGCTGAGACAAGAGAACCACTTGAACCCAGGAGGCAGAGGTTGCAATGAACCAAGATCACACCACTGCGCTCCAGCCTGGGCAACTGAGCAACACTCCGTCTCAAAAAATAAATAAACAAGTAAAATAAAGGACACAATGAACACATGTAGGGACAAGTTGGAAACCCATTTCATGTTTGGGTTTTGATTTCTTAAAACCATTTTGGGAAAAAGAAAAAGAATGTTTGTTATATGTATATAACAAATACAACTTTATGATTCTGCAGAGTAAAATAAATACTTTTCACTAAATAATAAATGTGTATAATTACCTAGTTTATGCATTCCATTATATGGAATGAGAATTCTAACCTATAAAGTGCTCTTATATTTTTCATTACAAAATCTAGGTTTTGATAGCATGGCAATAGTCATCCCAAACTATAATGGTATAATGGGTAGCTGCTTTTTTGTTGTACTATATTACTACCAAGCATAAATATTCGAATTCTCCTGAATTAAGTGTAAAGGTATATATTGAAATAAAATATAATTTAAAATATAAAGTACATTGCATCAAAGCAGATAGGGTTACAGTAAGGCCTTAAAATAACTTTTTTATTAAACTTTATTTTTTCTAGCAACTTTAGGTTCATAGCATAATTGAAGGGTACAGAAACTTCCCAATTACCTCTTGCCCGCACACATACATAGTTTCCATCATTACCAACATCTCCCACCAGAGCAGTACATTTGTTACAACTGATGAACCTACACTGACACATCATCACCCAGAACCCAGTTTACTTTAGGATTCACTCTTGGTGTTATACATTCTATGGGTTGGACAAAAGTATAATGACATATATTTACCATTATACTATCATACACAGCATTTTCATAGACGAATGATGTATAATGATGAAAATGTATAATGACATGTAATTAGTCATCTGGTCAGTATTTATCAGTGTCACATGTTATTCTTATATATTTCTCTTACCCATCACCCCTAGGTTAAAAAGTGCGTAAGTAAATTTAGTTTTATTTAAGGTCCCTAATTTTTAAGACAAACTAATTAAAGCAAAATGGAAATACAAAGCAAGCCAGAATAAAAAAATTCTAGGGCCAAAAAGAACCTTGGCTGAAGATCTCTAACAAAGCCAAACCTTCTCATTATGTTACTTTTACATCTTCCTTCAATTTTGATTTTGTTATCTAGATCATAGGTATATTGGCTACTGTATTTACCCTGCCTAATCTTCAAGAATTCTTTCAGGTAACAAAAAAGCTCCCTAGAAGGACATAGCACAAATGATACTTTATTTGGAGTTTTTCAAACTGGCAATAAACAATGACAGCATATGCTTAATGCTGCCATGCACAGAAGCCAGGCAACTCATGATGGTGAAAGTCATAAAACGGGGTTGGATGTTACATTCTGTGACTTTCTGTGATGTTATATTATTCATCTTCAAATGCAGTTTTCATTCATACTTGGGGCACTTTAACAAAATCCCACAGCCCTCAGTCCCCGAAAGGTCCCAGAAGAAACATCCAAATTTCCTGGAGAGAAACATCTACCAAATGCTATACTATCCCCCAAATTAAAAAAGAATCTTACGCACATTCCTTTTTAATTTATTAATTTATTTTTATATTAATTTTATTTTTATATTTAATTACCTTTTAGAATTTTATAATTTAAATTCTTCAGAAGATCACATAGAAAATTCTCCTATTACTTATTAGCAATTACCTTTCAATACTCTACAGAAGATTAAGGACTTGGATTATAATTTATTGGAACAGAGGTAAATATTTAGGTTATCACCATATTCCAGGCATTTAACTAACATCCTCCTTCATAATTAAAAGTATATCCCTACACTAGGGTTCATGTATTTCACAGAAATACTCAGCCTCAACAATTTTCACTGTAGGCAGAAAACAGAAAATGGGGGGGGGGAACCCAGAAAGAAAGCACTTCAAATTCTACATTTTTATGGTGAGCATATTAGCATTACATTTTAAATTAGCAATAGCCTACAGTATAAACTGATGCACAGATTAGACACAAACTACAGAAACTTAAGTCAAAAGTAATGAGAGGATTTTGGAGACAGGGCAGAACAAGATGGCCAAACAGAAGGCTCCACCAATCATCCCCTCCTGCAGGGACACCAAATTTAACAACTATCTATATAAAAAAAGTACCTTCGTAAGAACCAAAAATCAGGTGAGCACCCACAGTACCTGGTTTTTAACTTCCTATCACTGAAACAGGCACTGAAGAGGGTAGGAAAGACAGTCTTGAATCACCAACACCACCCCTCCGTTATCCCCTGGCAATGGTCACATGGCACAGGAGAGCACAGAAATTGTAAGACAATGCATTGAATTCAGTGCTGCCCAGTCACAACAGAAAGCAAACCCAGCTGAACTGACCTGATGCCTGCCCACAGAGGGAATATTAAACCAGCCCAAGCCAGAGGGAAATCACACCTCCCAGTGATCGAACTTCAGTTCCAGCAAGCCTCTCCACCATGGGCTAGAGTACTCTGGGGTGCTAAATAAACACAAAAGGCAGTCTAGGCCACAAGGTCTGCAACTCCTAGGCGAGGACTGGGCTGGGCTCAGACACGCTGGACATTCAACTTACTGAGACACTAATCGAGGCAGCTGAAGAAGTACTTATGTCACCTCTGACCTCAATTTCAGGCAGTAGAGCTCATGAAAAGAGATCCCTTCCTTCTGCTTGACGAGAGGAGAAGAGAGAGTAAAAAGGATTTTGCCTTGCATCTTGGATACCAGCTCACCCACTATAGGACGGGGCACTGGTCAGAGTCATGAAGCCTCCATTGCAGGCCTAGCTCCTGGACAACATTTCTAGACACATCCTTGGCCAGAAGGGAACTCAGTGCCTTGAGGCAACAGATCTCATATTGACAAGACCCATCATGTGCTAACTAAAAAGCCCTTCAGCCCTGAATAACCAGCAGTGATACCCAGGTGGTACTCCGTGAGCCCTGGGTGAGACTCTGAGACTTGCTAACTTTAGTTGAAAGTCAGCACATTCCTAGGCAATGGTGGCCATAGGGAGAGATTCTTTCTGACAAGAAAAGTATGGGGGAAAGTAAAGAGGACTTTCTCTTGCACCTTAGGTACCAGCTTGGCCACAGGAATTGGAGTACCAAGCAGGATCTTGGGGTCCTCAATTCCAGACCTTGGCTCTTAGACAGCATTTCCTTACCAGTCCTGGGCTAGCAGGAAGCCCAGTGTCCTGACGGTTGAGTCCCAGGCTGGCACTATTCACCACAAACTGACTTAAAAGCCCTAGGGCCTTAACTGAACATTGGTGGTAGGCTGACAGTACTCCCAATGGGCCTGTAGTAGTGGTGGTCATGGGCTGAGGCTCCTCTGCCAGTAGAAATGGGAAAGAAAGATGGGAAGTACTGTGCCTTCTGGTTTGACTGCCAGCACAGCTGCAGGACAACAGAACACCAGGAAGACTTCTAAGGTTTTTCACTTCAGTCCCTGGCTCCTGGATGGTACTTCAGTACCCACCTAGGCCCAAAAGAACTCACCATCATGAAGGGCAGGACACAAGCCTAACCAGCTTCACCATCTGCGGACTGTAGTGCCCCAGGGCCTTGAGGAAACCTAGTACCTGGTAGCCAAGTAGTGGTTACAGTGGGCCAGCGTTAGGTGAGACCTAATGCTGTGCTTGCTTCAGTTCTGAACCGGCACAGTCCAAGAGGTGGTAGCCACAGGGAGTCCTCTGTCACCCTACCTACAGCTCCACATGGCTCAGAACAGAGAGACTCCATTTTTTGGAAAAAAGTAAGGGAAGAGAACAAACGTCTCTGCCTAGTGATCCAGAAAATTCCTCTGGATTTTATACAAGAACATGAAGACGATACCTTTATGAGTCTGCAAGAACCATGGTGTTACTGAGCTCGGGGTGTCTGCTAATGCACATACAGCTTAGATCACAATGCTCAAGTCCTTTCAAATACCTGGAAAGCCTTCCCAAGGAGAATGGGTACAAACCAGCTTAGGCTTGGAAGACTACAGTAAATACCTAACTCTTCAGTGCACAGACAGATGAACATCCATAAGCATCAAGACAATCCAGGAAAACATGATCTCACCAAGTAAACTAAATAAAGCCCCAGGGGCCAGTCCTGGAGAAACCCAGATATGTGACCTCTCAAAGAATTCAAACTAACTGTTCTGAGTAAACGCAAAGAAATTCAACATAACACAAGGAAGGAATTCAAAATTATATCAGATAAATTTAACAAAAAGATTGAAATAATTAAAAAGAATCAAGTAGAAATTCTGAGTAGAAAAATGCTACTGACATTGAAGAAAGCATCAAAGTTTTATAAGGACAGAAGTGATCAAGCAGAAGAAAGAACTAGTGAACTTGAAGACAGGTTATTTGAAAATACACAGTCAGAGGAGACAAAAGAAGAAAGAATAAAAACCAATGAAGCACACCTACAGGATCAAGAAAGCTTCAAAAGGGCAAATCTAAGAGTTATTGGCCTTAAAGCTGAGGCAGAAAAACAGATAAGGGTAGAAAGTTGGTCAAGAGGAATAATAACAGAGAACTTCCCAAACCTAGGAATGATATCAATGTCAAAGCACAAGAAGGTTACAGAATACCAAGCAGATCTAACCCAAAGAAGACTATCTCAAGGCTTTTAATAATCAAACTCCCAAAGGTCAAGGGGAAAAAAAGGATCCTAAAAGCAGCAAGAGAAAAGAAAAAAATAACATTCAATGGAGCTCCAAATATGTCCATCTGGCAGATTTTTCAGTGAAAACCTAACAGTCCAGGAGAGAGTGTCATGACATATTTAAAGTGCTGAAAAAAAAAAAACCATTTATCCTAAAATAGTATAACTGGTGAAAATATCCTCCGAACATGAAGGAGAAGTAAAGACTTTGCCATACAAACAAAACCTGAGGGATTTCATAAACATCAGACCTGTTCTACAATAAATGCTAAAGGGAATTTTTCTTTTTCTTTCTTTCTTTTTTTTTTTTTTTTTTTTTTGAGATGGAGTCTCACACTGTCACCCAGGCTGCAGTGCAGTGGTGCGATCTCAGCTCACTGCAACCTTCATCTCCTGGGTTCAAGCGATTCTCCTGCCTCAGCCCCACAGGTAGGTGGGATCACAGGTGCCCGCCAAAACACCTGGCTAATTTTCTATATTTTTAGTAGAGATGGGGTTGTGCCACATTGTCCAGGATGGTCTCCAACTCCTGACCTCAAGCGATCAGCCCACCTCAGCCTTCCAAAGTGCTGGGATTACAGGCATGAGCCACCGTGCCCAGCCTGCGAGTTTTTCAATCAGAAAGAAAAGGAGGTTGATGAGTAATAAGAAATCAACTGAAGGTACAAAACTCACTGGTAATAGTAAGTACACAGAAACAAGCAGCACATTATAAACACTGTAAATGTAGTATATAAAATACTCTGATCTTAAGAAGAAAGACTAAAAGATGAACCAATCAAAAATAATAATGACAACTTTTCAAGACATAGAAATTATAACGACATATAAACAGAGACAACAAAAAGTTAAAAAGCAAGGGGCTAAAGTGTAGAGCTTTTATTGGTTTTATTTTTGCTTCTGTGTGTTTTTGTCTATGCAGTGTTAAGTGGTTATCAGCTTAAAATAATAGGTTGTAAGATAGTATTTGCAAGACTCGTCATAACCTCAAATCAAAAACCATATAACATATACCTAAAAAATAAAAAGGAAGAAATTAAATCATACCACAAGACAAAATCACCTTCAATAAAAGGAAGAAATGAAGGAATGAAGAAAAGAAGAGAAGACCACAAAACAAGCAAGACAAACAATATAATGGCAGAACATATCCTTACTTCTCAATAACAATGGAAATGCACTAAACTCTCAAATCAAAAGACACAGACTGGCTCTGAATGGATAAAAAAAAAAAAAAATAACAAGACCCAGTGATCTGTTGTCTACAAGACACACAGTTCACTTATAAAGACACGCATAGACTGAAAATAAGCAGATGAAAAAAAGATATTCCATGGCAACAAAAGCAAAAAAGAGCTGGAGTAGCTACACTTGTATCAGAAAAAATAGATTCCAAGACAAAAACTCTAAGAAGAGACAAATAAGGTCACTATATTATAATAATACAGAGGTCAACTGAGTAAGAGAATATAACAATTATAAATATATATGCATTCAACAGTGGAGCACCTAGATATATGAAAAAAATATTAGAGATAAAAAGAGAGATAGACTCCAATACAGTAACAGCTGGAGACATCAACACACCACATTCAGCAATGGACAGATCCTCCAGATAGAAAAGTAACAAAGAAACATCACACTTAATCTACACTATAGACCAAAAGGACCTAACAGATATTCACAGAACACTTCATACAAAGGTCACAAGATACACATTCTTTTCCTCTGCACACAGATCATTCTCAAAGATAGGTCATGTTAGGTCACAAAACATGTCTTCAAACATTCAAAAAAAAGTGAAATAATATCAAGCATCTTGTTTGGCCATAATGGAATAAAAATAGAAACAAATGACAAAAAGAATTTTGGAAGATGTACAAACGCATGGAAATTAAACAATATGCTCCTGAATGACCAGTGAGTCCGTGTAGAAACTAAGAAGGAAACTGAAAACTTTCTTAAAACAAATTATAACAGAAACACAACATATAAAATCTATGGGATACAGCGAAAGCAGTACTAAGAGGAATGTTTACAGCTGTAAGAGCTTATATAAAAAAAGAAAAAAAACTCAAATAAACAACCTAACAATGCATCTTAAAAAACTAGAAAAGCAAGAGCAAACCAAACACAAAATTAGAAGAAAAACAATAATAAAGATCAGAGTAGAAATAAATGAATTTGAAATGAGAATACAACAGATCAACAAAATAAAAAGATGTTTTTTAAAAAGAAAGAAAAACAAAACTGACAAACCTCTACCCAGACTAAGAAAAAAGGAGAGAAGATCCAAATAATTAAAATCGGAGATAAAAAAGGAGACATTACAACTGATACTACAGAAATTCAAAGGATCACTAGTAGCTACTAGGAGCAACTATATGCCAATAAATAGGAAAATCTAGAAGAAATGCATAAATTCCGAGAAATATTCAACCTACTAAGATCGAACCACAAAGAAATCCAAAACCCAAACAGACCAATAACAAGTAACGAGATCAAAGCCATAATAAAAAGGTCTCCCGGTGAAGAAAAGCCTAGGACCCAATGGCTTCACTGCTGAATTCTACCAAACATTTAAATAAGAATATCAATCCTACTTAAACTCTTCCAAAAAGTAGAGGAGGAGGGAAAACTTCCAAGCTCACTCTGTGAGGCCAGAATTACCCTGATACCAAAACCAGAAAAATGAAACATCAAAAAAAGAAAACCACAGCCAATAGCCCTGATGAACACTGATGCAGAAATCTTCAACAAAACACTAGCAAACCAAATTCAACAACACGTTAAAAAGATCATTCATCATGACCAAGTGGGATTTATCCCAGGAATACAAGGATGATTCAACATATGCAAATCAATCAATGTGATACATCATATTATTAGAATGAAGAAGAAAAACCATATGATCATCACAATTGATGCTGAAAAAGCATTTGATAAAGTCCAACATCGCTTCATGAAAACCCTCAAAAAACTGGGTACAGAAGGTACATACCACAACACAATAAAAGCCATATATGACCAACTCACAGCTAGTATCATTTTAAATGGTGAAACACTGAAAGCCTTTTCTCTAAGACCTGAAACAAAACAAGGATTCCTACTTTCTTTCTTTTTTTTTTTTTTTGAGACGGAGTCTTGCTCTGTCGCCCAGGCTGGAGTGCAGTGGCCCGATCTCAGCTCACTGCAAGCTCTGCCTCCCAGGTCTACGCCATTCTCCTGCCTCAGCCTCCTGAGTAGCTGGGACTACAGGCGCCCGCCACCTCACCCGGCTAGTTTTTTGTATTTTTTTAGTAGAGACGGGGTTTCACCGTGTTAGCCAGGCTGGTCTCGATCTCCTGACCTCGTGATCCGCCCGTCTCGGCCTCCCAAAGTGCTGGGATTACAGGCTTGAGCCACCGCGCCCAGCCTGATTCCTACTTTCAACACTGTTATTCAACACAGTACTGGAAATCCTAGCCAGCGCAATCAGACTCCAAAAAAAAAAAAAAAAAAAAAAGAAAGAAAGAAAGAAAAGAAATAAAGGGTTTGCAAATTGGAAAGGAAGAATTCAAATTATCCTTGTTTGCAGATGATATAATCTTGCACTTGAAACAACTTGAAGACTCCGAAAAACTATTAGAACTGATAAATTCAGTAAAGGTGCAGAAAAATCAACATATAAAAATCAGAGCATTTCTATACACCGACAGTGAACAATCTAAAAAAGAAATCAAGATACTAATCCTATTGACAGTAGCTACAAAGAAAAGTAAATATCTAGGATTTAACTTGACCAGAGAAGTGAAAGATCTCTACAATGAAAACTATAAAACACTGATGCAAAAAATTGAAGAGGAAACAAAAAATGGAAAGATAATCCATGTTCATGAACTGGAAGAATCAATACTGTTAAAATGTCCATACTACCCAAAGCTATCTAAAGATTCAATATAATCCCTATCAAAATACTAAAGACATTCTTCTCAGAAAAAGAAAAAAAAAATCCTAAAATTTATATGGAATCACAAAAGACCTAGAACAGGCAAAACTATCCTAAGCAAAAAGAACAAAATGAAAGAATCATATTACCTAACTTGAAATTATAATACAGAGCTGTAATAACCAAAATGATACGGTAAAGGCACAAAAATAGACACTTAGATCAGTGGAAGAGAATAGAGAATCCAGAGGTAAATCCATACATCTATAGTAAACTCATTTTCAACAAAGATGACAAGAATACACATTGGGAAAAGGACAGTCTCTTCAATAAATGATGCTGGGAAAACTAGATATTTATATGCAAATGAACGAAACTTGACCCTTATCTCTTCCCATATACAAAAATCAAATCAAAATGGATTACAGACTTAAATCTAAGATTTCAAACTATGAAACTACTAACAGAAAAATTTGGGGAAACTCTCCGGAATACTGGTCTGGGCAAAAATTTCTTGAGTAATACCCCACAAACACAGGCAACAAAGTAAAAATGGATAAATGGGATCACATCAAGCTTAAAAGCTTCTGCACAGCAAAGAAAAACACAAAGTGAAAAGACAACCCACAGAAAAAGAGAAAATATTTGCAAACAACCCATCTGACAAAGGAGTAATAACTAGAATATAAAAGGAGCTCAAACACTATAGGAAAGATATCTAATAATCTGATTTTTAAAATGGGCAAAAGATCTGAATTGACATTTCTCAAAAGAAAATATACGAATGACAGGCCGGGCATGGTGACTCATGCCTGTAATACCAGCCCTTTGGGAGGCGGAGGAAGGCAGATCACCTGAGGTCAGGAGTTCGAGACCAGCCTGGCCAACATGGTGAAACCCCATCTCTACTAAAAATACAAAAATTAGCTAGGCGTGGCATGCAACTGTAATCCCAGCTACCCAGGAGGCTGGTGCAGGAGAATTGCTGGAACCCGGGAGGCAGAGGTTGCAGTGAGCCGGGATTGTACCACTACACTGCAGCCTAGGCCATAGAGCAAGACTCTGTCTCAAAATATATATATATATACACACACACACACACACACACACACACACATATATATGACAAACAGGTATATGAAAAGGTGCTCAACCATTGACATTCTTCACAAAATTAGAAAAAACTAACTGAACACATGAAGCTAGAGACTAGGAGGATGGTTACCAGAGGCTAGCAAGGGTAGTGGGGATGGGGGAAATGGAAATGGTTAATGGGTACAAAAAAGAAAAAAAAAAAACCCACAAAATGAAAACACTTAGTATTTGCTACACAACAAGGTAACTACAGTCAAAAACAATTTAATTGTACATTTTAAAGTAACGCAATGAGTACAACTGGATTGTTTGTAACACAAAGCATAAATGCTTGAAATGACGTATACCCCATTTAACCTGATGTGGTTATTATGTATTGCATGCCTGTATCAAAGTATCTCATGTAACACATAAATATATATACCTATGACATACCCAAAAAAATTACAAATAAAAATATTTTTTACATAGTAGTGAGATGTATATGAAAAGTCAAAATAATGAGACGCAGATACTAATATCGGAGTATTGACTTTTGATACCTAAAATCTGGATTTGGTAATGTTTGGAATGTGCTCTAAAATGATCATACAAAAAAGGAGGAAAATTTGCTCCAAAAAGAATGATATAAATAGACCAAAAAGGGTTTCAATCCAACAAAGCTGAAAATGAAATAATAAAGCTGGTTTACAAGCCGTAAGTCAAACGCTATAGCTGTCAGATAGTTGTGTCTATTTATTTGGGTAATACCGAAATAGGGTAAGGCAGGGACTCAAAGAGATGACATGTAATTAGAATCATGAAATATATAAACTGTATCCAAGGATAGACAGTTACGTGTGTTCTTTGTATCATTTCATTTCAGTTGAGGTTGGGCATACAGCCATAATCTTAGAATACAAATTAGGGTACAATAAAAAAAATTGTAACTAATCTCTCCTCAAGCATATGCAATTGAAGCTGCAATATACATTTTGGTTTTTATTTTAATGGACGTGAATGGAAAAGTAAGAAAATGGGAGCACAATGAATCAGACTGAGGTCTGAAGCTAATCTTTAGAAATGGTGAGGACACAGAAAGTCACAGATAAAGATCGAGCCTACATCACTATGATCTCTGTCTTCCTAATTTGAGCCCAGAGTGACATCTAGTCTTTAGAATTGGAAAATAAAAAGAGAGCTGATCTATGATTACTGACTCCAGCCATGCATACACCCTCCACTTTCCTTTTTGCTCAGGCTGAAGCTGAAAAAATTACTACATTTTAACATGAATTTATTTATTTATGTCTGGGAATGGGTGAAATAATAAGATGTCTTTGATTCTAAAATATTAACTCTATGATATAGTACTCTTATAGTCTTTTTAAAAAGAATCTTTAAAAAATAGAACCACCACATACAATTCTCATATACCTTATAAAAAATGAACACGAGGTGTTCAACAGCACTTACCATAAAAGAAAACACCAACAGAACAATTACATTTGTTGTATAAGCATGTGTCTCAAACTAAATATCCTATAGGAATATTTTACATTCTTGATGAACAACCTTACCTTCACAAGGCAGGTTTCTTTAAAAAAATTCCAGGAAACTAGGAATGACAGTTAGTGAACTACAGGCCACCAATGAAATATCATCTGGCTTCAGCTGCACTATTTGATTTCCATGAGCTCCTTTAGAGCCCTTTATTTACAAGGAGGCTAGGGCTCCTCTGGAGTATAAAACTGAAGATACGAGATTGATTGCTGAAGAAGTCAGTTTTAAGGATACTTTTAAAATGCAATCATTGCAGCCATAAAATTTAAAGAAATCATACTTAAGTGTTTAGTAAAAATTAATATTGCAACACTCACTGCCACACTAAATCAGAGGGTTAAAGTCAGAATACCAATACTGTCAGTTACTCTCCTACAATACTTAAACTTCATTCAACTATTTTTCAACAGAAATAGGAATGGAGCTTCATAGAAAAAGTACACTCAAATGGATACGCTGAAAAAACAATTGGAATCCACTGTGAATTCAGATCATTTACAGGTAGAAATAAATTATGTAGGTCTAAAAATCATTGTAATGTTATATTCAAGAGTTCCCAGTTCAACTGTAAATTGATAGAGATTTACATAGTTTCAATATTAAAATAAAAATGGCAAGATTGTATTTTTTGAGGGGACAAGGAGTTAAAATTAATAGAAAGATGCTTTAAATCTATTCCAAAGAGTGATTAATCGTAGTATTTTCTGTATGAAACATGCTACATGAAAACAGCATAATCAATCAGAACAGCTTTAGAATCAGGGTGAGTGGCCTAGACCTGGCCCTGGGTCTGCCATGCAAAGGACAATGGTACCTTGGACAACAGGACTGCTCAGTGTGTGAGCACAGGAGCCAGGCAGTAACTGTGGATGGAACAGAGAACTCTTAATGCCTTGGTGAGCTGATCACATAATCTCTAATTTCTAAATTTATGATTCAGGGCAAAGGAGAGAACATCACTGGCCAAACTGATTCTGCAATACTTTATGGTGGCTCATGTACTAGGAATAGGACCTATATAATAAATAAGAGCTTGATATATTTATATAGTCAAGATTAGAAGCAGGACTTCCTAGCTGTGTTAAATATATCTTACATTTATTAACATAATAATCACATGAAAGGAAAATACGGTCATGTGTCACATAAACACATTTTGGTCAAAGATGGACTGCATACATGACAGTAGTCCCATAAGATTGTAAGGCTGTTTTTCTTTTGTGCCTTTTCTATGTTTAGGTACACAAATACTTACCACTGTGTTACAATTGCCTACACTACTCAGGACAGTAGTAGCAATAGGCTACATCGTATAGCCTAGGTGTGTAGCAGGCTATACCGTCCACGTTTGTGTCAGTACACTGTATTATGTTCACACAATGACAAAACTGCCCAACGATGCATTACTCAGAATGTATCCCTATCATTAAGCAATGCATAAATGGACCAAAATGTTTTCTGGGCCCACTGATGCAGTGACTTCTTAAATGGGAGATAAAACCTCTAACATTAAAATATACCAGATTATTCAGACCATAAAGAGTGTCCATATTTTTCTCTCTTCTTTCACTCCCCAAAGTGAATGCCAGCAATAAAATCATCCAGAAAGACACCCCTCTCAGACTTACTGAGAACTAAATATACACAGTCATGACAAAAATTTTCATCATGTAAGGCGTATTCTTTATATTGTCATTCAGGTTTTTAACTTCAGTTGCAAGGAAGTGTAATTCTCTGTCATTAGAGATCATTGAGGAATAAAGTAAATGCTGCTATTACAGCTGAAATCATCAAGCTGAGCACCTGCTCTGAGATCATGAGTGAGGGATACACTGCTGAGGTCTGATTGTTCTTCACTTTCAAGAATGTTCTGATTCCTTTTGAAAGATAATTTTTAAGAAAAATTAAGGTAAAACTTAATTAAATGGTAACAAAGTTGACATAGATTGTTGGAATGAAAATCAAAGATTCGAAGTAAGCTAAATTTTTATATTATTATTATTATTATTATTTTCTTCTGCCCCAAAAAATCTGCAGGAAAGTAGTAAGGTAAATTTTTAACAAGGTCTTTAGGAAAAACAATTTAGGTCAAGTCAATTCTTTGTCTCTAAATGGGGGATCATTTGTTATTAAATGTTATGTCTAAAATTCACAGCAATGCCTAGTACAGACCAGAAACTCTAGAATGTACTAAGGTATAAATGTAAGGATGAGTAAGTGGGGAAAGACCTTATGCTAGCTGAAAAGTTGGATATGACATCAGGCCCAGTGGCTGATGCCTATAACCCCAGCACTTCCGGAGGCCAAAGTGAGAGGCTCACTTGAGCCCAGGAGTTTGAGAACAGCCTGGGCAACATAGTGAGACCTTGTCTCTACAAAAGAATTAAAAAATTAGCCAGGCATGGTGGCGCATGCCTGTAGTCCCAGCTACCCAGGAGGCTGAGGTGGGAAGATCACTTGAGCCCAGGAGTTCAAGACTGTGGTGAGCCATAATTGCACCAGTACACTCCAGTCTGGATGACAGAGTGAGACCCTGTCTCAAAAAAAGAAAAATAAATGTTGGATATGAACATGGTTTCTTCAGGGGTCACTGAGGATCCCCTACTTTGTTACTTGAAATACTTTTCAAGTATTGCAAAATAGGGACGGACAAGAAAATGAAGCAAAATTCTGAAGCCTTGAAAACGTAAATGTGGACACGATAAACTGACAGTCCCTGCAGGTTCCTAAGTAGAGGACTGACACCAGAAATTTACCTAATAGTTGGGCACGGTGGCTCACGGCTGCAATCCTAGCATTTTGGGAGGCCGAGGCAGGTGGATCACCTGAGGTTAGGAGTTCAAGACCAGCCTGACCAACAAGGTGAAACTCTGTCTCTATTAAAAATACAAAAATTAGCAAGGCATGGTGGCAGGTGCCTGTAGTCCCAGATACTCAGGAGGCTGAGGCAGGAGAATTGCTTAACCTGGGAGGCAGAGGTTGCAATGAGCTGATATCATGCCACTGCACTCCAGCCTGGGCAACAGAGCGAGACTCCATCTCAAAAAAAAAAAAAAAAAGGACCAGGAGTGGTGGCTCCCTCCTGTAATCCCAGCATTTTGGGAGGCCGAGGCAAGCAGATCACGAGGTCAGGAGATCAAAAACATCCTGGTTAACACATTGAAACCCTATCTCTACTAAAAATACAAAAAATTAGCCAGGTGTGGTGGCGGGTGCCTGTAGTCTCAGCTACTTGGGAGGCTGAGGCAGGAGAATGGTGTGAACCTGGAAGGCGGAGCTTGTAGTTAGTCAACATCTCGCCACTGTGCTCCAGCCTGGGTGACAAGAGTGAGACTAAGTCTCAAAAAAAAAAAGAAAAGAAAAGAAATTTACCTAATATTTCTACAATGGATATAGAACCACCAGGTAAGATGCTTTTGAGAGGGAAGACTAGAAACACAAGGAAGTGTAGAATTGCATCTATAAGCACCTGAACAATCTTATCTTTTCATTAGACTCAAATGTGACTACCATGGGTGGGGTGGGAAGAAAGATTAAGCAATACTAAAATAAGCCACTTACTGCTGTCCATGCATTTCTTTTGCACCGGGCACACAGCCATCCATCACAGATCTCATGAGAAGGAATACCGTAACAACCTATAAAATAATAGTATGTATCCATGCATTAGGTCTTTTTCACCTTTAAAATATTGCAAATCTCAGTACTGAAATAAATAAAAATGGAACACTAGCCTACCATACTGTCTTGATTCTCACTGTATAGAACAAAACATAAGCAAGGTGAATGTGAGTCTTATTGATAACTAACACAATAGTTATAGAGAATACTTATGGAACATCTTGAATGGGTAATAAAATTTTAAAATGTCAAGTCTACTAATTTGTTAACACACAGACATCTCAAAATAAGTTGCAATCCACGGGGCAAAGTTTAAGGAAATGTTAAAAATAATACAATAAATATACTGTGACCTAATATTATTAAATTAATTTAAATTTTGAAGTAATTTACAATTACTTCAAAAATTAAGTCTAACTACCTTCAACCTCAATGATAAGGCAAATGTTGCAAATTCAGAGTTAGCAATGAAGGAATATTTTCAATTCAATTTGTCTATTCAGCTCATGCCTGACCCAAAATAACTATCTAAGGTGATGGCTGATTATGCAAATATACATAGCAATTACATGGCATCAAGGAACACATGTCACTCTGACTTCTTGAGATAAAAGAATTTTGAAATATTTAAATGAGTAATTTTTAATATTTCTGATATTAAAACCCCCTCCTTATAGGAGGGTTAAGATTTAATGAGTAATTTTTGAAAATTTCTATAACATTTGAGATGGAAACAAAATAACAGAAATGTAATTTCCCGAAAAAAAAATCTATCACAGTTAACCATGTCCATGAAATAATGAGTTAAAGCATATGTGTATAAAATAGTATGGTTACACTGCATAGCTGCTACATTCAGGAATCAGATTATATCCCAATTATTTTGTGTCCTGGTGCTTTACCTATTGTATACACATAACAATGTAAGGTGTGTATATGCATGTGTGTGTGTTCCAAATTGCCTTCAATACAAAAACAAGATGGCTATTATTATATTTCAAGCAGATACTATTTAAATCCTTTAAGTAGATAGTATCTAATCAATCAATAAATGATAAATGACAAAGTTGTTTCAACCCTAATATAAAGCAATTATTACTCTGAGGTAAATACAGAAGATAATATCTATATTATAAACCATTCAAACTACATTGACAGAGGACAGGCCATACCTAAGTGAGTTACTAGAGTATGTGATTTGGTAAGATCTGGAATATTAAAATGCCTTAAAATACAGTTGTAGTATATGAGATCCCTTTTACATATTTCATAGGATTTACATGGCAGATCAATAAATGTTTACCACTTATCCAACTGTTAAAAATAATAAATTGAGATAGGTGTGGAGACTATCTCAGTCCAGGGGTAAAACAACTGTAATGACTGTTCTCCCTTGGAAAGCAACAGAGATTTCCACCCTTACGAATGAAAAAAAGTTAACTCAATACAACAATTCTGAGAATAACCAAAGGAACATCCATTTCTCTTTTAAAAGTCACAAAGAAAAACAGTCTTCAACAATATCAGACTTTCAAATTAAGTTTTTATAAACTAGATCTTAAAGTAAGTAAAATTCAAGCATGTGAAAGGAACCCCATGATGACTCCTCACCTGGACCCCAAACAAACCAACCAACAAAAAAAAAAACCCAGACCTGCTCTCCACTGATACTACATGAAAGTGGTGAAAAAAAGATGAATATACTAACTCATACTTTTACTAGAAGAAATGTGAAAAAGAATGATATAACCATGAAGAATGCCAATAGTCCATGCAACAGATCTGACAGGTTCCAAAAACGTGAGAAATAAAGATGATGTGAAATGCTGAAAAGCCAGTGATTGATGAATTATAGATCCATTTACTTGCATGAACCCGTACGCAGCACTTTGCACAGGAAATCAGAAGACTTGTTCCATCCTCTTCAAGGAAGGCATTGGGTGGAGAATATTCTATATTTTCTTCACTATAAATAAAACACATCTCTGGTATAAGGGGCTTAGTCTTTCCTTCCAACGTAATGACTTCATCTAATTTTGTCTCCCATCTAGCATCATTTTCTTCATTGCTGCTATCTGGCTGAAAAACACAATGTTTCCACATGAGTGAAAAACATGGAAAAGAGCTCATCATTCTAGTCACTCAAATCCACTAACTCCTGTTCCAGACACTAACTTCTAACTTTTGTTCTTCCTGTTGTTCTCCTTGATCAAACTACTAGTTTTTTGGTGGTTTTTTTTTTTTTAATCAACATTCCACCTCAGACTCCCACCCAAAAGCTAATCTGCAGGAACAGGACAATATTCTATCATGTCTGTTCATATAAGAAAGTGACTAGCTACTCAAATTGTGTCTTCCCAAAATTAGTTCATGGAAAGCATCAATTCTTTTGCTTCTTCATATGCACTAGGGTTAAGAGATCTGTTTTCATTTACTGAAGAATCATATTTTGCTACACTTGAAGGAGTGTACAAAGACCCAGTTTTAATCTGTGCAGCAGTATTAGGAGAGGCTTTAAGAATTTTTGCCTCATCACAGTATTTGAAAGCAAGAGAGAGAGAACTGGCACATGTCACTAAATAAGAAAGAATAATGTATCAAACAAAACTATTACCTCACACCAAAAGATAGAAAAAACATTTAGTACATCTAGTATTTACTTGAAAGTATAAGTAATGAATTACCTCACAGATTTTATATTATTTTATGTTTTATACTGTATTATTTTATATTAAATCTCCACAAATCTTACGAGTTTAGTTTGAATTTTTTCATTATTGAGACATATACGGATTATAATGTAGAAATAAGAATCAATAAGTAGTTAAAACCCAGAAATTTAATGACTAAAGGAAGAGAAAAATAATGTTTATCACTCACCAGTGCCACATTAAAAAACATGAAGGGAATAAATTATTTCCTCTGTTACAAAGGTCTGAAAATGTGAGATACCACACATTTTCTGGCTCTGAAATGTCTGAACAGAACAGTTTATTTTTATAAGGAACTCTAAGACAGACATAATCTTGAATAAAATGTTTCTATAAATAAAAATATAACCCAAAACATAATGTTCATGTCAATATACTTCATAATATATTGTACCTTAAAATGAACCACATAGTTCCACCCTTACAAGATTCCTAAAGATCATTTCAACTGTTTGAGTGCTGAGGACTGTGACCTTCCATTAGCTGAGGTGCTATCAGTATAATATCTATGGAATGATGCTGAAAACAACATCAAGCACAGCCAGCTGATGAGGATGAACTGGAAAATTTAGTTTGTAGTGAGTCTTGGCTGTGTCTTTTGCATGTTCCACATGGGAAGGTGAAGAGACACTTAAAATTTGGACCTAGGGCTGACATTTCTATTATTTGAGAATGACATTTTCAAACAACAACCAAAAAAAAAAGAGATAAACTTAAAGTTCTATCTTTGAAAGCTTCTACTATTTGTAAGCTTTAAGTTGTGTTTCTTGGTAAAAGAGGTAGAAAAGTTGAAAGTAACCCCCCTCCCATGAAATAAAATAAGACACTCAGAAAAGATTTGGGAGACCAAAGTGGAAGGATCACTTGAGGCCAGGAGCTCAAGACTAGCCTAGGCAAAATAGTAAGACCAAGTCGCCAGAAAAATTAAAAAATAAATTTAAAACATTAGGCAGGTATGGTGGCTCACACCTATAGTCCTAGCTACTGTGGAAGCTGAGGCAGAAGGATCGCTTGAGCCAGAGTACAAGCCTACATGGAGTCATGATTATGCCACTGCACTTCAGCCTGGGCAACAGAGCACGACCCTATCTCAAAAGAAAAAGATAAAGTATTTTCAGAAAAGTGTCTCCCAAGGAGAATGTAGAAAGTGTTTGTGGTTCTATGAAAGCCATCAGCTACCTAAGGATGTCTTCCTTCTTATGTGCAAAGGAAGCCCACAACAATTTACAGTGATCTTGTGGTATGTGGTCACACGGAAAGCAGAGCAAAGAAGGCAACTGTGACAGCAGCTCCCCTTTACCTTATGGTATGGCATGAGCAGAGTGCAGATGGCACAGTGTGGCTTCATCCTGGCCACTGTTGCATTATACTCTTGTTCAGCTGCGAAGTTAGGGGACTTCGTCTGCCAAAGGTGGATGAGAGGTTTCGCCCAAGACTCTGTTTCTTCCACTTCCTCCTCAATGGACAGAACCTCAGGCAATTCTTAAGGGAGAAGGCAGGAAAATATCGTGAGCATGGGAACCAGGGAAAACAATCACCCTGAGTACAAAAGAAGCAAACATTCCACAGAATCTGTGATATTAAGGCCAGAAACCAAACCTATTTTGTCTTTCAAATACATCCTGAGAGAGCCAGAATAAGGGAAGTTGCCTTATAATCCTCCTCAAGCCTCAAAGCCTAGATCAGATCTCATGGCCAGACAACCACCCTCGTTTTGTGACCCTCCCCATCCCCACCAGAAATAATTACACTGTTCCCTCCTTCCCACATTACTCCTTCCGTGTCTCTACTGCTACGGTAAAAGCTCCAATACTAAAATAGGTTTGTGTGTATGAGATTATCTTCTAGTTATCAGAGTAATTCACAATCCAGAAACTACTTTGCCAATTTTTACTTTCTTCATCTAACATAGTACATGGCTCAATAAAAGTTTAATTGAACTTCACTGAATTAACTCCTGGGTTCAAGAATTTATTACAATTAACATTTTTACAGAGTAGCTATAAAGTGCCAAGCAATATACTGGCATTACACAGATATAAAAGAAAATCCCTAGTCAGATCTTCTCATTTGTTCCATAAAATACCCCTAGAGGGTCAAGTCTTAAATGTATATTTCTTTTTTCTTTTTCTTTCTTTCTTTCTTTTTCTTAAGATGGAGCTTTGCTCTTCATGCCTAGGCTGGAGTACAATGGTGCAATCTCAGCTCTCTGCAACCGCTGCCTCCGGGGTTCAGGCCACTCTACTGCTTCAGCCTTCCGAGTAGTTAGGATTACAGGCGCCCACCACCACGCCTGGCTAATTGTTTTTGTATTTTTAGTAGAAATGGAATTTCACCACGTTGGCCAGGCTGACCTAGAACTCCTGATCCACCCACCTCAGCCTGCCAAAGTGCTAGGATTACAGGCATGAGCCACCGAGCCTGGCCTAAAATGTATATTTCTTTACTCCACAAGAACAGCACTTTATAAAATATTACAGAGCACCAGAAAAATACAGAAAGACACAACATGTTAGCAAAAAACTCTTCATGCCTATAGCAGAGGGCAGTACATCAGAGCAAGTGGCCAGAATAAAAGCTGCACCCAGTGTCTAGGGCTGTGACACATTCTAAACATCTGCATGAGTAGCTTTCATAGTCCGATAAATGAATACTGTAGAGCAATGTGCTTAACTACAAAGCACTGGTGAGTGAGTGTGTTCCAGCCCTTGCCATGTTGACTTACCTGTTTCAGAAAAAGTCAAATTAGATTTGCACTGATGGCAAAATGGGAAGGACTGAATGAGGCTGAAAATAACTCAAAATATGTCAAATGCCAACTGTAGCACAAAGGGTGGCATTATTATAATAATCATGTTATCATGGTTGTTGTTCTTATTATTTTTACAATGGAAAACACTTGGTATTCACCCATGGGTAGAGTATTTCAAAACAAAACAAAAGATAAGAATCTTTGCCTATATTTGCAATAAAGTAATCTGACTCTAAATGTAAACTGTTTCTCGCAGCACTTGGCCTCACCATAATAGCAAAAGGAGATGGCTAAAAACTTATTATAGCACAGGATATACTACAGCTAATTTTATGCATTTATGATTTAATACTGCACCTTTATATTTGGTTACATCCGTGTTTGTGTGCATATGTTGTGACAAATTTTAACTTTTTATAATAGATTTCTGTTTATAGTAGTAAACGATAAAACAGTCTTGTATCTGCATATATTTTATGCATTCATGACCTATCTTTTTCTTTATTTTTTAAATATTTCCAGGCTATATGATTCATTTGTGAGTTTTTTCAAATTGTTCCAAGTCTATGAGAAATGTTCTAATGTACTTATTGAAAAAAAATTGCATGTAAGTAGACCCAAACAATTCAAACCAGTGATGTTCAAGGAGTCAACTGGAATTGAAAGATAACCGCCATTCTCAAAACATGATCTGTGAACTCCAGGGGATGCACAATCCTGTTGCATGGCATCTGTATAGTCAAAACTACTTTCATAATAACGCACGTTATTTGACTATGTTACCCAGTTGAGATTTGTAACAGTGATACAAAAGCAGTAGAGAGTAAAATTGTTGGTGCCTCAGAATGAATCAAGTGGTACCAAAGGAATCATTATATTGACTACCTCATACTTACAGAGGTAACAAAAAGGCAGTTTCTCTTAGTAATGCCTTTGATGGGGGGAAGCATCAATTTTATTAAATCTGTGGAAAAAAAGGAATGTATGCATAAAGTATTTCTGTGCACACTGAAGTTCAAGAGTAGTCTTTAGAAAAGCCCTTGTGCAATTAATTGAACTGCGGATTGAATTGCCTGCCATTTTCATGGAATGCCACTTTTTCCATGAAAAAAATTATTAGCAGACAAACTACGGTCATTCAGACTTGGGTGGCTGGCAGGAATTTTCTTGAAAATAAACAAAAAAACCTGTCAATTTTTTAAAAAACAACTAGAGTATTTGTCAACAATGATAAAAATCAAGCTTATAAGTCACAATTAAAATTTCTGGAAAATTTGTATCCATTACTGTAAGCTCAACAGATTCCAAATGCTTAAATCTGTCTCTGGTGGAAGTGATAATAATAATGAATGTAATTTTTTATATCATATAAAGAGATGCGTCAACATCTAAAAGATCTGGATAACTCACATCTTTGTTTGCTAACGCATAGTAACAAAAATCATGCATGGATTAAAAAGCCACTTAAAATGCAAGACACACCAATGAACTTTCAGCTTAATAGAGTACAAAAAATTCACTGATATGATTTTAGGTTCCACACTGAAACTAAACTACTGTTTGTCAGGTTTTGATAAAGAGTCAAAGAAGAACGTCCCCTTAACTATCTAGAAAGGTTATTAAAATACTGCTTGTTCCCTTTCCAACCACATTATCTGGGGGAAGCCGAAATTTTCATCATATTCTTCAACCAAAACAACATAGTACAAGAGATTGAATGCAGAAGCAAATAAAAGAATGCAGCTGTCTTTTATTAAATCCAATACTAAAGACATTTGAAAAAAAAATAACATCTCCCAATCCTGCAGCCCCTGGTAACTAGCATCCTACTCTCTGCTTTTAGAAGTTTGATGTTTTTAGATCCCACATATAAGTGAGATCATGTGGTATCTGTCTTTCTGTTCCTGGCTCAATTCACTTAATATAATGTCCACCAGTTTCATTCATGCAGCAGCAAATGTTAGGATTTCCTTCTTTTATAAGGTTGAACAGTATTGGACTGTGTACACATACAATATTTTCCTTATCCATTCCTTGATTGATGGATACTTCAGATTTATTTCATATAGTACTTATTGTGAATAATGCTGACTGCACATGTAAGTGCAGATATCTCTTTGACATACGGATTTCATTTCTCTTACATCCTTTGGACATACCCAGATGGGGATTTCTGGATCAAAAGGTAAACCTATTTTTAATTTTGTTCAGGAATCTTCGTACTGTTACCCATAATGGCTGTACTAATTTACATTCCCACCAACATTGTACAAAGGTTCCCATTTCTCTATATCCTAACCAAGACTTGTTGTCTTTTTGATAATAGCCATTCTAACAGGGATAAGAAGTGAGGATTTCACTTGCACTTTCCTAATGAGCTGTGATGTGGGGTGTTTTTCATATAACTGTTGGCCATCCATATGTCTTCTGCTGAGAAACATCTATTCAGGTCCTTTGCCCAGTTTTAATCCAGTTAATTGTTTTCTTGCTATTTAGCTGTTTAAGTTCCTTATATATTGGGATATATATATAAGGATATTATATATCCTTATATAATGTCAATATTGGGATATTGACAACTTATCAGAGATATGGTTTGCAAAATAATTTCCCACATTCTGTAGGTTGTCTCTTTACTCTGTTCTTTCTTCTTTTCCTTTGCAGAAGCCTGTTTGATAAAATCCCGTGTATATATTTCTGCTTTTGTTGCCTGTGCTTTTGGAGTACAATTGCAACAAAAGCAAAAATTGACAAACGGAATATAATTAAACTAAAAAGCATCTGCACAGCAAAGGAAACTATCAATAGGGTGAAAAGACAAACTACAGAATGGGAGAAGATTTTTGCAAACTATGCATTTGACAAAGGTCTAATATTCAGCATATAAAGGGAACTTAATCAAATTTACAAGAAGAAAAACAACCCCATTAAAAACTAGACAAATTACATGAACAGACACTTTCCAAAAGAAGACATACATACGGCCAACAAGCATACGAAAAAAAGCTCAACACCACTGATCATTAGAGAAATGCAAATCAAAACTACAATGAGATACCATCTCACACCAGTCAGAATGGTTGTTATTAAAAAGTCAAAAAATAACAGATGAGAGCAAGGTTGTAGAGAAACAGAAACACTTATACACTGTTGGTGGGAGTATAAATTAGTTCAACCATTATGGAAGACAGTGTAGTGATTCCTCAAAGAGTTAAAAACAGAAATCCCATTCAACTCAGCAATCCCATTACTGGGTATACACCCAAAGCAATAAAAACCACATAAAGTGCATTATAAAGACCCATACACACATACGTTCATAGCAGCACTATTCACAAGAGCAAAGACACGGAATCCACCTAAATACCCAGCAGTGATAGACTGGATAAAGAAAATGTGGTACCTATATACCATGGAATATTAAGCAGCCATAAAAAAGGAGATCATTTCCTTTGTGGGAACATGATGGAGCTGGAGGCCATTACCCTTAGCAAACTAACAGAAACAAAAAACCAAATACTGCATGTTCTCACTTATAAGTGAAAGCTAAATGATGAGAACACATGGGCACACAAGCAGAACAACACACACAGGGACCTTTCAGAGGGTGAAAGGTTGGAGAAGGAAGAAAATCAGGAAAAATAATGGATAATGGATATTAGGTTTAATACCAAGGTGATGAAACAATCTGTACCAAAAAACTCCATGACACAAGTTTACCTATGTAACAAACCTGCACATGTACCCCTGAACTTAAAAGTTAAATTCATTAAGGAATTTATTTTTTTGATGCTACTGTAAGTAGAATTATTTTCTTTATTTATTTTTCAGAGAAGTCACTGTAAGTATATGGATGTGATATTGGTTTTTCTATGTTGACTCTGTATCCTACAACTTTCCTGATTTATTAGTTCTTACAGTTTTTTGGTGGCATCTTTGGCGTTTTCTATATATAAGATCATATCATCTGCAAAAAGATACAATTTAGCTTATTCCTTTGCTAACTAGATGTCTTTTATTTCTTTATCTTGCCTAACTGGTCTGGCTAAACTTCCAGTATCATGTTTAATGGAAGTGGCAAGAGTGGGAATTCTTGTTATGTTCCTGATCTTAGAAGAACATTTCCATTTTTCATCAATAATGATGTTAGCTGTGGGCTTGTTGTACTTGGCTTTCATTGTGTTAAAGTATGTTCCTTTTATACTTAATTTACTAATTATTTTATATCACAATAGAATGTTAAATTTTATCAAATGGTTTTCTACAACGATTGAGATGATCATGGGGTTTTTGGCCTTCATCCTTTTCTTGCGGAGCCCCTGTCTGGATTTGGCATTAGGGTACTGCTGGCCTCACAACATGAATTTGGAACTATTCCTTCGTTTTCGCTATTTTGGAAGGATTTGAGAAGGACTGGTTTTAGTTCTTTAAGTGTTTGGTAGAACTTGGCAGTAATCAGGTTTGGGGCTTTTCTTTATAGAAGAGTTTCCTGATTCCAACTCCTTATTCATTTCTGGTCTGTTCAGATTTCCTATTTCTTCAGGATTTAGTGTTGGTAGATGATTTGTGTCTTAAGAATTTATGCGCTGATTCTCGATTATCCAAAGTGTTGTTATAATTGTTTAGTCTTTTATTAATATGATCCTCTGTATTTCTGTGGTATCAGTTGTAATGTCTTTCATTTCTGATTTTTAGTCTTCTTTTTTCCTTAATCTAACTAAAAGTTTGTCAATTTTATCTTTCCAGAAAAGGTATCTATTGGACCTTTGTACTGTTTTTCTATTCTCTATTTCATTTATTTCTGCTCTGATCTCTATTATTTCCATCCTTCTACTTTCTTTGGGCTTAGTTTGTTCTTCTTTTTCTAATTCCTTGTGGCGTAATATTAGGTTGAAATCCTTCTTTTTTGGTGTATGCATTTATTGCTAAAAACTTCCTTCTTCAAATGCTTTTTGCTGCATTTTTGTAACTTTTCTTATGTTGTGTTTCCCTTTCCATTTGTGTAAAGATGTTTTTAAATTTCCCTTTAAATTTCTTCCTTGACTCATTGATTATTCACAGGATCATATTCTTAATTTCCATGTATTTGTGAATTTTCTAAAATTCCTTGTTATTGGCTTCCAGTTTCATAGCATTGTGGTCAGAAAATACACCTGGTATAATGTCAGTCTTCTAGCATTTAGTAAAATGTGTTTTGTGGCCTAACATATGATCTATCCTGAAGAATGTCCCATGTATGCTTGAGAAGAATGTGTATTCTGCAGGTGTTCAACAGAAGGTTGCACTACTTAATGCCACCACAATGGGTATTAGATTTCAACATGAATTTTACTAGAGAGAACACACTGAAATCATACCAAGTTTCTTCATTCTTTGTCATTACTTTTTCTTTCTCTTTCTCTGGTTAATTTCAAGTGACCTGTCTTCAAGTTCACTGATTCTTTGACTTGAGACCACTGTTGAAGCCCTCTTGGAATTTTTCAGTTCAGTTATTGTGTTCTTTATCTCCAGAATATGTTTAGTTCTCTTTTATGGCTTCTATCTCTTTGTTCAAATTCTCAACTTGTTTGTGCATTATCTTCCTGATTTCATTTAGTTGTCTATCTGTATTCACTTGCAGCTCATTAAGCTTCTTTAAGATTATTATTTTGAATTGCTTTTAGGCAGTTTGTAAATCCATATTTCTTTACTGTTGGTTACTCAGGTTTTATTTTGTTCCCTCAGTGGTGTCATGTTTCCCTGATTATTCATGATTCTTGTGACCATGAGTTGGTATCTATGCATTTGAAGAAGCAGTGACTTATCCCAGTCTTTGTAGATTGGCTTTGGCTTGGAAAACCCTTCACCAGTCAGCCCATCCAGATTTTCTAGGCAGGCCATCTGGCATGGTCCAAGGGTAGGCTTGCTCCTGGAATCCTCCAGCCTTATGTCTGCATCAGTATGTGAGCTGGCCTGGCACCTGAGTTCATGGGGTTGTATCTGGGGCCTAAGTCCACCATATAAGAACTGGAGCTTGGGACTACTGAGTTAGGCCAGGATCTTGGGTTCATGGAGGCCACCTTGGCACCAATGTTCCACTGGCGTGGTCCTGTCAACTGGATCCACAGGGATGTTCCTGGATGCTTGGTCTGTGGGAGTTGGCCCAATGCCAGAGTCTTCTGTGGTAGACCTGTACCCTGGGTTCACTAGGGCAGGCATGAAAACCAGGTCCACAAGTGCTGGACTACATCCTAGACCAGGGGAACAGCTTGGAGCCTGAGTCTGTGGGGGTTGTCTTGGCTCTGGAGTAGGCCTGGAGTCTGGGACTGTAAATGCTGGTTACTGTTGAGGCAGGCTTGGAGGCTGGCTTCGTGGGTGCTGATCTAGAATCTAAGGATGTGGGTACTGACCTGACACTTGAGCTAGTCTTGAGGCTGAGAGATGGCCTGACACTGGAGCAATCCTGGAGGCTCAGTCTGCAGGTACCAGCCAGGAATCTAGGGTTATGGGACTGTGTGGTGCTGGGTTTCACTGCAACAGACCTTAGATTGGGGTCTGAGGCAAAATCTGGTTCTCACAACACTCTCCTTCCCACACAGTTATCCCTATCGCTCTCCTCACTGTACTGCCTGGGGTTAGGGGCGTGGTAATACAGGTAATGCAAAACTGTCCTTCCCATCTCTTCAATGCATCTTTTTTCATTTATGTGCTATACTCAGGTGCCATCATCTCTCCTCTGGTTCCCGTATGTCTTTTGAAGGCATTTTTGAGCATTGATAGTTGTTAAATTGATGTTTCTGCCAGGGGACAAGCGCTGTGAAGTCCTATTCAACCGCCTTGCTGATGTTTCTAATTATTTTTTATGGTTTGGGAAAATCATTATTTTTTATGAAAATAAATGTAACTATTTAAGTAAATGTAGTTTTTATTGCTACTTTTAAATGAATTAATATAATTTAAATTTTCCCTGGTGTGATTTCCAGTAAGTAAGTATCAATAAAATAAACCCACAAAAAAGGAAATAAAAGAATCTTCTTTCGGGTCCTCAGAAGAGTTAAGAACATAAGGCTTCCTGAGACCAAAAAGACTGAGAACCACTGGCATATACATGTGCACATTTTTCTAAAAGTGTTAGTATCAAAGAGTCACTGCTAAACAATACAAGCCTTAAAAAGACCTGGTGTAGGCTTCGCTCTTAAAACTAAGCAGTAACTTCATAAACAACTTGCCTTAATCAACTTGAAATACTTAAGCAAAAAGAAAACAAGAGTCAACACAGCAAAAGGGCCTTATTTTCTCTCTAGGTTCTTTCATGAATGTCTGCAAGGTTTGCCAGAAATTAAAGAAAAAAAAGATTTTATGCCAAGAGCACTTAATTTTTTTCTTCCTCAGTCAGTGAGCCTCTCACCTCATGGTGGAAACTCATACTCCTAGATTAAGATTTTTACAAAAACACTGTCATTCCTTGTAGCAAGTAACATGCCGTCAAGAAAACCATGAGCCTAAATACAAAGCAGTTCCTCAAATCTATGTAAGCCTTTCTAAATTTACAGAAGCCCAGTATACCAGGCACCAAGGTATGAGGAACTTTGTCCTAAATAAGGAAACATAAGCAGTAGCTAAAAGGACCATCCTATGGAACAGGGCTAGCCCCTCAACAAACACTACTGTGAGGTGGAAATGGGAAAACCAGATACTAACTTGGATAAATGTATTGAAGAAATGTGTTGAAAATACTGCCACCTTGCCAACAATACCTTCAATAGCTGTTTTCAAATTTTTTAATCACCATGTCAATAAAAAAAAAATTATTTTATAAATTGTTTCATTTTATAAATGAACTTGCCTATAGACGAAACTCCTGGATCATATACACACTAGACTGAAACTGTTTTTTTATAGTAGTATGAAAAGTATTCATTCTCACTTAGACCCAGGAAACCAATCATTGCCTCTTACTGTGAATTATTTCTGACAGAATTAAAAACTCCTGGACAAAGGTAGTAGAAATAGCTCTGCAAACAGGGCCTAAGAATACTCCTCAAGAAGAAACACGGGTCAAAACAAAAATATCTGATTTATATGTGTGCCGGCTAGGTATTAAGAAACTGGCCACAACTTCCACTTCTACAATTACCTATAGGTAAAATCACAGTAATTAGCCATTCACTGCCTGCTTACAACCCTCCCTTCTCAGCCTTTCCAAGGTGTCTCAAATGCATCTGCAAAGCTATTCGCTCTGCTTGCCATTCAAATCACACTGTCCACTCCTCAGGACCATGAACAATTCTGCTTTTCAAACACCTCAAAAGGATAGCTAGATTTTGTCTTGTCATTGATCATTAACTAGACAATCAGTATCACCTCTGATGCTCACCCAATGATTCCCCAACAGTCAGAGAGGTCTGCCTGGAAGAGACTCAATCCCACAGGACATGGTACGAGAAGGGGAGGCCCCATTAATTTGAAGCACAGGAAATACTAAAAACTTTCTGGTTCTAATAAGAAAGTTAGGCTTGCTGAAAGAGTATCTTAAGACATTCAGAGAATCTCCAAAAGTTTTCTACTTACACTAATTTGCAGTATTCCAGCAGATTAATAAAACTTCCTAAGGTGAGGAAGGGTCACACTGGGGAGATGTTGTTAGCAACTGTGTAAACATACAGTATTTACTTTAATGTTATTTATTTTTGGTTGCTTTGTACACACATTAATTTGTATTACTTTTCATACAAAAAGGAAAATGACTTTTACATAAAGTAAAAAGTCACACTAGAAAATATATATTTGAAAACATTAGTCCAAGTGTCACCAAATTATTCTAAGATAAGCATGGTTTTAAAAGTGTAGAGCTCTGCTCCAACCTATCAGAATAAATTAAAATAATGCTTCATTCATGCAGTCTATATGGTCTTGGTTGCGTGATGATTCTAAATCTGTTTCTCAATCTGTAAGATGAGTACAAGATCAGTTAAATGTCAGGGTTTTCCAACAAGTTATATGAGATAGCCAAAAGTTGCTATTTGATGGTATGTGCAACCTAGTACTTCAGTACATGATGATCCTTCCTCTCTAGGCCTCCAACATAATCTCTGCAAAGGTCTGTGGGCGTTCAGTCAGGCTGGTGGAAAAAATTTTAGTTATAATTGCCACAAACGCTCTCGGAAGCCCTGAGAGTTTACATAACTTCGGTAATAAATCTGGCTGAAGGCAGCCAAGTCCCCTTACCTTTAGTTAAATAAATTAGAGTAGAAACAAAGGAATGTGAGGCATTTATCTAACTCATTTGTTTACTCATGTGGTCTTAACACTAACCTTTGTTCTACCGTGGATGCTTAATTCCTTTATACTCTGGAAGTCCACAATGTCAATTACCCTCTAGTAGTGTTGACTCAAGCCTTTGTCAATTAATCTTTACTAAATAAATGTGAGTCTCACTGGCTGGTCAGGGCCACGGCTGTGACTAAGTGGCCATACACTCTGTAGAACTGGCAAAGCAGAATATCTGTGTGTCAGTGTACTTTATTCATCAGTCACTGGGTCAGGATCTGCAGGACAGAACCCCGCAGCAGCCATTCAGAAAATTTCTTAAAATGTATGCTGTAAATACTAACCTTTTAAGATGACAACACAGATTAGAACAGAACCAATCTAGACAGATACCAAGTTATCTCCTATACATAAGTATTTCCATCAAAAGGTTTAGCCTTGTAGGAAAAATAAAAGCCTTTATTCTCCCATTCACTCAAAAACATCACTGAATATAATTGATGATAATAAAGAAATTAATGTCCTTTACAAAAGTATCCAAAAGAATCTTTTTTAAAATATGCAAATAAATTATGGCATAGCTATATAATGCATGCCTTAGAAGAAATGCTTTTGAGGATTAATGAAATATATAGTATGAATATATACATTATACAACATATTAGTTGAATATAATATTATAATCAATAAAAAATGGGAGCACAAAACCGTGTATAGGGAATATTGCCAATTCTATTAAAAAAGTTAAATGTCTGGAATAAAGAGGCTTTTTAAGTTTTCATAATTATAAAAATTTGTCATCTTAAAAGTTTTTTAAAAACTGCTGTCAAAATAATATTAGGTGGGAACTATGAATTGGGGGAAACCTTGCTTTAAGAACAGATTTTTGCCAGATTTATTCACTCACCCAGGACAGTCTCTTTGAACAAATTTTGTTACATGTAAGTGACGTCCCTAAAGAAAAATATTTGGGCCATTTGTGAAAGGGCTGCTGCCAGGACTTGTGGATGGAACTCAGCAGATGAGAAAAGCTATCAATTCCACTACAGTACAATTTCCCTCTGCCAGTCATCACAGTCATTCTGCTGCTTGGGGTGATGCTCCAGTGAGGTGTTTTGGCTGGTACAGCACCATTCTCTGCTATGAAGAGCACAGCAGCATCTGTTCCATTTCAGGTACCTGAGCAAAATCTCAGTCCTGGGAGGCATTATATATGGTTTCAAACATCCTCAGGAAATGCGGGGTATAGTGGGGTGGGGTAAGTACAGAAGTGAGATACTCAAAAAGGCAAAGATTCAAACTTGGGAACTTTATAATTTCTGTACTGAATAATGTATGAAAACAATATTTAAGTGATTTTTTTTGAAATGCTGACCTTCAAATGTTTATAAAGCTGTGTTCAGAAGTACAAAAGAGAAAAAAATTATAGAACTTTAGGTATGATTTTACTCAGAAGTGGTGACATTGAGAAAAAATTAAATTCTACATTATACTTCCCCCAAAATGCTAATGTAATAATGAATAGCAGAGAATTCTACAGTTTAAAGTCTAAAGCACTTAAGAAATTAAATGGATGTATATAGTTTTGTTCTTTATGTATCATCTCTCAATAACACTGATACCAAAGTATTTCAAAAGGATACATTACAACTGACTCTATATACACTTTAAATAAGAAAAACATTCCAAAGGACACACCTTCAAAATTCCTATTACAAAAAAAAAAAAGCCATGATAATTATGCTACCTCTGAGGCAATGGGTTTCGCCAGGAACTATGGCATAACCAGAGTGGTTTAAGTTTCTTACAGAACATCAGCTCATATTTTATATACATTTTACAACATGCATGAACAAAAACAAGAAATGCTGGGAAGCTGATCTACACTATTAACAAAGGTATCTGGCTATAATCAGACATTTATATGTGTCCATTTCAACTTCTTTTACCAGTATTCTAGCCGCTATGGGAGGTTGTTAGTGTGATAAAGTTGAAAGAGTGGGCTGGGCACGGTGGCTTATGCCTGTAATCCTGACACTTTGGGAGGGCAAGGCAGGTGGATCACTTGAGGTCAGACCAGCCTGACAAACATGGTGAAACCCAGTCTCTATTAAAAATACAAACATTAGCCAGGCAAGGTGGCAGGCACCTGTAGCCCCAGTTACTCGGAAGGCTGAGACAGGAGAATCACTTGAACCTGGGAGGTGGAGGCTGCAGTGAGCCGAGATACTGCCACTTCACCCCAGCCTGGGAGACATAGCATCCGTCCGTCTAAAAAACAACAGTGTAGAGTGTAAACTTTGGAACTGAACAGACAGTATTTAAAGCCTGTTATCTACCACTTACTAGCTTTGTGATCTAGGGCAAGTGAATTCATGTCTATGAGCTTTGATTGCCTTACCAGTAAAAATGATGCTAGCATCATCTAAAAGAATTATAAGTAATGGTTACTAGTAATGTATACAACAAATAGGAGGAAACCAGCTGAGTCAATTCTCATATCATGGTAGGAATGAGAAGAAGAAAACTCCTAAAGAAAGCTGGCATACCCTTGGGAAACTTAGCACCAGAAGGAACATATTCTGAGCATCAAATCAAAGACAGGTGAAAAAGGAGAAAGAGCCACATGATCTGAAGAGAAATAACAGTATTATACATTTTAAAGTTGCTAACAGAGTAAAATTCTCATGCTTTCACCACAAAATGTTATGTATTTAAGGTGACATGTAAGTCAACTAACTTATTCCACATTGTACTAATAAAACGCAACACCATTTTGTACCCCACAAATTTATACAATTATAAATTGTCAATTTACAATTAAAAAACAAAGACAGGCGAAAGACTAAGCATATGAAATTCACAATATGCTAGAATTTCATAATATGACAGATTCTGGAAATAAGAAATTAAAAGCAACAGTCCTTTCCCTTTATGGAGTTCAAAACTACCCATGTGAGGCAGGTGTGGTGGCTCACGCCTGTAATCCCAGCACTTTGGAAGGCCGAGGCAGGAGGATCACTTGAGGCCAGGAGTTCAAGACCAGCCTGGCCAACATGGAGAAACCCTGTCTCTACTAAAAATACAAAAACTAGCCGAGTGTGGTGGTACTTGCCTGTATCTACATACTCAGGAGGTTAAGGCAGGAGAATCACTTGAACCCGGAAGGCAGAGGCTGCAGTGAGCCAAGACTATGCCACTGCACTCCAGTGTGGGTAACAGAACGAGACTCTGTCTCAAACAAACAAACAAAAACTACCCATGGGAAAAACCTCCAGATTCTTAAGCTATTTCATTAACAGCATATATAATACAAAGTCAAAAAATGGCAAAACAAGATCTCCAAGCAAGAAACTGTTAACACTAGCATGATGCAATCCACATGAAAAAGAAGTTCCCCATACCAAAAAAAAAAAAAAAAAGTCAGCTTTGGTCACCTATGTATGTGACAGCAGGAATCATAGCTATTTTGACCCAACAACTAATAGAGAGTTATCATGTGGCAGATCACACAAAACACCTGCTAAGAAGAGAACTTCAAGTAGGGCGGCCATCATGCCAACTAAGGAAGATAAGGACATGGACTATTCAGGGGTGCATACAGAAATAAGGAGAGAACAAGGCTATAAATCTTCTTCCTCTCATTTCCCTTTAAAATATATTACATGGTCCTGTCAACTCTACCTCATTAAAGATTCAATCTTCTCCTGGGGGTGCCCAAGAAGATTCTTAATCCAGATCCATGGCTCACTCACTTGAAGGCATTATCTAGTTTACTCCTCAAGAAAAGACTTTATCAACAACTATGGAAATATTTATGTAATACTCAAACACATATACATATCATAGCCAATCCTTTCTCCTTAACTTTCTACTTTTTTAAAGCACAACAAAAATCTCTGCAAAACAAAACAAAGAACATAAACGCTAAAACAATGAAGTATCAGTCTAGAATTTATAACTCATCTTATCATTTCTCTGAAGCCTGGAAACCTAACACCTCCGAAAGGGAAAAGGACTAAAACAACTCTATGAAAATTAAAATGCTGATAAAGAGAGCCATCTTCTAACCATTCACTAGCTGGAAGTCTTGAACATGTTTACTTAACTTCTATGACCAACGTGCACAAATGCCAACCTGCAGAATGTTGCCAGCCAGGATTAAGTTTTCATTGGCCAGTGGTAAAACAAAGAATATGAAGACATAAAGTCACCACAAAGTTAAAATTTAAAATATACATAAACTTTCCATGCTGATTCTCCATCTTCAGAGCTAGTTTTACAACCAAAGAAAAGGTGAAAATATCAATGAAAAAAAATGTGGACCAAAATATGTGCTAATTCAGTGGTCTATAAAGCTAAGACATTCTGTCTCCAAGGAAAAGAAACTGTGTTCAGGTTGAAAAAATGTAAAGTAGCAGACTTGAGTTGTATGAAATTGCAGTTTTCATTGAGTAAAAAAAATTTCAAATATTGACAATTTCATATACATTACAACCTAATACAATCATTATTTTTCTAAAGAATTGAATGTACCATGAAACTGTGCTATAAAATCTGTTCCTGCGTAGTTTTCTACAAGACTTTAAGAGTAACTAGGTTATGGTTGAATTTATTTGTAAGTTAATTTAAAAAAAAAAACAAAGCATACATGAACTCAAAAGAATCAAAGTCTTTATTATTATCTTACAATCTCCATGCTTTTAGCACATTCAGAAACCTGATCATAAGATTTCATGATAATCATTGTTTAGAAGTTTCAAAATTGAACGTAAAAAGTACAGAAAGCAACAGCATCACAAAAATTATAAAGCCAGCATTTTTGTCTCTAATTTAATCAAAACCTGACCAAGCCACTAGCATAATAGAAGTGAGGTGGTTTTTTTATTCACCGTACTACAGTAAAAATCAACGCCACTGGGACTTCCAGTGGAATTTACTGACAGAAATCAAGCTAAACTGAAGCACTAAATTATTATTACAAACCTAAGCACTAGATAAAACATCCATTTTATCTGAGTGCCAACAACATGTAATGTTTTATGTCCACATAATGCAGGAAAACACTGGCTGTGACCTAGCAACAAACATTCCAAGCCAATCTACTTAGTAATCTGCTGACTTTGCTGTTTTGTTGCTTAAACAGACAGAACTATAAATGGGCTTATTATAAAAGTATAGTAATACCTCAAGCTAAAAAGAATTGATGGAACAAAGAGATCATTACGTAAAAATTAATAATATTTGGAGCATGACATGCAGCAGCCATCAAATAGCACTTATTTTTCAAAACTGGCAGGGAAAAGAATTTTTACGGAGGGGAAAGACTTTCGATGAGGGATGTACCTATTCTTCACTAAGCCAGGTCGCAGCCTGCCTACCATAAAGCAGACAGTCAAGTACCCAGTAGCATCTGGAAAACAAAAGATTGCTTTTAATATTTAAAATAATATTTGTATTTAATACTTAAAATATTATAATTTCTGAATCAAAAAGACATCATTATTATATTTGGTCAACATATTCACTTAATAAATCCTCAAAATAAGAGCAGCAAATCTACATCAATACAGTTAAAACAGAGAGAGTAACAGCTTGCCAGGAGCAGGAGGGCATAATTTTCCCCAAACACCTATCTACAAAAGGTAAAGGGTAACAGCCAATTCTAAATTCTAACTCTTTGATTTCTAGTTCTCTTTCTAAATTTCACTTCTAAGTAATGTCCTTTTGTTTGAGGGACAATTGCAAAGTGTCTAAGAGCCAGCTTGTGTACTAAAAGTACCAGCAGGACCATGACTACAAGACAGGGGGTGAAGTACTCAGAAAATACCACAGGAAATCCCAGGCAATGCCAAAAAAACAACAGCCTAGAATGAAGTGCAATCAGTGGGCTGTTCTAGTCCTGGGAAAACACACATAGGACCAGTTTAGTATTCAATTGCTTATAAACACTTGATTTTTTGTTGTTTGTTTGTTTGTTTGTTTTTTGGAACCAGAGTCTTGCTCTGTTGCCCAGGCTGGAGTGCAAGAGCACAATCTCAGCTCGCTGCAACCTCCACCTCCCAGGTTCCAGCGATTCTCTTGCCTCAGCCTCCCGAGTAGCTGGGATTACAGGCGTACGCCACCACACTCAGCTAATTTTTGTATTTATAGTAGAGAGGGTTTTGCGATATTGGCCAGGCTGGTCTCGAACTCCTGACCTCAGGTGACCCGCCCGCCTCGGCCTCCCAAAGTGCTGAGATTACAGGCGTGAGCCACCATGCCCGGCCTATAAACAATAGTTCTAATAAAAGAACTGTGAACTAGAGAAAACTACTTAGGGAAGTAATCAAATTTTGTCAAACAGGACTTCCTGAGATTTCACTTACTTAAAAGTGAATAAATGTATACATTTTATTCTTCAAAACAACAGAAAACCTGGGTTAGATGGGTTAAATGATGGTTAAACACCAAGAAAGATTTCCAATTCCACCTCTTCCATCTCTATATTTAAATATTCAATCCACTACTGAATGAAATATTATATATATACAGACTTCGCAAGAAATAAATTACTGTAACATTGCCTGAAATACACTCTTAATCTAATCCTCAAGGCATGCAGACACTACAGAGATAGGGATCAGGGCGTAAGCTGTCTTTAATTTCAAAAAGATGCTTAACAGCTCATTACAGTAGTGCACTTGCTGAAGTGATGATTGATAAAGAGTTATTCAGACAATTCAGATTAGAGAAAATCCGACCCAAAACCAGGGCTTTAATCTGAATATTGCCAATATTCAAACTTGTATTAATAGATGAGGTTGCCTCTGCACTTGACTAAACACAGTACAGTTGGTTATCTGCATCTTTCCAACTTTCTGTGTTAACTATTCTAGAAATCGTAAAATTATAGTTGAAGAGTTGTAAGTAAAACTTTAGATTAATGGCAATCAGCTCTTTGGAAAAGCGGCCCTCAACCTGTCACCACATGCTATTTCAGGAGATTCAAAATGCCCAAAATTCATACATGAACTTACAAGTTAGGAACACTTATCATTCATGACCAAGCCTCAAATTTTACGCAGGAGGAAAGAGGGCAGAGAGAAGATTTACCCAAAGTCAAAAAACATATAAAGCACAAAGTCAAGACTCCACAATCTATTGACTGTTAGTCAACCAGACTTTTATTCAGGGGGTGTTCAAAGATTTTGCAACTGCTTGTGCCAGATGCCCTAGAGGCATTAATCACCAGCCTAAGTTTCATTTTAAATTTCTCACTTAGAAGAAGAGGTACAAATTTGACCACATGGGTAGGAATTCTTAGAATAACTTTCTCTTCTATCATATTGCCCTTCACCACCCAAGCCTAAGTTTCAGGCAAGCAAGCTCTCCTGTTTTTGTTTGTTTCTTGATTTTGTTTTCCACTTTTTCTTTTTCTCAAGTGTGTACTTAAGTAAAGGTGTAGGCTTTTAAGACTCCAGCTCAGAATGTCTGAGAGGTCCTTTGGCATCCTAGTTCTGATTGCTCTGCATCCATTATGGTCCTGGCAAATTTCTCCTAAACGGCCACAACTTGGCTCTCCCTTACCAATCAGTGGTCACTTTCTCCACCTCCTTACAACAGCAACAACAAACAGTCATTATGTGCCAAACACTTTTTAACCCTCAAAACAACTCCTCCATGTGGCAGGTGCTGCTATCATCACTACTTTGTAAACGCAGGCACCGAGACATCACACAGTGAATAGAGTGCTGGAGCCGACTGACCCTGATTTGTTGGCATGGAGAGGTATTATCCTTTGTGCTATTTTTGCCTCTCTATGCACGTATAAAAGTTGTTTATTTTATACTATCCATTATTTCTAGTTGTTTTATAGCTAGGGGATTATCAGGTAACCTACTCCATCATATTGATATGCCTAGTCTCTGTAAAAAACACTCGTTTGGACAAATACAAAAGAAATGTTTGTTACAGAAAATATGAAAAATTATCAGCATAAAAAATAAAATGAAAATCACCTAATAACAGTCTTGCAATTTTCTTATAAATTTTCCAGTTAACTTTCACAGACTCCAACAAAACTCCACTGTCAGCACAAGTATGTTAGCTATACTCACAACTAGCACATGGTGGGAATCGCTGAGCAGAGCAGTATCACTGTGTCAGCAAATGCCACGTTCACAAAGTCCGCTGTACACTAGCACTGCTTGTCCTTAGTTTACAATTGCATTAGAAACATCATTAACCTCATCTCTTAACCAAGGGGATTGGATACACAGTAAGCACAAAAGCAATGAGCAGACTAGAAGTAACAGTAGCAAAAGCTGGAAATTTTTTATTGAAAACAATTTTTCACTTTTTAATTGAAAACAATGTAGTAAAATAAGAAATGTTGGGAAACAAATGCACACATGTGCCGGATGAAAGCTTCAAAGAACAAATAATGCACCATGAGGCCAGGAGAACGGGGGCAGGGGTGTGATAAAGCACATGTTCAGATACTGATGTCAATGCAGGATGATTATTAGCCCAACGTCACTTCAAAGGAAGTTCTGGAGTTGGCATCAGCACAATTAAAGTGCTGCTGATGAGAATGCTAGTGAGAAGAAGCATGCCATGGCTTAAAACATTTGTGAGTCTGAATGATATCAAAGTGGGCAGCAAGGCAGCAAACACAGATACCAAAGCTGGTAAGGGATGAGAAATTAATTACCTCATGGGTACAATGTGCACTATTCAGGTGATGGTTAGACTAAAAGTCCAGACTTCACCAGTATGCAGTATATCCATGTAATAAATCTGCACTTGTACCCCCTAAATATATTTTAAAATTTTAAACCTGCAGGGCCAGGCACAGTGGCTCATGCTTGTAATCCCAGCACTTTGGGAGGCCAAGGCGGGCAGATCACGAGGTCAGGAGATCCAGACCATCCTGGCTACCACAGTGAAACCCCGTTTCTACTGAAAATACAAAAAATTAGCCGGGTGTAGTGGCGGGCACCTATAGTCCCAGCTACTCGGGAGGCCAAGGCAGGAGAATGGCGTGAACCCAGGAGGCGGAGCTTGCAGTGAGCTGAGATGGCGCCACCGCACTGCAGCCTGTGACAGTGCGAGACTCCGTCTCAAAAAAAAAAATTAAAACCTGCAAAGGTGTAAGTACTTTCTGAAACCATCAAAAGATAATTACTTGCCTCAAAATGTTTCCAATGTAAATAAACCTAGTTGAACTGTATTTTCCCACTTAACCTTATATTGGATGCATTATCCCGAGAGTACTAAACATGATACTTTGAAAACATTATATACACATTTATGTTTCAAAGAATGGTTTTATAAAACAACAGAAATACAAATTGTAAAGAGTAGGAAATTTAAGTTCACTAGGGACTTCTCCTGAACTGACTTAGTCTTGATCTTTCTTCTTTTCTTCCTCATATGACACTCCTTTCTCAGCAATCAAAAGAAAAAAAAAATCCTAGGAAAAAACCCATTCTCTAATTAATGTGCTGAAGACAATAGTGTATGCATCATTCCTTTGTTGTGGGTGGGAAAAAAAATCACTCTCAGGACCACCATAGCCTGTACAACCACCACAGCCTAAATAAACTAGTCCTTAAGAAGGAGTCACTTACTGACCCAACGTGATGTCACAGCTCCAAAGCCCTCAAACTCCAAGGCACCAGCCACATCTGCAATGGGTCAGCTGCATTTTAACTTTGAGGTAATTATAGAAGCTGGCACAGTGGTAAAGAGATTTTCAATTCTGTCAAGATACAAAACTGAAAGAGCTGACATATTAAATATATAATTTATCACATTTCTACAGGTAATTAAAACAACATGTTTTTCCATACACATATATAGGGAGACTATTTCCTGGACAACAATTTACATTTTTCTTTTAATATGACAGTATATAACACATTGAGGTATTTAACTTTTTAATGGCTGATTTCAAGGATTAGTGATTGCCTTATCCAGGGTATTCCTGCTCTTGAATCCGTGATTTAAGCTACCATGATTGCAGTGAAATGTTCACTACCAAAAGCATGATGGGGAAGCAAAGGAGAGGAATGAGAGTGGGGAGACAGACACATGGAAGACAAAGAACATATCACAGTGTAAGGTGATCACTGGTGCAAGAGAACCAAGCACATATGGAGTCTATGGGCAGGAGAGGTGGAAGAGGAGAGGTGAGTGGTGACAAGGGATTGAAACATTCCAAGAAGGAAAAGAGTGCCACAGATAATGTAACAGCCTGGGCAAATGCATGGAAGCAAAAGCAGCAGGGGGAGGGTAAGGAAGAAGTTGTCTAAATCAGGAGTCCCCAACCCCCGGGCCACAGACCAGTACCAGTCTGTGGCCTGTTAGTAAACAGGCCACACAGCAAGAGGTGAGCAGAGAGGCCTAAGCTCCACCTCCTGTCAGATCAGCAGTGGCATTATATTCTCATAGGAACACAAACCATCTTGTGAACCTTGCATGTAAGGGATCTAGGTTGCACACTCCCTATGATAATCTAATGCCTGATTATCTGAGGTGGAACAGCTTCATCCCAAAACCATCTCCACCCCTATCCCCCCACCCCCATCCATGGAAAAACTGTCTTCTACAAAACCAGTGCCTGGTGCTAAAAAGGTAAGGAACTGACGGTCTAAACAGAAAGGAAGACTCATGTAGGAAAGTTGAGGAAAATGAAGCTAGAGAGAAGGTAGCATTGAATGACAACTGGCTTCAAAGCCACACAGAGAAACTAAGCATTTAACCTGTAATGAAGCAGTTTACAATTCCAGGAAACATGAGAGCTTCTGAGCAGGCATCCTCACCAACCAAAAACAAACAAACAAGACAGACAGACAGAACGAAAGAACGAAAGAACGAAAGAACGAAAGAACGAAAGAACGAAAGAACGAAAGAACGAAAGAACGAAAGAACGAAAGAACGAAAGAACGAAAGAACGAAAGAACGAAAGAACGAAAGAAAGAAAGAAAGAAAGAAAGAAAGAAAGAAAGAAAGAAAGAAAGACTGCCACAGATTTCTAAGCTGGCTGCCCCTCAGGGTTCATCACTTCTAATATGTTCCATGGCCAGAGAAAGAGCATTGCCCTCTCCCCTAAGTGCATGGGTGCACGAGAGCATGCACAGTTCACCCATGCACTTCATATACATCCTCCTTCCCTATGGACAGTGAACTCAGAAAAGAGCAGGAATATGCCAATAATATCAACAAATGGCAACAGAAGAATACCTACATATCCTGGATGCTTCGAGAATAAAACAACCCAAACAGCTTTGCTTATCAGTCTAGGTTTCAATACATTTGTATAATTTTTGAACAACTGGGCATTAAACAGAATTTTAATTGAAGTTTCAGTCACCTTATCCAGCTGTCTAACCTTAGAAAAAAATGCAACTGAAAAACATTTCAATTAAAAGAAAAAAAGAGGCAGTTCAGTATTTTCATTTAAATTATAAAATACAAACATGCAGTATATATTTAAGATTATTTTTCATCAAAAAAGAGTAAGTTAGATGCTAATTTTTATGTAAAGACACATTCTAATCATCATTCTTTTATTATACAGACCCTTCTTCTCCACCACCACCAACTTTCATGTTTTGCTGTTCAATATGGAAAATCTTTTCCCAGAAAATAACAGGCTAAGAGTCACGAAGTCCCTCCTGATCCTGTAATTACAGGATGTGCCACCAGTCAGAATGATCTATGGCATTTCAGGTTATTTGAGTATCAAAGAGCCACTGCACTGTCCTAAAGAGAAGAACAATGTACAAGTGGCTCATCTCTCAGTGGCACAGCAGCTCCCAGAGGTCCTGGACCAAGTCACTTTCCTTTGTGCCGCCTTTCTGTTAGGGAAAAACTTCCCAGCTTCAATAGAGAAATGCTCATTCACCAATAGAAGACACTGATTGTTGTTTAAAGATGCAAAATTCTCCGATGCTCTAATATAGTTATGTTCCTATATATGAGGAGGGCAAAAGGAGCAGACTAGTGAGCGCAGAAAATCCCCAAAACAAGTTGGATTTGGAATTGTATGCTCCCAGTGAGCAAAAAACTCACTGCACATCACAATCTAGCAATGATAACGTTTATTCACTTTCAACTTTGCAAGCAACTTAGACACAGAGGCAAATGGCTGAGGTAACATTCAAGTTCCCAGTGATGCAAATAATTTACTTCAGGCAACAGAATATTCTCTGTTGTCAGTTTGAAAGCTTGTAAAAACCTTAAGCCATCACAAAACTTCTCTGATTTTTCTAATCAATTCTGAAAAATCCCCAGAGGTCACCAGGGGTCCTTAACATACTAGAAAGGAAAGAAAGACTGTTGCAAAAGCTACAATCATCATTTCTACAAAATATTTAACCTCAAACCCTTGAGACGACTTCATCAAACCAATCCATTTATAAATTTTGCAAGCTATACAAACTGAAATCAGAACTGCTTTCCAAAAAGAAACTCTGGGCCAATTTATGATGGCCCATATCAAAATAAACTTCCTAGGCAAATAAGGACAGAGGAGAAAGCAGCCTTCTCCACGTATTGGTACAGCCTTAGCATAGCCTATTCCCTTCAGAAAAGTTATACTGAAGAGAGTCTACCATGGGAAAGGTTAATTACAATCATGACTATTGTACATTAAGTATTAATTACTTTACACAGAATTGTCATATAATTGTCTTAACACTAAAGGGAAAATGGTTTGTACTGGGTATAATAAAGTAGCAAAAAAAAAAAAAACTCAACATTGTGATATACGGAAATAAATGCAAATATGTCACATTACTTCTATTACTAGAGTTAGAATTCAACCATGGGTTGGTTTTATAGAAACTACTATGATCCCTAATCCCTACATTCATGATATTTTTACTTTTTTATGATACAGGGTCTCCCCGAGTTGCCCAGGCTGGTCTCAAATTCCCGAGCTCAAGCAATCCTCCCACCTCTGCTTCCTAAGTAGCTGGGACTACGGGCATCAGCCACTATGCCCAGCCATGATCTTGTTTTCTAACTCAACATAGAACGTAAGTGAAAAGTGAGGGAAAGAGGGGAAAAAATCTGTGAAAGATATCTATCTACTCTGATAAATTTATTTAAACAAGAAACTTGAGCTTCTTGTTACTCACTTAACAGCATTCTCACAGACACGTGACCTTAGTTAATAATTTCCATAAGTAAAACTGGAGAATACTTCAGAGAAGGATTCTTAACAGAAAGCCTGCCTGAATTAATCCTCTAGACACAGAAAAAACAAGGCCTTCATGATGCTAAGAGACATTTACAAGACACTTAGTAGTCAGGGATCTGATTTTTAATTTGAGGCAACAAAAATTTCTTTTTTATGAAAGAAAGGTAAGAAGGGTAACCAGGCACGCAGTGGCTAATGCTTATAATCTCAGCACTTTGCGGGGCTGAGGCAGGAGAACTGCTTGGGCCCAGGAGTTCAAGACTAGTCTGGGCAATAGCAAAACCCATCTCTACAAAAATATTTTTTTAAAAAAATTAACCAAGCGTGATGGTGCATGCCTGTGGTCCCAGCTGCTTGCAGGGCTGAGGTAGGATCACTTAGGCCTGGGAGGCTGAGGCTGCAGTGAGCCGTGATCACCCTCCACTGCACTCCAGCATGAATAACAGAGCGAGACCCTGTCTTTAAAAAAGGACAAAAAGGGGAAAAAGATAAATTTACATCCAGGAATGGTAAATGATTATAAATGAAACTACGTTACATCCAGCTGTATCACAGCAATCTAGTGAAGGAAAAAGGATGTTTCAACCCACACCAGTTACAAAAAGATACGGAAAAGGATATGGCACATAGATTTTTACTGAAGGTGGTTAAATTAATGTAAAGAGTTCAAGTTAAAAGTAAAGACACTGTAAAGAAACCTACAGCATGTTAACTCTAAAATCCAGCATGTTTAGAAATGAGTCTCAGCTTCTTCTGTAGAACCCTAAAACATATGTCAAGGCTGACTGATTTTATCCCATGACATAAACCTGGAAGACTTTTACCAGTAATAAGGCTAGCTTATATGAAGTGACTCTTTAAGTTCCAAATTCCTTTTACCTGTAAATTATTTATTATGTATGATCTCCTAATAGTATGTATGTGTTACTTGTTGAATTTTTTTTTCTATCCAGCAATTTTTTTACAATAGTTTGTTTTACACACCAAAAAAAAAATCCTAAAAGGGTCACCATCTCACCTTCATCACTTGGTGCCTGCTGCTTCACAAGAGTCATCGGGGATCTTGCTGGAGGCCTGCTAAGTGGATGGCGCCAACTCTTAGAGGTTTTGTTCTCTCCCTCTGTTATCTAGTTACAGAACAAAAATGGTGGAGAAATACCATTATCAAAAACAAACTACAAAAAAAAAAAAAACCTACAGTTCACAATGATTTATAACTTAATGTTGAAGAAATCTTGTGGCTGTTTACCTCTTGGGGAATTAGTCCTTTAAGAAATTTAACTTTAAGGTCAAAAGAAATAGGAATCAATTCTAGTAATTTTATCCAGAGGTCAATTAACTCTTCTTCTACTTTGTATTAAAATACAAGCTGTAGGGCAGGGTAGGCCTATTAAACCTGCAATAAGCTAAGCAGTTAGCAAGTTTTCTAAAGGTCTTACAACTAATCTACATTTAGGATTATACGCCAGGCACAGTGGCTCATGCTTGTAATCTCAGCATTTTGGCAGGCCAAGGTAGAAGGATCACTTGAGCCCAGGAGCTTGAGACTAGCCTGGGCAACACAGGGAGACTCTGTGTCAATAATTTAAAAAAAAAAAAAAAAAATTAGCCAGGTCTAGTGGCATATGCCTGTGGTCCCAGCTCCTCAGCAGGCTAAGGTGGGAGGATCGCTTGAGTCCAGGAGGTCGAGGCTGCAATAAGCCAAGATCACACCACTGCACAACAGCCTGGGTGACAGGGCAAGACCCTGTCTCCAAAAATAAATAAGTAAATCTAAGATTGCATTCATAAAAATACAGGACTGTGGCTCTTGATCACCTCTAAGATGTTCCCATGTTAACATTTAGCAAGGAATTTTATTTTCTATCCTCCCAGAGAAGACAATCCTGCAAAGTTGAGGCTGTATACTTCTTTCCATTCAGAAATGAATCACCACTTCTAGATCACATACATAAACAGTCAAACAAGAAACCAAAAGTATTCTCTTTTTAAATGATACATTAATGCCATGTTGAAACCACTTAAATTTTACCAATGATTTTTTTGTCCTGGGATTTATAGACTATATATTCCTTTCCCAGGTAGAAAGTCATGTGTATCCGTACACCTTCCAGCTAGGACCCACCTTTTAAGCTCTCTTGCTTGCACAACGCAAAATTTTTAAAGGCACGGGGAGGGGAAAGAGGATATCAGAGAGAGTTTGAACCCAGCGGGCTTACATCAAGAGGTGACTATGAAAGAAAACAATCTTAGTCTTCTTCCTGGTAAGCTGAAGAAGCAGTGGCCAGATACAGAGAAACTACTCTGGCCTCTGACTCCAACATATGATTCTAAGAAAATGTGTAAGACCATTGTAATCAAAGCTAGGAATAAGAAAAGAATGACAAATGCAATATAGGATGACAGCTATCTATGTTTATAATAGCTAAAAAACAACATGGGAAATTATAACTCAGCCAAGAAGAAATATCACCACACTACTGTGCACCATACTGTTGTCATAGCTGGAGCTATAACAAGATAAATTACATCAGGTTTCTGCTCTCAAGAAGCGTAGATTATAGAGGGGTAAGGGAATACATAATAAATGAATAAATCGTATTTATCAGATACTACTCGGTAAATATGCAACGAAGAAAAATAAAGGACAAAGGAACAGAAAGTGATGGGGAGGGGCAGTTTTATAGGGTAATCAGAGAAGGCCTTTCTGATACAGTGATACTTGAGGGGAACTTTGAGTGCATACATATGATTACCTGGGGGAGGAGTATTTGGGGGAGCAAGAATAGCACGTAAAGTGAGAACATACGTGGTGTGTTCCAGGCACAGCATGGGGCCCAAGATGGATGGATGGATGGGTAGACAGAGTTTAAAAAATAACATTAATACTGAGTAGATCAACTAACACCAGCAGCTATCAGTATACACAGAGCATTACACTGAAGACTAAAAAACACTGACCAAAACTACACAAAAATTAAGTGGAGCGGTATTACATCTAGGAGTTATCCAACACCACGATGTAAGAAAAGAATGTCATGCAGCTATTCTTACAGGCAAGCCAAGCCTCTCAATCTTCAATAGCAATGTTGGTTTCCCTGCTGTCAGTCTTTGCTCGGGAAATGATGAAGATGAAGGAAAAGAGCACTAGATCTATAATCACCTACCTTGAGAGCAAAGAAATCTGAAACTTTCAGCTCCATTCTACTTTAAAGAATGTCACTAAATGTAACTAAAGCGGCCATTTGACTCACTCACCTGTCCAAAGAATATCTGCTCGGCTACATTTAACTCATTCATGAAATTAAGTTGTAAATTTTTTTCCTTTTTTTATTGAGACAGAGTCTCCCTCTGTTCCCTAGGCTGGAGTGCAGTGGTGCGATCTCGGCTCACTGCAAGCTCCGCCTCTTGGGCTCACCCCATTCTCCTGCCTCAGCCTCCCGAGTAGCTGGGACTACAAGCGCACACCACCAGGCCCGGCTAATTATTTTGTAATTTTAGTAGAGACAGGGTTTCACCGTGTTAGCCAGGATGGTCTTGATCTCCTGACCTCGAGATCTGCCTGCCTCGGCCTCCCAAAGTGCTGGGATTACAGGCGTGAGCCACTGCACCTGCACCCCCGTCTTTGTTTTTAAGAGATAGGGTCTCTTACTCTGTCACCCAGGATACAGCACAGTCGTGGGATCACAGCTCACTGCAGCCTTGAATTCCTGTGCTCGAGTGATCCTCCCACCTTAGCCTCCCTAGTAGCTAGGACCACGGGCACACACCACTAAATTTTTCTTTAATTTTTTTGTAGACACAGGGTCTGACCATGTTGCCCAGGCTCATCTCGAACCCCTGGGCTCAAGGGATCCTCCCACCTCGGTCTCTCAAAGTGCAGGGATTACAGAAATGAGCCACCACATTTGGCCAAAGTTGTAAATTTTGCTTACTAGTATGTGAATGCCATTTTCAGACTACTCTTAGGCGCCTCTTCAAAGAAACCAGACCATATTTTTTTTCATCTTTCATGTTTTTGATAAGTGTTTATAAATTCAATGAGATATACAATTCTACATAAAAAGATAAACGCTATAGGGTCAAATCAGAAAAGTATATTTAATTAACATTTTGCGACTGATGAGAAGCAGGGTATTCAAAGCTGCTATCCTTATACAACCTCCCTTGCTCCTACTCAGGGACACAAAGACCTGTTTTGAGTTGAAACGAGCAGGAGCAGTGTCTGTTCTACAGCCAGCGCAACTTGTCAGTTCAAACAATTACTCCTTCCTCATCCACTTGAATTCCCTAATCAGGTTGGATACATCAAAAAAAGTACTGAATTCTGACAATTGCTACAGACAGTCCTAGCTCCCCTGATCCACTCTTACGGCTACATGGACAGTTTCTACTGAATATGGAATATTAATACTGCACAAGGACAATATTGTACAATTTTCCAAAAAGTCACAATGGGAAGCTAAATAACACAGAGGGGTCTTTCCTCAGAGGCAAAGACCTCTTTTGAGGAGGGGGCAGGACAAGAAAGGTCACCCTGGTCCTGAGATTCAGGGTCCATGAGGAAAGAGTAAGAAGAAAGCACGACCAGGTGAGTCCTGACACTGAAACAGAAGCTGTGGGAAGGCTGGGACCAGGAGGAATTAACTATTAGCAGGAAGTAGTCAGTGCCCAGCAGGTGAATTCTTCTGCAAGTGACAGAACACTTCTGTAATCTTTACTGCATCAATGTCAATATGACTGTGACTTTGTACTATAGTATTCTAAGACGGTAGCATTGGGAGAAACTGAGTAAAGGGTACAAAGAATCACTGTGCACTATTTCCCATAACTGCATATGAATCTACAATTACCTCAAAATAAAGAGTTTAATTTTTTAACAAAAAAAGAAAACCAAGCGTCGACACGTGGCCATAAGCTGCGTGTGCTGAATTATCATTATGTGAGCCACAGCTCACAGAAGGCTTACCTCCCAGTTACTGAATGAATATGATTAAGACTCACAAATGTAAAATGTTATTTATCTGTGCCCTAAAGGAGGATTTCAGTGCACAGAATGTTGTTTTCAAAATGTGCTCTCACCATATAATGAATATGGTAAAAATGGATATTGCCACATACACTGGGGACTTTGAAGCCATTTCTCTCTCCACTGGGGACCGCTGGGATTTCCCCAGGTTCAAGGCCATTCCCATGGCTCTCCACATCACTTTCTTCTTCCTCTGTTAACACATCATTACTCTCTGACACTGATGAGCATGACTGAGGTGACTTTGGCCATGAAAGCTTGGGTGGGTCTGATTTCTCGGGCTTCTCATAACCACTAGATAATGGAATGGAATCATCAGCCTCACTGAGTATAGAAGGTACACTTCTATATGCATAAGCTTTGTCATCCTCAGTTTTTATGTCTTCTGTTACAGATGTACTTAAGCAGCTGTTTCCTGAGGATAAAACAGAAGACTGTTAATAAATCTTGCATTGTATTATTACGAAGTAGAATTAGTAAATTATTCCCAACTGATTCCATATCTTACACACACATGCATACGCATGCACACACACATACATACACACACACAAAACAAGCCTCATTTGTACCCATCACATACTAGCTCTGATACTGAACAATCCAGTTCTTCTACTTAAGTATTATGCCAGGGTTCAAAACCTGGAGATCAACGTGCAAACCATAGAGTGACAGAATTAATGAAATTGAGGGCCCTTAGGCAAAACCATCCAGCAATTCATAAATTGGCTAATTAAACATAGTGTAAGAGAAAGCATGATGAGGGGCCGGGCACGGTGGCTCACATGTGTAATCCCAGCACTTCGGGAGGCCAAGGCAGGTGGATCACTTGAGGCCAGAAGTTCGAGATCAGCCGGGCCAACATGGCGAAACCCCAGCTCTACTAAAAATATAAAAATTAGTTGGGCATAGTGGCGCACACCTGTGGTCCCAGCTACTAAGGAGGCTGAGGCAAGAAAACTGCTTGAACCTGGGAGGCAGAGGTTTCAGTGAGCCAAGATTGTGCCACAGCACTCCAGCCTGGGCGACAGAGAGAGAGTCTGTCTCAAAAAAAAAAAAAGGACTATAATGAAATATCCATATGTATTGCCTAACTCTCTTTTCTGCATTTGTTGTAATTCCCTTCGCTACCTTCTCTACCTTGCTATCTCATATCCATTCATCGAAACTCAATTCAGATATCACCTTTGCCAGGAAACCTTGGCTCTCCAGCTTTTGTGTGTTTGAAGTCCTTCCTTGGTAAACCAGCAACATCCTAAGCGATCTCTATAATGCTACTTACCACGCTGGATTGTAATTATGTGGTTATTTGCCTAGCTCTCCACCAAAACATGAACTCATTTTTTTAAAGTTCTGTGGTTTCACCTCTATCCGCACAGCTATTTCAAGAGCAAAGGCAACGAGGCTGGAGAAGCAGCTGAGGACCAGTTCAGGACTATATGAGGACTTTTTCTTTTATTGTAGGTGGAATAATACTAAGAAGAAGGTAGTGAGAAGACCTAAGATTTTTTTCTTTTAAAGGATCACTCTGATGGTCACCTGGAGAACTGACTAGCTGGCGTGACTACAGCTGACACTCCTGAATAAGAAGGAAGCAATTGCTGCAGTCGTCCAGGCAAGAGTAATGGTGCCATGAGTGAGGGGGAAGCAGCAGAGGGAGTCAGATTCTGGCAGAGTGGGGAATCCCATGAGGAAGGATTTACAGGATGAGAGGTATGAGAGGAACACAGGAATTAGCATGATTATTACGAGACAAAAACTCCAACAAATACGAAAGAGGCAAATCATTAAAGCAGTTTCAGAAAAATATGCTACCAAAGGGAGAAAAGGCAAAGTAGCTGAGATTTTTAGACAATTGCTTTAGTACAGAAGAGAAGCGAGGGGACTATACATGTCATTTCACTAGGTTGACTTTTTATTATTGTTGTTGTTCTTAAAACCTTGATCTTTATTTTCTTAAGTCGAAAGCTAAGAATCTACAAAGAATTATCAATAATTGGTTTTCTCTACTCATGTGAATTCAAAAGAAGCCTTCCAAAAACGTATATTGTAAATTGAGTTGCACTAAAAAAAAAAAAAATCATTTTAGTCTCTTCTTTTTTATTAAACCAAATAGGCACTGCTGGCTGCTTGTCTCACAATTCTGCGACACACAGCAGTGAGGCTTTGTATAATATCCCCTGGGACTCTTGGTTGAGTTACCCCATGACTTTGGGTACATTATTGATTAAGCTAGTGGACTAGTCAGATACTTGTCATAGTGAACATCAGTTTAAGACATCTGATCATCAACCACCTACTACTTATATGTGAAACATAATCAACCATCTTCTCACCTGAGAGTTTGATATGATCTGATAAATTCTGATCCACCTGCATCCTGCTAGCAGAGGACTCTTCTTCTGAAGCTGCTTCTGTGTTCCTCAGCTTCGCTGCTGCTTCTGACTTTTCACTGACCTTGAGGTCATCTGTGCCTGAGTCGGGGTTAGGGACCTCTGCCCCATCGACTTCAGCTGACACTTCCTCTTCCTCCTCAGCCTTAGGCCTTTTAGAGGTAGATCTAGCACACTGGAAGCTGTCAACAAGAGAAGCAGTGGTCAGAGCGGGATGTCTGCAATGGATATGAAAAACACATCCCAATATAAATGTCATTTTCACTTGCTTAAAGAAGGAAAAAACTGACATTGTTAATCACTATGCCAAGTCAATGTTCACAACTGAAAGATTAAATTTGAAATCAAAATCTTAAGAACAATTCTCAGATCAATCAATAAAATTTTAAAATTCACACAACTGTTAATAATTGATTATTAAACATTATTTTGAAAAAGGGCCATTGCTAAAATTTTGTAGCAACATTTTAAAAGTCTGAAAATAAAAATAAAGTAAAAAATGTTGAAATGAGAGAGAAATAAAATCAATCAATAAAATATTTAGATAATGAAGAAAATAAATGAAAAATCAGGATATCCTGTAAGGCTAGTGCTAAAAGTAAATTTTTTATATTTCAAGGTAAACCACTGACTACTTTTCATTTAGCTTTGTATAATTATCAGGTATGTATGAAAATAGTTCAAATTAAATGTCAATTCATCAACAGCTAAAGGATTTAAAACAGAAACAAGGCTAACTGGTACGTGGTTGTGGGTGTGGGTGCGGGTGGGGGTGGGTGTGGGGGTGTGTGTGTGTGTGTTTCATAAAGACACTGTCTCACTATATTGCCCAGGGTGGTCTAGAACTCCTGGCCTCAAGTGATCCACCCTCACTAGACTTCCAAAGTGCTGGGATAACAGGCATGAGCCACCACATTCAGCCTAATTTTATGTATTTAACATCATACATCAACATACTATTTTCAGAGTGAACACAGTTTTTATCTTCTTCCTCTCTATTTTCCAGTTAGTCACTTGATAGCTTTGGCATATATGCTTTTTACATATGAAACAAACATTCCTAACAACTAGGAACAATTACAAATCAACTCAAAGCAACAGTGTCCAAAACACACCCATATGTATTACACACACCCGAGAAACTACCACAGGACTAAGCACTGTACGATGTCAGAGACTGCAGAGAATAGGGTGGCCAGCGATAACCTATATAAATCAGCTTTCCCTGCTGCTGATGGCAGTAACAGTAGTAGTACTGTCATCACCATCATCACTTTTGTTGCAAATCCATGCATTGGCTGATGTGGGAAAATCTCAACATTATAACCGGTGTAGTACGTGTGAAAAAAAAGAAGGCTGACATGTGCTTGAGATGTCAATGAATCATTTCCTTCATCAGACTTCCCTAAATGGGATATTTCCAAAGGGAGATCAATAATCTCTAAATACCAAGCCACAAGGTTGAGCATATTAAACAAGCCCATAGTCAGGCTTTCTAACTAGGTAAGTAAGTTCCATTGATTATTTGAACCTACTGACAAGCATTTCGATCTCTTCAAGTGTCATAAATCTATGGTCTCTATCAACCCAAAAGGCCCACTGTGGTTGATAACTGGAAACCAAGTCATACACCTAATGAAAATACTGTGTTTTCCATCCACTAAAGAACAATGTTCAAGATGTTCTACTGGTATGTATTCTGAACTCAGGATTGGATACTGCCTCCTTCCAATGCTGGGTTCTTTCGTGCTATGAATTAACACATTTATCAAAGACACTGACTGTCCAAATTAGTATTTCTCAAACTCTTCTTGAATGTAACACACAGTGAGTTATACATTTCAGATAGTGGCACTACATACCACAGACACACATACTCACACGTCATGAGTGAATATTTGCCCTTACCACAGAGGAAGCACTACAATTGTTTTTATTCTATTTTACCACCTCATTTTAAAATGTTGGTCCTGACCAAACACACTGACAATCATTGCGGTAAACTATAGGGTGAAATATCAACACCTGAGTTAGTTCTGCACCTCAGGTCTAGCTTTTACAAAATGCCGAAGTTTGGCTCCATGTTACTAAGGTTCTTTCACTCATTACCATTTTAAATTAGCAGAAAATAAATATCAGGGAAAAGGAAAGACAGAAAATAAGCATCATAAGTCTGGGCAAAGATGTAAAATTATGGTGTTACTTAGTTAATATCAAAAAAAGTGGAAACACTCTACAGGGGATAAAATACATGCAGGCATTAAAAATTATGTTGCAGCAAATCAATCAGTTACATGAAAAAAACACTCAAAACTCATCATCAGATTGTTAATAGAGCATGGCCCCAGATTTGGAAAGATATATAATATTCATAAAATACATAATAAATATATAGGTAAAGGATATATACAAAATGTTAACACTGGTTATCTCTGGATAGTGAGGTTATGAGTGATATGGGATTCCTTCATTATTCTTTTCCTTATTTTACAAATTTCCTCCAATGCACAAATATTACTTTTATAATCTGAAAGAAAAACAATGAGTAATATTGAAGAGGAAAATTTAATATAAAATTGGAAAACATAAGAGCCTTAAAAGGTAGCCTAAGGACCTGAGCAATACAACACACACCCTATTCAATAGGTTTTAAAACAACAAGATGCCCACAGCAGATCTAAAAGCTTTTGAAATGATCCTGGCCACAAAGACGGAATGGAAAATAAAGTTCACAAGGATAAGCATGTTTCAGAAATGCCATGTGCTGTGTTTTACATCTTACGAAAGAATAAAACCAAGTGCATAAAATGTAGCAAAATATAAGCATCTAGATGAGAGTAGTAGCTCGGATGTTGGACAAATGAAGATGACCACTAAAGCCAAAAAGCAAAACGGTGGCAAAATGAAAAAGTGGAAAATCAAGTTATTGATTAACATATGGAAATGCACAGAAAGGAACAATACAGCCATAAAATACATTCATGTAAGTGGTCTAACAAATTCTATATTGTTCTATTTGCCATGTAGAGCAACTTCAGGAATATTCTCAAACAAAATAAATATACATCTCTTCCTATATTGTATTTATTACACATCTAACAATTAAAAATAATTTGTGTCACATTTTCAGAAAGGTATTAAGTTACAATGAATAAATAGAAAAAGCAAGTAGATTGCCTTTGAGAATACCACATCCAATGACCCATTTTAACTGAGAAAACACTACAGGCAAGGAGTGTCAGTGGGGTGAGGGGTCATTACCTCCGGGATGCTTTTCTTACTTTCCTCCTTCTCTGCAGCCATGCTTTTACTTCAGGGGTGGATGCTGGAGTAGGCTTCGTGTGATCAATGGTATATATATCCTTTCCTTGTTTCCAAAGCTGATACCTGTCTGGCTGAAATTTCCTCACAAAGATATCCATTGAAATTTTCACCATGTCTTTCCTGCAAGTGCACTGAAACACAACCGGGTTGGAGAGTGTTAAATGTTTCACTAACTATACAGTAACACAGAGTTAGTCCTTGAACACACCATCCATGAATACTTAGTCACTACATAATGGAGGATAATGCATTACATCATCAAACATTCAGTGGGTGATAAACCCAATTTCTTCTGAATAGAGATAAGAATCTATATATTCACATTTATAATGTGGTTATAGTGGTTTGTGGACCTCATAGGTAACTATGTACCAAGAAAAACTAAAAGGAAAGAGTGCTCATTTGGAAGCATGTCTGCAATGGAAAGATTATCTGCCCATCACAATGATGTGTCAATGAACTGAGCACTAAAAGGTCTATAAAGCTGAAAACCTGGGTTGTCAACAAATAAAACAACCCAATGAATGTGTGATTAGAATACTTTACCCAATGAGTTGAGATAAATTTACTCCAAGATATATTTTGTTATATTTATGGTTATTAACAAACTGTCATAAGGTAACCCAAAATTAGGAGCAAATGAATAGCCTTTTCTACATCACATTACATACAACATCCAATACCATTAACAACAACAACAAACATATCCACTAAAATGAAGACATGGGGTAAAGGTGAGAAGTTCAAAGAAAAAATTATTTTGATCTACTATGCCTTTAATGCTTATGAATACATAGTTATCAGTCACATCTTATTAACCAAGTTTTCTATAAAGACTTCACGCAAAGTTTTATCAGGTCTAGGCCAACACTAAGCAACAGGGAAGTTATCATTCAAATGGTGGTGCATAAATAATCTCCAAGATTTAACTGATACACCTTGACAATCCCTAACATACCTGGTAACAGACTGACTGAACAGTTTTGACACAATAAGACTTTAGATATCTTGGTGATACAATTATCACCTCCATGCAAATTAATTCCAAAGTCTTAATAATATCCAAACCCAAACTCCCACCACAGAGTTCTCATCCTAATGACCATTACATTCAAAATACCTAAACTCAATGTCTTCAACTGCAAACCACACTGTCTATACCAAATGATACCACAGTTCTATTCTCCTACATTCATAGTCCACATTTCCTAGACACTCCCTACGCCTTCACCCCTAAAAATTCAGCCTTGTCTCCATATACAGTGTCTCCTGTCTCAATTCCTTCTGCCAGCATCCTTGCAGCTGCACTGCCAGGCCTTGAATCCTAGCATAGAAGGCTAATTTCCCTGCCTGTCATTTCTCCTAACAATAATCCATCATTATAGCTGTTACTTTCATCTCCCCCAAATATCTTACAATCTTTCATTCCTGAGTTCAATAAGGTGTAATCACCTGGCTTTTCCTTTAGAATAAGGTCTAAATTTATGAGCCTGGCATTAAGGGTTCCAAGATTCTACTCCACCAATGAGATTTTCCGGTTTCTCTCCCGCAGCAAGTCAACATGAATATTCCTCTTCAACCCAAGTCATGGGAGCCCAAATGCCCCATATGCTTCATTACTTCAGTATTTTCCTCCTACCACACCACCTTCCTGCATACTAGTCTGCTATCCAGCAAAACTTCATCCTTAGCTCTGACTATAAACTGTCCCAACTGTTCCTCTGAACCTAATACTATTTATCTACACCGCTGCTTTCTATTATTGGTTACGTATAATGAGGGTTCGAAGTTATCTTGCTATAATTATCTTGCCACTGGAATATAGAAAATGAGGGTCCTGAGAAAGTGAAAGATATTTTGGATTAAGATGTAATCTATTGACAAAAGGGGGAAAAAAGCTTGGAATTATAACAAGAAACTTTCTTCAAGTGTTACTAAGATTGCTTCACAAAGAAAAAATAAACAGTGAACAAAGTGATGCTCCCCATTTTAATGAGCTAATGTAGGCCTGATCATGATTACAACTGTTAACATCCCTAGGGCAGATAAGCTGGTGAGGTACAGAACACTATTTCTGAGGAAAGTGTCTCAGAAAAAAAACCTTTGACTTGATTAATATTCATCTTGTTTGCTCAGATGATGCTACGAAGCCTAAACAGAAACAGCAGATAAGCCACGGTCAAAGAGGAGGTTGCTCAGAGACTGGAGGATGGTATTGCTAGACAAACTTGCTGAACAGATTAGGCATGTGACTCATGGATCCAATCAAGCATGTCAGCAGAAGCCAGGAACAGAGAACGTGGTTATCCAGGAAAGAGCTGTGCAGGACCATCTTGCTTGATGGTTGGATGTCCATGAACTGCACAGAAGACTGACAAGGATTTTGAGACTTTTATACCGGCAGAAATGCTGCCGGCCTGAACTGAAAGGAACAGAGACAGGAAAAAATAAAGGAACGACTCCAAGGACAGAGCCACAAACGCAGAACGACTGAGTCAACAGAACCTCATTGGGCCATTACAACAGCCCTAACAAACTACCCTTCAGGAGGTACAGAAACATGCCACCCTGTGTCTTAAGATTTGTTATTTGAGGATTAAATCAACCAGAAAACCCACCTACACTAAATTTTTCTAAATGACCTAAATCCACCAACAATTACAATCTCAGTAATGGTATAAAAGATAATATAAAAAGATAAGTTTACACCTTTAAAGTTTATTTGGAATTATTATGCAATGGAAGATGGGAAAAAGATAACACCATATCAATTTGCTGAGAAACTGTAAAACCCATGATGCAAATAGTGTTTAAAAGACTGGATTCAAACTCCAGCTTCAACACTGACAAGCTACGAAATCTTCAACAGCTTCTTTAACCTCTCTGTGCCTCAGTTCCCCCATCTGAAAAACTGGGAAGAACAGTGGTAACTATCCTCATGGGGCTGATAATAGAATTGGCTTATACAAATTGCTTTTTAGTATTCTGACCACAAGAACACAGAGGTTTCTAGTGTTATCTTATTTTGCCTTACCGAAAAAGTGGAAGCAACAAACGAAGTAAGAATCAGAATACTGCATCTAACAAATGGTCTTAAGGGTCAAGGGGAAGTAAGTGCATGGTGCTTCTGAAGAATCAAACAGAAGGAGCAATCCCAGACTTCTAGGAGATTGAGAAAATCCTAGAGGACTGGGCCATTGTCACGGGAGAGGTGACAGCAGTGTACCTCAAGTTCCTGTTTGTATCCTATGTTGCAACCAAACTCAACTCCATGGCTTCACATCTAGAGCAAACAACTGAAACTGGAGGCCCAGAAGATGACAGGCATTAATGAGAGGAAATGCCCATAACATGAATTAATACTGCCCAGGTGTTCAAGGTAGGATGCTGCAAGGTAAAATAAGATGGAGGCAGGGGTTCGACTCATGTGACTTCTTCGTTCTCCACTGTATTTAAAAAACAAAATAGGCCTCCTTTTAACATAAGAGCTTAGTATTACATGGCAACATGTATGTGGTTTTGGGAGACATGAAATAATATCCACTTGAATCTCAGGATTGAAGAATAACTTTCAGAACATACCGGGCAAAAGTTCCTTTCTTGTTTACATAATATAAAACTCTAGTGAATTTCAAACATATCATATCATAACCTAAAGAGGACATTTAAAATTTAAAGAGAATTACTGTCTTTCATAGAAAAGTGTTAATTTTCCAACAATTATGAAAAGAACCCAATGTAGAAGATGAATTAGATTTGTTGAACAGGACAATCATAAAGAAGGGAGGAGCCAATGGCAAACTCTTATTTTGAAGATTTAAATATGTCCAAATGACACTAGGCGCGTGGGTATAACCTGTAGTCCCAGAACTTTGGGAGGCCAAGGCAGGTGGATGGCTTGATCCCAGGAGTTCTAGACCAGCCTGGGAAACATGTTGAAACCCCGTTTCTACTAAAAATACAAAAATTAATCTCATAACCCAGTCTCAAAAACAAATAAGCCCAAATGAAACACATATTGTTGTCTTCTGGTGATGCACGAGTAGATACCATACCTTTAGATCTATCCTGTCCTGTCCTATCCTTTAGATCTGAAATACTGTCCTTTAGAGTAGCCACCAAAAATGTATTTACCGATAAAAATGACTTATGCCAAAAAAAAAAAAAAAAAATCAAACAACATATTGCTATTTCCTTAAGAAACGGGAATGGATAATTTAAAAAGCAAAAGTTAGTTTTAAATACCCTAAATTTTTAAATCAAACTCCAGCCTCCCCTCTCCCAAAAATGTTATTGCTCTTGAAGGTTATCAGCTAATTATCTCTGAGGCACAAATTACATTAGATCAGAACTACAGAATGAAAAAGGCATCTATTCTATATTCTATCCAACACAAAGCAAATGTGCCTGACATCCCCCAATATATAAGGTATAAAAACATGGGACTGTGTATAAAATTTTAAAATGCAAAATGTTCAATGAAATTGCAATTCACTGGCTTTAAGAACCCAACAGTTTATATGTTATTAACACAAGTTGCCCTCTGAATAGTACTATACATATAATATTATGAACAAATGGAAGAGACATTCGATATTTCATTATTTTCTAACAACCCTAATGTTAGTGAAGAAAATAAGAATTAAGAATGTATTAACAATCATTTCTAATTTGTATTATGACTTCATAATTCATAATTATTCATTATTTCTATATTAAGAAGTAACAAAGCACTGCTAAGTGTCAGGAATCAAAGTAACCTCTTATTTAACCAAGAATATGTCTGGTGGTGGTAACTAACAGGGCCAAAATCATTAATTAGGCCTGACATGTAATTTTATTCTAGCTCCTCAGACTACACTCTCATAATCACGTAGATCTGTGCAAGTTCAGATATGTTAGTCTAAAAAAAAAAAAAAAAAAAAAAGGTGTAATACCCTAACTGAATTATTTTATTTTTGAGACACGGTCTCACTTTGTCACCCAGGCTGGAGTACAGTGGCGCAATCTCAGCTCACTGCAATCTCCCCCTCCCTGGTTCAAGCGATTCTCCTGCCTCAGCCTCCCAAGTAGCTGGGATCACAGGGCATGTGCCACTACTCTCGGCTGATTTTTGTATTTTTGGGAGAGACGGGGTTTTGCTATGTTAGCCAAGCTGGTCTCAAACTCCTAACCTCAGGTGATCCACCCGCCTCGCCCAAAGCGGTGGGATTACAGGCGTGAGCCACTGCGCCTGGCCCTTAATTTCTTACTTTATTTCTAATGAACCATTATTGTGAATTATCTCAGATACCTTGCCCCATCTGACCTTCCTATACCACTCTATTCTTAACCATGGGCATACAAACAGTGTCTGTCTTATAGAGAAGTATATTCTAGGTGCCTAAAGAGTCCCTTAAAAATATTTGTTAAATAACCTTAAAAAAAAAATGTAAGGAAACAGAGACAGGCTCGGAGGACTCACATTAATTAGTCCAAGGTCACATACCTAATAAGTAACAGAGATTTTGCTAGAATCAAATCTAGCAGTTCTATACTCTTACCCAATCTACTGTGGAAATTCCAAAACAAAACCACATTCAATACATATAACATGTTTTATAATTTAAATGGCCACATTTTTCCATCTCAATCTTCTTTATCTATGACCCATAACCAAACTGAAATTGTAGCTGCAAATAAACGTCCGGGACTCATTATATTTGCTTTCTATGCATGATATCATACTGTGTTGATAGAGTTTAACCAGCCTAGCTAACAATTTTCCAAAATAAGTTTCCTTCCCTCCTCCCACTTCTAATAGGTTCAGATTAATTTCTCTGGAATATGTGCAGGCTTCACTGTGCCAGGATATGTCTCCCTTATAAAGTAAGGCAATTATAAAGCAATTTAAGGTATGGGACTAGAAACTGAATCTTTCTGACCCATGAGAGCACTGTTCACATAGACAAAAACTATGCAAAAAGAAGGGGAATGGATTCAAACAGTTTGCTCCAGGGTCTCCAAAAGATTCTGTGGAAATTATTTTTAGAATTTCTGCTTCTCAACACTTAGCTGAATATCTGACAGAAAGGTTGTGGAAGTTCAGAGTAACAGATATTAAACAATCCACTCCTGCTGTGCCATGTAAAACAGCATGAAATTGAACTCTTTAGTATTCAGGGGTAGATAAAGTTATTTTGTTCTGAATTCATGCACTCCATGCCACAGTTTATATGGATGATAAATCTGAGGAAGATCAGATAAAAATAGGGTTCGGCACACTCTTAGAGATCTAAATTCTTTATAAACATAAATATTTGTATGAGTCTACATGATCATATATGAAAGCAGACAGGCAGGGTGTGGTGGCTCACGCCTGGAATCCCAGCACTTTTGGAGGTCGAGGTGGGCAGATCACCTGAGGTCAGGAGTTCGAGACCAGCCTGGCCAACATGGTGAAACTCCGTCTCTACTAAAAATACAAAAATTACCTGGGTATGGTGGCGCATGCCTGTAATCTCAGCTACTCGGGAAACAGGCAGGAGAATTGCTAGAACCCAAGAGGCAAAGGTTGTAGTGAGCCAAGGTTGCACAACTGCACTCCAGACTGGACGACAGAGTAAGACTCCGTCTCAAAAGGGAAAAAAAAAAAAAGCAGACAGAAATGGCATGGATGCATATTGTTGAATATAATGTTGTAATGTTGTATATAATCCTTCTCCCAAAATGTTTTTATTAAAATGTTCAGATATACTGATTTCCTTGTTAGAGACTCTTTCAGATATTTCTTTTTAAATGACTAAGTTAACACAATTAGAAGGCATCCTGAACCCAGAATGAACCTTAGGAGTAAGTCATCCACTTGAATCATCATATTCTAATTCATGGATAAGAAACTGAGGCACAAAAATGCTAACTGACTTGTTGGATGTCACAAGGATAGTAACTGGGGGAAAAAGGGATTTAAGTGATGTGAGATTCAGTATCCTACCTACTAGCCTCTTTGAGTTTTCAATTTCGTAACCACTGAGTACACAGGAACATAATGAGTAATTTAAGGGGTCTGAATACAGAACTAGCTGTCTTACAGGTTTCACAATGCTGGCCGCCATTAAGTACCATCTGACTGATACTGAAGACATTTACCTTTTTCTACTTCTGCTGAATATGAGATAACACAGCATCTCCTGTCCTCTTCCATCTTTTCTGCACAAGTCAAACAGCAGTATGAACGTAGGTAAATATTAATGAGGAAATAATGTTTTAAAAGAAGGGAAGGGGCGAGGATGTTAATCAATAAGGAGAAAAAATTTAAAACTAGCTATGCATGCATAATAAAATACCCAGAATAGAAGCTCTAGATAGTGTATCAAGGGTGCTCTCACTTGAGAGAAACAAAAATAACAATTTTCAAATAAACTCTAGGTTACCACATTTTTAAATGCTATATGTCATACTAATTTTGAGTGTGAGTCTCTAGAAAAAATGAGACCTTGATTTATTTAGCAGCCATGTTGAAAACAATAACCTGCACTCCATGTACTCTGATTATATGTCACCTGCCACCTGAAAACTCTGGTATTGTTCTTAAAGCGGGAAAATACCTAATGAAAGCTAACTAGACCAAGACAGTAATGCTTTTAGTCTATTTGATTTTCTAATGTTAACAATATGGTCAGGGGCTGGGTACAGTGGGGCTCACGCCTGGAATGCTAGCACTTTGGAAGGCTGACACAGGAAGATTTCTTGAGGCTGTAAGTTCAAGAGCAGCCTGGGAAACAAAGCAAGACCCCATATCTGGGAGAAAAAAACAGCAGCAGAAATTTAACACTAAATAAGAAAAGGAAAACAATTCATGTTTTTGAAATAAAAATTTGACAATTCAATGACAAAACATACTTTTTCAGCCAAACTTCCCTATAAAAACAGTAGTACTATAAGTAAATAATTCAGCATCTCAGATTCACTTTACCTAGCAATCCCTGCCTTCCCTCTCAAGTATGACACTATGTCTGGTCCTGCTATTATATTTTCTCTGTTATTAGTTTCATGAAATGATTTAAAGTGGACAAAAGACAGATGTATTAAACTTGAATCAGAAAAAAAGAAAACAGAAGACAGAAAAACACGCAATAGATTTAAGTGCTCTTACAATTTATCTCTAGCCAAATTTAAACATCATCAAACAGGAAGAATATGGAGAAACACTTCTTGAAAGAAGATTCATTATTGTTCTAACAAATCAAAATGAGAAGAACAGGATTTAAATCAGTTTAAACCCAACAGGTATCCAGAACTAACTCCCATGACTGTTACCATTAGCTGCCTAACATGAAACTCACAAATAGCAAAACCAAGCTGCATTAAACCAGTCTGTGACATGCTAAGAATAAAGCATGCCAACAATTTGGCAACACATACCAGAATGTTTAAAATATTTAACAGTCTTTTAAAATATGAATAACCTATGACCACAATTGGTGGCATTTTCCTAAGCAGATAATTTTGAATTAATATACAACTTAATTTTAACAACACACAGCTCATCTGCATTTATCAAATATCTCAAAATTAGAAAAAAAATTTCTGATGCTCTTTTAAGAAAGTATGGTATAGCCATGTAAACTGATTTTATGGGAGAATATTTAATCATATGAAAACATATTACCATTAGGTAGAGAAAATAGGGGTGTGTGTGTGTGTGTGTGTGTGTGTGTGTGTGTGTGTATTTTTTTCTATTTTCACATGTGTAGATATGTATATCTACAAATATATATATATATTTTTCACACACGTAGATATATATACACACACACACACACACACACACACCCCTCTATTTTCACAAAATAGGAAATGGCTCCCCACTAAATAGATGGAGCGAGTAAGAGATCAACGTCTCTCTCTTGATTTCTCGCTGTCACTCTCGATCTTTCTATATTTATCTTAAACCAAAGGCGTTTTATTTTGAAACCCATTGTTATTTTCCCTTCAGATCACTTGTCACAATGTGTAATTATATTTTGTGTATTTTCTTAGTTCTCAGTTGTTTTCAGCACTAGAACCTACACTCGGTGAAGACAGGCATCAGGTCTGTTTTACCACTCAGTATCTGTCATCAGCACATAGTATATGCTCCATAAATATTAGCTGAATGATGGCTAGCCCACTAGAGTAATGCCAGCAATGTTAGAAACAAGTCAAAAATGAAAATTAAAATCAAATGTTGACTCACCATATTTGAATTATTCAATAACTTCCCTCATTTCTATTTATGTAAGTTATTTTTAAATTAAATTACCTGATCATTGTGTAGAACCCTTGATTAGATGACCTTAAAGTATTACATTACTACGTGGGGGAAGTCTGCCTTAATTAATATCAAACATGTCATAAATATTAAGGAGCTTTATTTGCCCAGGAAATGACATTCATCTAGAAACTACAATACAGATTTCTAACTATGCATACACTTGTTAAGAAATTGGTTAATTCAAATAAAATGTAGAATCATCATTGATATAATGAATCATTAACAAGCTCTGGACAAAAGAATTCCTTGACTACCCGAGGGGCAAAGAGACTGCTGATAAAATCTAGAAAGTGATTTGGTATTATCAGGTGTATTTTTACTCTACAGAGATTCATTAATCAGTCCAAATGTTAAAACAGGCTACATAATAAATGCAGTTTTAATGATCTACATGTCCTCATATTCACAGGCACTTTTAATATATTTAAATCCAAACTGGAATAAATCAAAAAAGGAATCACAAATGCAGCTGAAATCAGCCCCATGTTCTGCCAAGCAGTGAACACCCCTTTAAAACAATTCCATATTTCTAGAGCCAAAAAAAGCTCCACATTTGTATAACTTATATAATAATCACAGTAAAGATTACTCATCTATATGTGTAATAAGAAATCATTACACGGCTATAGTTTCACTTATTTCTTCAGATGTGGCTGCCTATTACAATCCATCTACTGTCACAAAAATTTTTTTAAATCTTTTTTTTTTAAAAAAGGAATGTGCTGTCACCACCAGTGCATAAATATAAGCTGCAGCAGCTATCCATTAAATCAAAATGCAAAACCCTTTCCTCAGGGGGTCTGAAAGACCAAATTAAAAGGGAGAAGAGGGTAGAGGAGAAGGAATGATGGGTACATTCCACGAGCTGTTGCTAAGAGGAGGTACCCTGGGGGCCAGACCGGGGTAGGGGTCAGGGTGGGGGGAGGTGGGAATATTGTTTTTTAAATAGCAATAAACAATTATCACATACCAATTCTGCTCATACTTTGTCTTTCCCTTTGTCCAAGAACACAGGAAATAAGTTGAAAATGGCTTCTCAACTATTCTAAGTCATCTTAGCCACAAAATTATCACACCTGATCCATACAATCTCTGTCCCAAGACTACATTACAAGCCTTTCCTTCACAGCGCAAAATCATGAAGCCTATGCCACCACAAGCTCTAATTTCCCCTCTCTATGAAATGTATATTGGGAAGAAAACTAACAGGAAGTCCAGCACTTTAACCAAATATTAAATTACATCCATCTTCGGTTCAAATTTAATACTTGTGCCACAACAGTATGTCCACAGTAGCCAGCTATGAAGCATTCACTCTACAAATATTTTGGTGCCTAATGTGTCCCAACAGGTACAATTACAGTGACCAAGGTTCATAAGTAAGTAAACTACAAGAGGGAGGGCAGAAGTCTAAAAAGTTTTCAAAGTTCATCATTGGTTAAGTTTTGGGAAACCTAATGGGGCTATTTTGTTCATAAGAAATCATTACTCATTATTTAATCTTTTCAAAAAATTTTACTGGAACCGATGTGGCTGAATTAAATGACAAAATTGCATCGCATGATTTGTTCCTAAGATTTCTCTTCATTAGGATGCTTTCTGACTAAAAGGAGCACCTTGATTGTCCCCCAAGCTCAGGCATGTAATTTAGGGAGGCTAGACTGGCCAAACATTCCATCCCAATGGCAACAGTGACTGGTTCAGACATGGGCACACGGCCCAAGCGACACCAACGGGTTCAGTGGGAATGTGTCGGTAGCTTGTTATCCTAGAGAAGCTAACAGTCATCTTTACCACAACACGGGAAACAACGGCCTGAGAAAGAAATCCATAGAGCAGCGAGTATGACAAGAGATGTCAAGTAGGTAGTCCTGCATCCGGAAAATATTTACCCATAGGACCAGCTAAGGCAGAATCAATACACTTAATATTCATCTCTAAGTATATAACACTCAAAATAAATATTAAAATCATCTCTGAACACAGAAAACAATTTTAAATAAAAACAGTCCTCCAGTCTGTTACTGGAAATGCATCTACAGTTGAAACCAGAGTGTAACAATTTGTATTTGACATATGAAAAAAATATGTCAGCAAGGGATGGAATGGGTTATCAGGTAAGACAGTCATATGATGTGATCCAGGTATGGATGTAAAAGTTAAATTAACAAGACAATCAATAAAGGAACACTATATATAAGGATCTGCCAAAACAGACTATTTACATTTCCATTTTTACATGTGTTCAAAACAATTAAAGTCAGTTAATATGCTTGGAATATCAGGTCTAAAAGTAAACAGATAAAATAACCCTAGTTCTTAATGTGGAGGCTTGATTTTTAGATAGCTGTTTAAACCAGCCACCATTTTAAATGTCAGTCAGAACATACAAAAAGGCCTTCAATATGAAAAGTTTATACATATAAAAATGCAATTCTGGCTCTACAGCGTTAAGAAATAAGTATCAAAATAGAAATTAACAATTAACCCAGGCCGGGTACGATGGCTCAAGTCTATAATCCCAGCACTTTGGGAGGCAGAAACAGGAGGATCACTTGAGGTCAGGAGTTCGAGACCAGCCTGGCCAATATGGTGAAACTCCATCTCTACTACAAATACAAAAATTAGCTAGGTGTGGTGATCCGCGCCTGTGGCCCCAGCTACTCGAAAAGCTGAGGCACAAGAATCATATGAACCAGGAGGTGGAGGTTGCAGTGAGCCAAATCATGCCACTGCACTCCAGCTTGCATGACAGAGCAAGACTCTGTCTCAAAACACACACACACACACACACACACACACACACACACAAAATTAACTCAACAGAAGTTACATATTCCAATATCCCAGAACCAATATAAAAAATTTAAACACTCAATCTAAAACAGATTATTTTAAAAGCCCAATATAAAATACCATCTCACTTTAATACATAGATTCAAACAGCAATTTTAATAAAATGTCAAAAATACGACATCCTATAACCACAGAGATATGAAATTATGAAGTACCTGAAAATGAATAACATAGGTCCAAAGATAATATTAAGTAACTGGCATTGAACGACAAAGGTTTTTGGAAGCCTATTTTCAAAGAACCCTCACTTTGGAATTATTCTAGCAGTTCCAACAAAGTAAACTTACAACACAGAAGGGCAGAATTCAACTACTTTCCTTTTACATTCTTTCTTTATGAAACCATAAAATATGTGAAAACAGTTTAACTTAATTATTGTTTAACCACAGCAACATCAGAGAGAGCAGAGGTCCTCTCTCTGAGAAGATCTGACTAAGCAGAATACGAAGCTCCTGCAGCAGAGGCTGCATAAAAAAAACTGCTTCCCCAAGAACCACCCAGCATACACAGAAATGGTAATCCTGGTCTCCTTTCCTCAATGGCAAATAATTGATGGCATTTCTTCATTTATTAAAAGTAATTTTTGTAGAGACAGGGACTGAAGTATGTTACTCAGACTGCCCTCAAAATCCAAATCTCAAGTGAGGATATGAACAGACATTTCTCAAAAGAAGACATTCATGCAGCCAACAGACACACGAAAAAATGCTCATCATCACTGGCCATCAGAGAAATGCAAATCAAAACCACAATCAGACACCATCTCACACCAGTTAGAATGGCGATCATTAAAAAGTCAGGAAACAACAGGTGCTGGAGAGGATGTGGAGAAATAGGAACACTTTTACACTGTTGGTGGGACTGTAAACTAGTTCAACCTTTGTGGAAGACAGTGTGGCGGTTCCTCAAGGATCTAGAAGTAGAAATACCATTTGATCCAGCAATCCCATTACTGGTTATATACCCAAAGGATTATAAATCATGCTGCTATAAGGACACATGCACATGTATGTTTATTGTGGCACTATTCACAATAGCAAAGACTTGGGACCAACCCAAATGTCCATCAATGACAGACTGGATTAAGAAACTGTGGCACATATACACCGTGGAATACTATGCAGTCATAAAAAAAGGATGAGTTCGTGTCCTTTTTGGCACATGGATGCAGCTGGAAACCATCATTCTCAGCAAACTATCGCAAGGCCAGAAAACCAAACACCGCATGTTCTCACTCATAGGTGGGAACTGAACAATGAAAACACTTGGACATGGGATGGGGAACATCATACACCTGGGAATGCCGTGGGGTTGGGGGAGGGGGAAGGAGAGGGATAGCATTAGAAGATATACCTAATGTAAATGATGAGTTAATGGGTGCAGCACACCAACATGGCATATGTACACATATGTAACAAACCTGCACATTGGGCACATGTACCCTAGAACTTAAAGTATAATTTCAAAAAGTAAATAAAATGACAATAAAGATTACAGAAAAAATAATAATAAAAATATTAACATTAGAGTTATGTTCTTAGCTTTCTAATAGTCAAAATTATTAGCTCCAACAGCTGGCAAATGAAGCTGCTTTCTAACCATTTTTCAAACATTCAAATACTCCTCTGCACTGAAGAATAGTTAATCTAGGAATAGTTGAAAAAGCGATAGCAAGAAACACAGGATTAAAAAAATGAAATGTGAGAGGGAACTATCAGGGTGGTAGAAACACCATCAAGTAGAAAAACATATAGATAGCTGTTAGGGGCCTTGAGGTAGTCTAAGAAGACTGAGAGGCAGGAAAAATGATGCTTCTCTGAAAGAATGTGCAGAAGACAGATGACAGGACACATTATAAGAGAAGGAATGGATCTCATAAGTTTAAACAGCAATGAAACCATCAGTATCAACTCAGATGTCCTGTCTCTCCATTGTTACCCCTCTGCTACATCCTGAATCTTCCTCTATATTGTTACCTCTGCTGAAAGATTATCATCACCTTCCTGCACCAACTGCATTTATCTAGCTAACATGCTTCATATTTCACCTTAAATGCCCATAGACTAGGTCAGCTCCCCTACCACAAACAACTCAATGTCATGAATATGCGGCAAGATACTGGTCATAACTCGTATCATTATTTCATAATGTCAGCCTCTGGGCTTCCTGTCAGAGGACAAAGATTGTGCTTATCCTGCATCACCACAACTCCCAACCACAGTGGTCAATAAATATTTACTGCATGAATTAATAACCAAATAAAAAAAGTGTCCATGAATATATTTCTAACAATTATTACTACTACTAAAAGCATTTGTCTAGTATTTTATTTTTTTATTTGCTTACTAAAAACTATTTGCTAAGAATCACTTTTTTAATCACTTTACAGTTTACTAAGTACTGACCACCGTTCTAAGTACACTACATTTAACAACTCAATCCTCAGAGGTTGGCATAATTATTATCCCCACATAACAGATGAGAAAGCCAACGCACAGAAAGATTAAGTAACTTGCTTAAGGTTCATGGTGGACACAAGATTCAAACCCAAGAAGCCTGATTCCACAATACATTACTGGCTCAAATTTTAATTTTAAACCAACTATATCAAATTAATGTCCATAAACAGCTTATATGTATCTTGTAAAATATTTATAGGTCTGAGATTTAACATTTTAGCTAGATATTTCTCATACATGCATAATGAATTACAAAAAACATTAGTACTTGATTCTTGATGTTGATTTCTTTTTTTAATAATTGAGAAATTACATGAGATTTTTAAAATAAATACACAATTTAAAGTTTTCATGTTAACCACTGCATTTATGTATAATAATCCAAATGTCCGGAATAATTGCTGGATTAAGAAGAAATAAATCTGAGTCAGGGCTGTGACAGTCACTACAGCTGATGTCTTTTTTTTTTTTTTTCCTACTAATGGAACAAAGAAATATATCTTATTTTACAGAATCTATCATGTGGACTATAAAAAATTTACTACGTAAAAATGTAAACACTGAAAATATGTATAGGATTATTTCTTCCTTTAATAAAATCATACTGATTAAAAAGAGCATTGTTCATACTTTGTTTAAAAATGAAACCATAAAGTGTTGACTTCATATGGTCTAATTATGTGATTACTTCAAAAGTTGAAAACTGCAATTATTCTTAACTCATTTGAACATTAATGAATTCACTGTCCAAAGGTCAGTTTGTGTTTCTGAACACTAGAAAACTGGGTAAGTTATCTACATTTCATCTTCAAATGCATTGGATATAATTTTTTCTTGAATTACTGCTAACTATATTAAACACTGCTACAAGAAGGGAGCTTAAACTATAATATGCTGTGTGCTGATCCAGGCTGTTGAGTATACAAAGTACAAGATAGATTTAAATGTATACATACATGCCCAAATTCACTCCTATTGCTTTTTTCAATCAATCAGTTTAATTCACTTTCTTCAAAATCATAGCCAATAGAGCCCCCTGGTGCTCCTCTTGTATCCCACTATGACTCCAGGATTCCTCACGACTCTGACATAAGTACATAACGAAGTTAATGCTACCAAGCATAACCAACCCAGAAGCTGATTTATAAATGCACTTGTGAAGGCCAGCAGGCATTCCCTACAGTCTTTGATTTATACATGCACTCATTCAGTAGTACACAGAAACTGCATTAACAACATCCTTAAAACACCATGAGCTCGTAGGGAAAAAAACTTTAAAATGATGGCAATTTCTATTGTGAAGATGCAATAATACGGAAAAATAATTATGACAATGAACAGATGACAGAAAAGTAACAAAGCTAAATACCATCAAAGAGGTCACCATGTTTTTATTTTTGTTTTTGTTTGACAAGGCTACAGACCCTTTACCAAGCTTGTATATTACACTCACCTATTTGAATTTTGATAACAAGGATTACTATTATAAATAATTTTGAATTTAGTTAAGTCATAGTTTAAGACATTAGATATTTTTTAAAAATTTATACATTACTAATGAATTGTGATATGTATAAATACTATATTCTCTCTGATGAGAAATACTTACAATGTTACCTTCTTTACAAACAGAAAGTTTATGTACTCATTTTCTGACAGTTTATACAACCACTACTATCTCTGTCAGAAAGTAGGTGGATAACTTTCAGTACCTGCATCTAGTAAGGCACTAATATAAACACAAAGCACTGTATATGTACGCAAGCCATCTGGATGTAATATGGTGCTTCTTTTCACCACCCCACGTTCAGTGCTGCACACATGTAGTAACATGATGGCAAGACTGTCCTCTCTAATTATCACTGGATAATTATCAAGCCATTCTTTGCTATTTCTCGACTATTAGGCTATAGCAATATTTAACTTTTAAAATAAAGGACAAATAATTTTAGATATTGCCTTTAGTAAACAAATTTTGTCATATGTTTGCAAACTCACAATGCTGACATAACATAAACAAACTTGTGTGGCTATTCAAGAGGCACTACATGGTGATTAAGTGTCAGCCTAAGAAAAAGAAAGTGAATTTGTGAGTGTCCTAGAAGCCACCTCTTGCTGTTCTCTCTCACTGAACCCCATGTGGTTGATACGTAGTCGACTGTTTCACAATGTGTATATGGATGTCACTTTTCTGTGTGGCTGTCCGTTTCCCACACTAGACTGTACTGCTCACTAGCCTAGTGGTTCTCAACTACAGGTGATTTTTGCTCCCTAGGGGATATTTGAGAATGCCTGGAGGCATTTCTAAAGGTCAGGATGCTGCTATAAATGACAATATTGCTGAAGCTGAGAATCTCTGCCCTGGGTCTAAGCAACTTGGGGAAAGAGACTACTGCCTACACAGGGTGGGCACTCAAATATGGGACAAATGGATGCACATGTACATGAAAATTTGTGTCAGTGTGAAATCATCTTTAAACCATCTTTCTCCCTATGACACTCTTTAAAGAACTTCCTTTTTTCCTACTTTCTATGACTATCTTTAAAGAGCTTCTTTTTTACAGGCCAGGCACGGTGACTCATCCCTGTAATCCCAGCATTTTGGGAGGCCGAGGCAGGAGGATTGCTTGAGCCCAGGAGTTTAAGACCAGCCTGACAAACAAAGACAGAGACCCCTAGATGAGTGTGCTGATGCAAGCTTATAGTTCCAGCTACTCAGGAGACTGGGGAAAGAGGATCGATCCCTTGAGCCCACGAGGTCCAGGCTGCAGTGACCTATGATAGTGCCACTGTACTCCAGCCTGGGTGACAAAGAGAAAGACTCTGTATTTAAAAATAAAAAAAAAAAAAAAAATTTTAAAGAGCTTCCTTTTTTCCTTCTTTCCACTGCTTCACAGTCTTTGTGAAATGAGAGAGTACATGTATCTGTAATAAAATCAGGACTGCAGCAGTTCTGTCCTGGAGAGCAGAGAGGGAATGGGGAAAGGAATATTGGCCAAGCTTTCTCCATTGTGACTTGGGGAAGGTCTTGACCCCTAAGGAGTCTCTCAGGGACTTGGATCAGATGGCCTCTCAGACTTCTGCTTGGGAGGATTACTTTAATCGTTTCTATATCTACAAGCATTCACTGGACATAACAGCTTTTCATACGGGCTACACAGTTGTTAGGATGGCAGTAGAGGCCCCTACAGTATTTTATACCACAGCTGTTGTCACTTTTGTAGTAACCATAATCTTAGGTCAGGCTTATATTTCATTTTAAGAGGCTTTAAATAAGAACATGCCTGGTGATAAATTAAGTTGACAGGCATTTCCCTTTATTACAACTGAAAGGAAGACATATATATCTGTCATGTTATTTGGTGTAAACAACTTATGAGTACAGTCATAATTCGCGTAGCCTAACTAGACTACAATTTCACAGAATTAACATGCCATGACTATATACTACAATTCACATACTCTTCATGAAGTTGTCTTATTAACTATAATATAGACGCTTAAATTGAAACAAATATATAGAATTACAGTAGATAAAAACTTCCCCAGTAAATCTTACCAGTGTAAAAACCTACCAGCTGGCTCTTGCAGTTGCTCAGAGTAAATACGTAGCCCCCATGTATCAGGTGGCACTATACTAAGATAACCACAAGCAAGACAGAGTGAGTACACTTAAAATATAATAGGCAGACAAAAGTTTAGAAATCATTCTTCAAGGCATATTCTCCAAAAGCCCCTGACAGGTACCACAGTCTAATATCTGAAGAAAATGACAGGGAGGCAAAGAAACAGACCAACACTTTAAAGAGTGAGGGGACTCTGACATCCACTCCTCTAACTATGGTCAAATAAAAGGTAACATCTGGGACTACATGGTGGGACGAGCCTTGGGGATTTCAAACAGACTATAAGACTACGAAGAAAACTGGGCTCTCTAGGGCTCCTCTTCTCACCTATTTCTTTTAAAAGTAGTTTCTGGGAGTAAATCTACATCAAGCTAAGTCATTTGTTCACTGGGTTCCTGGATATCTCTGAAAAAGGCAGAGAAAACTTTGGAAGGACTACAAATGTTGTATTCTAGGCTCCAGGCTTTAAAAGGCAGGCATAAAAGGAACCTTAGGCTTTCCTTCTATTAACCCTACTATCTGCCCTCTAATAATATTATCATAACATTACACATAGGCTGGGCACGGTGGTTCACGCCTGCAATCCCAACACTTTGGGAGGCCCAGGTGGGTGGATTGCTTGAGCCCAGGAGTTCGAGACCAGCCCATCTCTATGAAAAACACAAAAATTAGCCAGTGTGGTGGTGCGCACCTGTGGTCCCAGCTACATGGGAGGCAGAGATGGAAGGAGATGGAGGTTGCAGTGAGCCATGAACATGCCACTGCACTCTAGCCTGGGTAACAGAGCGAAACCCTATCTTAAAAAAAAAAAAAATCATATAAAGAAAGGCATAATGTATTTTTAACACTATAGCCAAACTACTCAGGGTGGGGGAGAAGGCAAATATTCCTTACTCAGTGTGATACAATTTTTTTTTTTTTTTTTTGAGATGGAGTCTTGCTCTGTTGCCCAGGCTGGAATGCAATGGCGCGATCTTGGCTCACCACAACCTCTGCCTCCCTGGTTCGTGCAATTCTCCTGTCTCAGCCTCCCCAGTAGCTGAGATTACAGGTGCATGCCACCACGCCCAGCTAATTTTTTTGTATTTTCAGTAGAGATAGGGTTTCACCATGTTGGTCAGGCTGGTCTCAAACTCCTGGTCTCAGATAAATCCACCCACCTTGGCCTCCCAAAGTGCTGGTATTACAGGCGTGAGCCACTGCACCCGGCCTCAGTGTGATACAATTCTTTATCCTTAGCTGCTGTCACAGTAGTTAAGTAATTTCTACTAAAAACACTATTGTATTATTGTTATTATTAATTATTTGACAAGACTGCTGAGTTAACAGGTAAAAGATGGCATTGTGAGTCACTTTTGGAAACACCTAGTTGGAGAAAAACTTTCTGTCCCTGCAATAAAAAGAGTACCTACAAGCAATTATTTAAAAAAAAAAAAAAAAGCTACTTCGCTGAAGCAAAGCCTCAGTTGTTATAACAAACGTTTATATGTCTACAATTGTTCTCTCTCTCGGAGAAGCAATATACTTGGAGGTCATACCATCTCACCACCCAACTTCTCCAGGGCCCTCACAAACACAGATTCTACAGGCTTTCGATAACACTGTTTATTATTACCTCATAAATTTAAAATACATGTACCTGAACTGTGTTTTACTGTCCATGAACATGAGGTTCCGGACGGTCTGGCAGTTTGCACAAGGGTTTCTAGCCAAGAAGGAGGAGGGCCAGTATGCAGACCCAGCTCTCTGATTCCAGAGCTGAGTGCATGCCACCATGTTTTCACCCTCTCCCCAGCTCCCTGGCTTGACACGGCTCCTGCTATAACATGAACACCCAGACCCATTCCTGGTTCCATTTCACAAACAATACAATTGTGCATCCAATAGAAAATATCGATCACAACACAGAGAAACAGCAGCCTCCACGTTTGATCTCTTACGGTGGTGGTGGTAACCTACCAGTATTCTCTGACGATGTCGCTGCAGCTACCACTGTGGCTGCTAATACTGCAGGGAGAAAAAAATTATCTAATATCATGGTGGTATTGACAAGCTCTAAAAGTGGCCAAAAGGCAGGCTTCTTTTCCCTGGAAAGAACAGGGTCCCATAAGAGAGTTTCAATGGAAAGTGAATGCCAAAAACCCTCATAAAAGCGAGGACACAGCTTTCCTTCTTGCAACTAGTCATCTTTTAAAGAAAATAGATGGTAGGGTTAGTGCACAATATTTATAATGAAACATAGAAAAGGATTTGTGATAAAAATAAGTATCAAAAGTGACAACAGGCAGCATTATGCAGAACATAATCTTCCTAAGCAGCTGTGTGCCAGGGAGAATTTGCACATGTGTTTGCAGGGCATTACAAATAAAAGAGCTTATGCCAGAGTCATTATTTTCTACCTCTAGATAATACAGCTTGAAAAATATCACAAACAGAAGATCATGGCTCATATTAATCAGCCCCACTATGAAGTGGGTCAGCAAAGCCAGCTGGTCCCTTGTCCATCATAACCAAGTGTAAGAACTGCAACTGTGAGAAACACTGCAACTTAACACCACCTGACCACTAAGACACTATTTCAGAAATACAACCGAGCCAGAGGATGGCAGAAAAGGCTTCAGTACCAGAGACTCTACCAGAAACTATAGAGTTCCAGCTGAGCTCTGAGGCCAAACAAGGCATACCCTACTATGCCTTGATAAAAGAAAGATTCTGCTACCAAAAAACATAAAGCATGCCAACTGGTTAATCACCTAAGCTGCATAGACAACATCTGAATACATGAGGTCCCTGGGCCTGGTCAGACCTCATAAAGAAGGGATTGATGGTATCTTTCTGTAAAAGTAGTTTAGGCTCTGTGGATTATATGATCTTTGTCACAACCACTCAAGTCATCATTGTAGTACAAAGGCAACCTTAGATAAACAAATGAGCATGGCTGTGTCCCAATATAACATTATTTACAAATACAGGCAGGGGAGCATAGTGTGCCAACCCAACTTAGAAATGGAGTTTCAGAAAAACAGGTAGGTGACATTTGACCCTTTGAGTGGGCAACAAACACCAAATTACAAGATAGCCTTCATCTGCACCCGCATCACAATTTTTTTTAATTTTATAAATTTTTATGGGTACTTAGTAGGTGTGTGGAGTACATAAGATGTTCTGATAGAAACCTGCAATGTGAAATAAGCACATCATGGGGAATGGAGTATCCATCCCCTCAAGCGTTTATCCTTTGAGTTACAAACAATCCAATTACACTCTTGAAGTAGATGTTTAAATGTACAATTATTATTGACTATAGTCACCCTATTGTAGTATTAACTAGTAGTTATTATTAAATCTTTTTTTTTTGTACTCATTAACCATCCCCACCTCTCCACGCCCCCCCGCAACTACCCTCCCAGCCTCTGGTAACCATCCTTTTACTATGTCCATGGGTTTAATTCTTTCGACTTTTAGATCTCATAAGTGAAAACACGTGCATATTGTAGTTTCTGAAGGAACTAAAACAAACTCTGGAAATGAGGCAGAGGCAGACGTGATGCAGTTCTGTTGTATTTCCAACCCTAGCTAAAGGCAACTGGCTGTAATGTGCTCTTTTACTAGCATTATAAAGATTGAGAACAATTTTTTACTAGACAAAGTGTCACTGTGTTCCATCTGAGGTTAATGACTTGCTCTGGAAATTAAAGTTAATGCATCAAATTTTGAGACACTTTGATACAGAGAGAACATTTTTCTCCACAACTGAGTTAACTGACTTGGTACTGCTCATAAGGTAAATGTGGAAAGGAGCCAAAAGATTATAACTATTCTACAAAAGAAGAAAGGGAAAAGCTGAAAAACTTTCAAGCGCGAAACACTAAAAGCCATCATGCCATTAATCAGAGGCTGGTCACGTTTTCCTTTTCTAGATAAAAGGAAAGATAAAGCTGTGGCACAGATTCCATGCAAACATGCAGGCAAACACAGTAAGAGAGCTGAATGATTACGTGAATCCAGATCAAAGGCATCCTGCTCAGCTCTCGGAAAAGGGGGCCTCTATACTCAGCTCTGCAGGGCTTGAGTCATGGTCCACTGCACTGCATGAAAAACGAAGGGTGAACCAAGGACAAGAAACAAAACAGCAAACAGCTTTGTCTCTATTCAAAGGTAAAACCGAAAACCTACTGACACAACTGTGCACTGCGCATTTCATCTCTCTGTGCTTTACCCCACCTAAGGAACTGATTGATTAACTCCATCTCATATCACTGACCAAAACCGGATACTATTAAAACTCTGTGTCCACTCCTACCACCCCACAGTAGAAGAATTTCTGCTAAAATCTAGAGAGGCATTCAGATCTTAGCTCTAGTCTGGAAGCCCAGAGGCTTTCACCATCCAGTGACCAGCACTGGGCCTTTTATGCTCCCAGCAGATGTACCTGTTCCTGAGAGGGCGACCGAGAGGTCTAGCCACACAATTCCCCAAGTACATAATTGCTCAAGTTAGCAAACTAATAAAGAGTTCCCACTCCTTCAACAGAAAGTCCCTGATGCTTCCTGCAGTACTAGAGACTGAAGCAAAATAATTAGGGCCAGATTCTGGCCTTCAATTCCAAATTTGCAATATTCTGTCCCTCGTCAAATTACTTAATCCAAAATTGAACTAAACAAGAATTTTCTGAATTTGCCAAATACTAAAACTCATGAAATAGGGAGTGGGTACATGAACTCTGCCCATTCAGAGATTCTCAACTGACCTGACAATAGTTAATGGCTTTCACTCTCCATTGTTTGGCAGGTACTTTTAAGAAGTTACACAGAATGTTAAATCATTTAAATTAAACTATCACAGCCTTGTAAAAGCTGCCTTTCACAATCTCCTCAAAGCTATGAATCCAAACTCCAGAAACCTGCACATTATTAACATATATAAGAATTTTTCATATAATTTTAGAGATAGACCAATAAGGCCTCTCCTTGGTCCCCAGGCTAACACATTGTGAACAGACAAATAAAAAGATCATGTCTCAGACTCGTCAAGAGTAGCTACCAGAATAGTTCACTGTCAATAAAATCCTTCATTTTATTCAATATAACAAACAATTATGAGCTGATATGCGCAGGAATTGTGCAGAGTTCTACGAAAATACAGACATAATTAATTACAGCATAGCCCCACTCTTCTAGGAACATAAAAACACACACACTATGAAGACACTGACATGACCGAGTATATGGAGGAGACAATTCAGCGGAGAATGTATACTGCCTGATTGGTGTGATGTGAGCATAGAATGAGGTGAAGTATCCACGAATGCAGTGAAGGAAGAGAAAGCAAAGAAGGCCTGTGCGCAAGGTGTGCTCACTCCCGACAGCTACTTCTGAAACCTCAGAGAGGCTGAAAAGGTAAATTCAAGATGAAGACTTTAATATAAAATCCAGGTATGTGGTGACTTTGGAGAGCAATTTCAGCTAAATGGTTGGAAGAGGAACCAGATTTCCAAGGGTCAAGAAGTGAATATGTAATGATGATGAGGCAGCAGGAAGCAGAGAATACCATTCAAGTTTGGGAGAAGAAAATAGGGATGATATGGTGGCATATTAGGAAAATCAGTGTATTCACTATTACTCATAACTAATTCTATAGTAGACATTTTAAAAAATCCTCAGTTCTCTCGAAGGTCACAATGCATATCTGAGGATCGCAAGAAAACATCAGCATGAACTGGTAAAATGTTTGTATAACATGGTACACTGAGACTTTTATTTGAAACAAAATGTTACTCCCTTAAATACACATTATTTTCAAAATGAGCTATCAAAATCCATTTTATATTTCATATCCTAATAAAGAAAGCTTTATAGTCTAGGCAGCTTAGAACGGCCTCCAGAGCAATTTGAAAGACAAAGAGGTTGATTAGATTATTGCATTGCGAGTATTAAATGTTTATCTTGAAAATACATGCAAATAGCCAAGTTAATTCAAACCACAGGTCAAAGCAGAATAAATTATGTTTAAATCTCTCAATTTCATCTTCAGAAAATAAAGGCGGGAAAGGCTGTATTCCATCAGAATCAAAACTGCTGAATAAGCTGGTGATTAAATACACAGACCACTCTATATTTCAAGTGAGAACACTCAGGCTGTCTTGTTTGAGTGAAAGGGAGATGTCTGATGCTTTTCATAATAAATATCCATTCATAAAATAAGCTAAAATGAACAAAAAAGATCTACTGCCTACTCCAGCTATTTTACAGAGAAACGCTGGCAAGGAATTTTCTAACATCTAAAATAGTAAAGTATCAATTAATCATGAAAATGGCTCAGATAATGCATTACATTTTATCATATTCATCCTGCTGCCTTAAACCATTTTTAAAATGACATCACATAAAAATGCAAATACCAGTCATGTAAAGAAGTAAAATCTTTAAAAATATTAGATTTCCCTCCCCCGACTGCAAACCATGCTCACTGTAGAAATACTGAACAAAGACTATCATAAAGAAAATAATAACCACTTACAGAGAACCACATTTAACCTATTTATCTTACGTTCATCTTTCTAAGTGCACTTACGTCATTGGAACAAATACTGTACATCATCCTTCTTTTAAAACATACTCTGGGGCCAGGCACAGTGGCTCACACCTGTAATCCCATCAGTTTGGGAGGCCAAGGTGGGTGAATTACCTGAGGTCAGGAGTTCAAGATCAGCCTGGCCAAGATGGAGAAACCTCATCTCTACTAAAAACACAAAAATCAGCCGGGCGTGGTTGTGGGCGCCTGTAATCCCAGCTACTCGGGAGCCTGAGGCAGGAGAATCACTTGAACCCAGGAGGCGGAGGTTGCAGTGAGCCGAGATTGCGCCATTGCGCTCCGGGCTGGGCAACAGAGTGAGACTCCTTCTCAAAATAATAATAATAATAAATAAATATATACACACACGCGCGCGCACAGTGAACAATTTCCCATATCACTAAATATTAGCCTAACGACACTACTGAATGGTTTCATACTACTTTCCTGTAAAACTGTACCATGACTGATTTATTTATCTAACCCTTTACTCTTGAACATAGGGGTACTATTAGGTTGCTTTGCTTTGCTGTTTTAAATAACTCGATGTTAAACATATTTACATATACCAATAACTATTTCTACATCCTTAGAGTAAATTTTTAGAAATAAAATGTCAGGTTTACAGGGGGTGAATTTTGAAATTTTTCAAACATTTTCCTCAAATTTCCTTTCATAAAGATTATACCACTTTATGATATCACCAACAATGTATTTTTAAGCCCATTTAAGTTCAGTCTTATAAACTCAGGTTATTATATTTTTTAAATACAAGCTAAGTAACAGCAGGGTCAATTCTCAAAAATCACATTACCATACCCCAATATTAAAGACATAAAGAGAAAAAAAATCTAATCACACTTAAAATGACAAAAGATCAATTTTCATAAATCATATATTTATAACATGTGTCATTTAAATCATATTAAATCATATTGCTAGTTATTGTTTTTATGACTTCATACCCAATTCACATACAAAGTACTAAGTGAAGTAAATCACACAAATTTTTCTCTTTTAATTATAAAATGAATTTGGGCATCTCTACACTACATGATTAAATGCATGAAATAGGTCAACGACAGTCAAATTCTCAATACAGTTAAGTGTTTTTCCAACGTTACATCTAAACTGTATACCATGGGTAACTGTCCTATTATAATTATCTATAGATTAGAGTTTAACATTCAGCTTAAATGGTCAGTTCTGGTTACAAGAGATACTCAATAGCCTCCACCATAAATACACACTCTTAACTCCAGTTCCAAAGACATTGCTCTCTTTCATAGAAAGCCGTCTCCCAATTTAAAAAAAAATGCAACTAGTGGTGCCCATAATCTCATGGGATGTATCAATCTCCTTAAGGGCGCCCGAATGTAATCAGATCATGACTAGAAGAAACTGATACTGCGCTTCAGAGTCCAGAAGACAGTTTATTATCAGGTTTTAATTTCTAACTCAAAAGCATATAAGGATAGGGAGAGATCTGTTAAAGGATAAAAAGTTACAGCTAGATAGAAGCAGTAAGTTCTACTGTTCCATACCACTGTAGGATGACTATAGTTAACAGAAATAGATAATTTCAAATAGCTAAGAAGGAAGATACTGAATGTTCCCAACACCAAGAATGATAAGTGTCTGACAGGATAGATATGTGAATTACCCTGACTGATCACTATCAATTATATGTATTAAAACATCACTATGTACCCTATGAATATGTGCAATTACTGTCAATTTTTTAAAAATCTAATAAATAAAATTTAAAAATTTTAAAGAATGAATAAATGAATGTCTCCCTTCAGAGATGGCAAAGAATAAATACTGTCAAGCTATTCCTCCCCCCCACAAATTCAAGTATTTTCTGTTATCTGAAACATTTAAGGAAAGGTTCATGGCATGACTACTAAGGATCTGAGATTTTAACCCAGCCACAGCTTTTTGGTAGAGCAGCCAAAGAAAAGATACTGAACCAGGTGAACCATGAAAAGGCATATGCACCTCCTTAAAGGGATTTATTAGTTAACCATAAAAAAGCATGCATTCTCTCCCTGAGAATTTCAACTTTTATGTAAATGATAATAAACAGCTACAATAAATGTTATCCAGAGGGAGTACTGGCCAGCTAGAAGAATCTGCTAGTTTTGAGTTTGATCAGTGTTAATAAACAGAACATGGAGATAATTTCACTTAAACCAGCACTTGATGATCTTCTAACTGCTAAGTGACAACGAGGCAGCTTAAACTTGCTTTGAATTTAGTAGGGATTCATATTAACAACTGTCCAGTACAGTTTTTCACAGAAATACTTCCCCTCAAATCTATCAATCCTCTAAAATCGGTACGAATGAATTTGTCCCGTACCCAGAGGTTGCACTCTCAAAGACAGGGAAAAATAAAATCGAAAACAAAAAACCCTAAATCAGTGTAATTTTCTTTGTTCTAAACGTAGATTTCTACTTATCATGATTATTTAAAATGCCAACGTTAACAAACGCAAGGGAAAATTCATAATGAACTATAGAAAGAATAGTTCACATCAACAAAACCTCTGGAAAGGAGAATTAAGGTTCAAGACAACCTTCCATAATAAAATTTGTTAATCATTTCAAAATATATATGTATCTCAAAACACCACATTGTATGCTGTAAATACACACAATTTGTTTGTTCACTATATCTCGATAAAGCTTGAGAGAAAAAAAAAAACACACATGAAAAGATACTCCCACCACAAAAAACAAACAAACAAAAAAAAAAACACATGGGTGGCCACAGAAGTTTCAAAAGTTAACTATGAAGAAATGTGACTCCTTTAGGCTACATAAGCCAGTTATACTTGAGTCTTCAATCAATTAATGCAGGGATCTCAAAAATCCAGAAAGAACATCAATTTATCTCTGATTCTTTTGCTGCATTAACAAAAAAAAATGAGAAAAGTGTCATATCATCACCATGTCAATACTATTTGCCTTTCTACAAGGTCACTTTTATAAATATGCATATTTAGAATGAAATCCTACTGTTCAGATAAATATCTACTGTAAGAAAAGGTGCTGCATTTCTGCTTAACAGTTATTTGAAACTAATGAATGCCACCAAAGTAATGGCTGAATGATTCAAGTAGTTTTGCAAAGTTATTCATATTAATAAGAAATAACTGTGTAAGTCACAAAACAGTTAATATTCTTTAATGCAGTTAGTAATGCTTCAGATTAAAACTTTCAAAGATTGATTCTATAATTAATATCAAATAGGTAATTATTTCTTTTCAGATGTAACCATAAAAACTGGGATTCAGAATACAAAGCTGAATTCCGATTCAAGTGAATAAAGTGACACACACTGTAGCATCTCACCTAGAAAAAAACAGGAAATCAAATTACACTTAGAAGAATAAGGAGAAGTAAATCTATTCTGAATAAGGGACGCATATGAGACTGACAAACCAATAAAACAGAAATGAAAACCCAGACAAAAATGCAAATGCTTATAAAAGTGTACAGCAGTGGTTCTCAGTTCTCATACACATTATAATTTCCTAACAAGCTGGTAAAAAAAATATCAAGGAACAAGCCACAGCCCCAAGATTCTGACTTACACCAGGATAGTCCCCAATACTGATTAAAAACTCCCTAGGTGATTCTAAAGCACAGCCATATTGGAAAATGACAAATAGGTTAGGGATAAACTGGGTTAAGGTTATTTGAAACAATTTCAAATAAACAATTTGAAATTCAAGGACCTAGAGGAAAACTAAGTTGGTCTCTGCCTCATACCATACAATGAAAACAATACTAGATGGTTTTTAAAAAAATTATAGAATTTTTAAAAATCTAAATGACCATGACTATGACAGTGTAATATACAAAGCCTTTCTGAGCATAAAATGAAATGCTGAATACCGACAGTAAGAAAGAAGACTGGTAGTTATGATTAACCTTATCTAAACAAACAGCTCTTCTTATATGCATTAAGGAAGCATTAATGCTTACAGGAAAATGAAATATAAAGGACAAAAAGGAAAGAATTTTCAAAACATAAAATGACTACTAAAGATGAGAAATGTTCAGCTTCTCATGTAAATAAATGTATTGAAAAATTTCCATTCTTTACCAATAAAATTAGAAAAAAAAGCTTTCACATCTAGAGCTATTTAGAATACAGAGGAATCAGAATACAAATACGGTTGCAGAAACTCTATGGTGACATTCTTCAGAGAAATTCGGCACAAGTGAATGTAAACACCTCCCAGAGATTACACTGGGAAGGACCTAGAAATGTATTCACATGGCTATATTTGTTTGTTAATTTACAAAAGTACAACATTTTAATTTGATTCTGTTAAACACCCTGACCTCTTCCATAATAATGCTTCCCTTCACTGACTTAGATCAGTTGGCATCAGAGGAGCTGCTGGAATATTTGGGATCTGGCCAAGAAGCAAATGAAGTGAGATGCATTTATTTTGAGTTTAGAGATGAATTTTAATTTATAAATAATAAGAAGGCAAAAAAAAAAGAAAAAAGGAAACAAAAAATAATAAAAAGGCTTTAGAATTATTTAATAATTCAATTAAAGAAGAGTGAAAAAGACAAGTTTTCTGCTGATTAAACATAAAATGCCAACATTAAAAAATGTAAAAGAAAATTCATAATGAACTACAGACAGAACATGAGTGACATAATGATTATAAATATCAAAGAGTATATTCAACATATTCAAATATTATTCAGTGTATGCACACAGACAACACAAACACACGCACATAAACAAACACATTGAAAAGTCTCAAAATTTACAACTCACATATCACAGAAACTTGGTAGAGATTTACCCTAAATCTGGATAACAATCCTAAAAATCTGCAAGGCATACAAATACCAAGTTGTGACAATAAAAGAAATGTTTTAAAACTATAAGTAATGCTCTCCAAAAACATGTTAAATAATGATAAAGCAAAAACTCAATCATCTTGCCATATTCTCTTTAGAAATACTACAAAATTATTGCGATGTGAAGAGGAGATCAATAATAGGCAGGAACAAAAAGGAAAGAAAAATGTCATGCAGGTGTGTCAGGTACATCTCTATATAATTAATAAAAAAATAAAATGTAGTACTGATATATTAGCAGAAGCCCACTTTACATAGCTTACTTTTGAAGTCAGAAAATGCAGTAAGCATAATTTTCTTTTTTTTTTTTTTTTTGAGACGGAATCTCGCTTTGTCGCCCAGGCTGGAGTGCAGTGGCGCGATCTCGGGTCACGGTAAGCTCCGCCTCCCGGGTTCACGCCATTCTCCTGCTTCAGCCTCCAAGTAGCTGGGACTACAGGCGCGCACCACCAAGCCCGGCTAATTTTTTGTATTTTTAGTAGAGACGGGGTTTCACCGTTTTAGCCAGGATGGTCTCGACCTCCTGACCTCATGATCTGCCCGCCTCAGCCTCCCAAAGTGCTGGGATTACAGGCGTGAGCCACCGCGCCCGGTAGCATAATTTCTTTAAATATAGATTGTCAAAATCTCTCCATGTATAGCATCAATTGCAACTACTTCATATTCTCCAATCCATAGGATCCATTAACCCCCTTGATTACACAAGCAATACCATAGGATCATTCTCATCTAATGATAAATGAAGTGACTGGACATAACTCATTCAAGTTTTCATACCAAGAAATTCATGCAAATTTACATTCATTTACCACAACTGAATTCTCATTTGAGTGGTATAAATTTTGCCATAAAATACCAATAGAAAAGACATCTGGACCAAATAAAATATCATAAAATCTGTGAGTTCCAACTGTGCTGCTTCTGATTTGTATGGAATTAAGTAAAGACAGCTCAGCCTCTCCCACGACCAGGAAAAGTTTAAGCAAACATTAAGAACACATTTTGCCTAAGATTCAAGACCTTAACATGTTAAGATTATTTCTACTATCTTGAAAAACATTAATAAGTACCTTAGATTAAAATAAAAGCCAAGCTCAATTTACTTACTATTGTCTATATGCAGTAAAACACTGGTTTAAAATAATATTTAAAATCTAAAATATAGTTAAATTCATATAAATATTATCTCTAAGCAGTAAATTCCATCTATTTTTTGATAAATTCTCAGATTATAAATTTAGTAGCCCCATCTTTAATCTTCTCAAGTAAATCCTACTTAAAAGGTGATGATTTTGTCAAAATTAATTAATTTAAGCTTACAACACTTTCTCCCTAATCATGAGTTCAAGATACAAACATTTAGGAAAATAAATATCAATAAAAAATACATCAATGCTACTATTAAATGCTTTATAATCCACAAATTGCTCTGAATTGATGTTACTCAAAATAATACTTATATATACATTTTCACAGCCAGGGTGACAGGTAAAATTGGTTTAGTTAAAATTGTTTCAAAGGAAGGATGAAACTAGTAATAACAGAAAAAAGATAAATTATATTCATGTTTTATTGTTTACCTAAGATCAATTGACTAACAAAGAAAAAATGAGAGAGAAAACAAGCTTCCTTGTGTGTAAGCATTTTCATGAGTATGTGAGCATTTTCGTGCGTATGTGTGCAGGTCCGTGGGTTCGTGCAGTGAGCAGGAGGTGGAAGGTATGTCTGTGGCTGTGTAGAGCAAGAAAGAGAATGAGAAGGAGATCACATAAGGTCACTGGCTGATCACAATGTGGAGCAAGACAAAATCAAGATCACTGCATAATCATCGAAACACATGCAAAAATAAGAACACTATACAAACCACAGCAATAACCCAACACCTCTAGTTCCAGCTAATTTGAGTAACTCCTACGTCTTTGCTAATTACACATCTAGCTTGCTCCAGTCCCCTTGCTTTATAGATAAAATTAAGATATCAGATCATACAATTGCCCCCACATTCTGCCAGCATCCAATCCAAACCAAAACCACTCTTCTTTGAACCCTTCCCCCAACAACACCTAAACAAGCCGAAATCTACTAACAAGCTCTTCCTAGGATCAATGGTTCCCCATGCTGTGCTGTTTCCTTTGTTGCACAGAGGCAAAAAAAAAAAACAAACAAACAAACTCTACTTTGACAAAAAGTGTGTTACTGGTGGATTTTAGTTAGAGAACATTTACAGAAAAAATATTCAAGTTAAATTTTTATCCCTAAGTAACCTATATATTTAACTTTCACAGTGAAAATGGTGCCAAAATACACAGCAGTTTTCATGTATTTGATGATACTCTAATTTAGGTGAAGAAAGCAAAAAGATGTGAGCCAAACTCTAATGAGTCACCAAAAGACATGCTGCAGCTCTTTTGAACAATGTGCTCAAACTATTAAAAGGAGGTGCCATTCCATAACTGATGTGCATGAAATCCTGCAAATGAAAATCAATTTGGAGAACAGAGTTTAACACCCCAGCTTCCAGACAATTAAAGGATAAACTACCATTGTAATATTAAGCACTTCCTGCACTACCTAGGCCTTCTGAATCTGGCATAAGTTCAAATGCAAGGATGTTCAATCAATAAAGATAATAAATTCAGAAGCCAATTCAACAGCACCCTCTGCTTGCAGATAACTTAATTTCATTTTAGAGGATTTCCTAACCCAATACATAATTCGACAAAATCTATCTTTTAAATTATGCAGCTAATGTAACCCATTTAAGATATATAAATTTAAGCTAACCAGAAGGAATACATTATGACATTTTACATTTAAATAAGCCTGGCATGCCTGAAAATTAGCAAGGATCCAGGTAAAAATCTGTCTGGAATTTGACACTGATCTCCGGCAGCAGGGCATAGCAAAGTGAATCTCAGACTTTAACAAGCATGAGAAACATCTGGGGATCCTGTAAAAAACATTCTGGCTTAATGATTATTCAAGTGAGGCCCAGAAATCTGTGTTCTTGACAAGCATTTCAGTTGCTCTGATACAGAAGGCCTTCCGTTACCACTTCTACACAATGCAGTAAAGTATTCTACAGCAGCAGACCAAAGTGTTTCCACTAGGGCAGATAATTATTTGTGCAACTTTTTTTGAGACAAGATTTCCCAATGTCACCCAGGCTGGAGTGCAGTGGGGCAATTATGGCTCACTGCAGCTTTGACCTCCTGGGCTCAAGCAATCTTCCCACCTCAACCTCCCAAGTAGCCAGGACCACAGGTACACACCACCATGCTCAGCTAATTTTTTTTTTATTTTTTGTGGAGACAGAGTTTCACCACGTTCCCCAGGTTGATCTAGAACTCCTGGGCTCAGGCGATCCTCCGGACTGGGCCTCCCAAAGTGCCAGGATTACAGGCAAGAACCACCACACCTGGCCCTTATTTGTGCAATTTTAAAGTGGTGTTTTATCCAAAGAGAAATTCAATGTTTGTAAAATAATTTTCCTCAAATGATAATGACTTCAAAAGATTTACAAATCATTATAGAAAATAAATTACCTAACATCTATGCTCTAAAAATGACTATAAATATTTTTCTTGTTAAAGGGAATCACATTCAATTGTTTCCAACTTGGATAATAGAGGTAAGAAAAAAAAAGAATAAAAATCAGTTAAAATTCAATCAGAGGCCAGGCTCATTATCTCACATTTATAATCCCAACACTTTGGGATGCTGAGACAGGAGGACTGCTTGACTCCAGGAGTTCCAGACCAGCCAGGGAACCATGGCAAGACCTCGTCTCTACAAAAAAAACTTTTAAAAAAATTCTGCGGGCAAAAGTGGCACATGGCTGTAGTCCTAGGTACTCAGGAGGCTAAGGTGGGAGGATCACTTGAAACCAGGAGGTCGAGGCTACAAGGAGCTGTGATCATGCCACTGCGCTCAGCCCAGGTGACACAGTAAAACCCTGTCTCAAAAAAATAATAATAAATTTGATCACAGAGGTAACCACTGCTTAGCATTTAAGAATATCCTTTACTCCCCCTATGCTTCCTTCTATATTCCTTGAGTTCTGCTTCATTATATAAAACATCAAGGTAAAATTGTCAAAGGAAAGGCAGATCGCTACTAGGTGAATGCCTTCGTTTAAGGAAGAAAAGTACACAATTGTATTAATTACAGCATCCACATCCTAAAACAAAGAAAGATTTGCAATTAGTTCACAAACCCCACAGGAAGAAGTTTCATAACAGAGGGAAAGCACATGTGGAGCAGCCTATGTTGCATTTGAGCCATCCTGGTAGCAGAAGAGCAGTGGCAGCAGAGACGTGCCACTATACCTAACATGCAGATGAGCCCTATCTCGTATCAAAGAGGCAGCCATCTTCCTAGTCAACACAGTACTGGAAAGAAACAAAACACAAAATTAAAAAAAAAAAAACAGAAAAGACAAAGGGGCAGCCATTGGCCTCAGTACCTTACAACCTAGATTACAGGAAGCTTGAGTGACTTCTAGCTTGGAGGATTAAAACACACACACACACACACACACACACACACACACTTTGAGGACTAGAACATGAGAAAAACAGATAAGGCTAAAACAGACACAATAAAATAAAAGGGAAAAGGGAGCCAAATACATGGATACATTTAATAAATTACAAGAAACCTGTTTTATCTTACAGTTAATGCTCTATACTTCCCCCAAACACGATGTGGTCAAACCCATTCTAACAATGATGAAAGCATATGCTCTACCAATAACTGCTCTACCAGTTTATATTGGAACCCTTTTTAAAAGAGGCCTTTTAAAAAGAGTTCCAAATCATCCAAAGTTTTCAAGACAACATGTAAATCCATATGGTTATGTGAAATCTTGTGATACTCAAACACTGGCAATTAATGTCATTCAAATATTTCTAAGACACTGTGAGGCACCATAGGATACACACACACACACACACACACACACACAAACATACACACACACTCGCTCACATTTGCAGGCTGGTCATGCCCTGCAGACGGCTAGGTACAGATTATTCCCAGGCTTCCAGGTGAATGTGATGTGGATTCAGCTGAGAATGACCATGGTAAGGAGGGCATGGCCATCTCTGGCTTGGCTGCCACAAGGTCAAGCATGAGGGCAGTGGCATAGATCTGACAGTAAGCAACTCATCCATTTCCCTCTCGCTCTCAGGTCACGTGGCTACATGCATCCCCTGCCCTCCTGGTAACAGTCAGAGGAAAAACAAAATTAGACCACTGACCCTGAAATGTAACATGGTTTTTTGTTTTAGTTGTTATGTTTCATTATTCTATCATATGTTCTGATAATCTGTTTTGATTTAATTTAGGATAATGTACACTTGATTCTAAAATATATGCTCTGTGATAAAGTCTAATACACAGCACCTACAAGAAACTTAAACAAATTTACAAGGAAAAAACAAACAACCCCATTAAAAGTGGGCAAAGAACATAAACAGACATTTTCCAAAAGAAGACATAAATGCAGCGAATAAGCATATGAAAAAAGCCCAACACCCATAATCCCAGAACTTTGGGAGGCCGAGGCCGGCAGATCACTTGAGGTCAGGAGTTTGAGACCAGCCTGGCCAATGTGGAGAAACCCTATCTCTACCACAAATACAAAAATTAGCTGGGCATGGTGGCTTGGGAGGCTGAGGCATGAGAATCGCCTGAACCCAAGAGGTAGAGGTTGCAGTGAGCAGAGATTGTGCCACTGCACTCCAACCTGGATGACAGAGCAAGACTTTCTCCAAGAAAAAAAAAAGGAAGAGATGCCTTTTGTTCTTAAGCACGAGGGAATCAATTTAAACAGGGTGAATATTTTGAGGATGCATTATTAAGTAAAGAACAAATATTACACAAAGCTCACCCAATGTAGAGCAGCCAAAAAGAAACTAAAATGATAATGAGGAAATAAAGTTCTGGGAAAGGAATATGGTAGTTGTATGTCTTATAATATATGGATACTTATGTGCTGTAAAAGATGAATATTTGGTTCAAATACAAGGCTAGTGAAATGTAACAAAAATGACAACTTACATATTTAAATGGTGGCTATGTTTTTTTCCCACTTTCAATAAAATTATGACATTTTAGAGCTGAAATGACTTTTGAGAATATGTCTGCCTTGTGGATGATTTTAAATCTTTAATATTCAAGTAGCAATGCGCACCATTATTAATCCTTTAGCATATAGATCTTATCTTTATAGGGGTGGAAATGAGAGTTGCCACAATTCCCGCAAAGATTTTAAAAGCTGTACTCATCTTATTCTCCAAGGTAGTGACAACAGCGGGCAAAAATTTTTCACATTTTGAAGCTCTAATGACATGAAAGTCAGGAATGATTATCTCAGCTAGGCGAAGTGGCTCACACCTGTAATCAAGATCAGCCTGGGCAACATGGCAAAACTCTCCCTCTATAAAAAATACAAAAATTATCTGGTCCTGATGCCACATGCCTGTAATCCCAGCCACCAGGGAGACTGAGACAGGAGGATCACTTGAGCCTGGGAAGTGGGGGTTGCAGTAGCCAATACTGCACCACTGCGCTCTAGCCTGGGTGACAGAGTGGGGCCCCGTCAAAAAAAAAAAAAGAAAAGTGGGGAGAGGAGGGGAGGGGTGGGGAGGGGAGGGGAGGGGGTTATCATTGGGTTTAAAGCACATGGGGTAATAGTAAAAATAAAAAGTGGTTTCTTCCCACAGGATAAAGCCAAAATTTTTATTTAGGCTTTCAGTTATTTCCTCTACCAAGAGTAATTCAATACAAATAACATATAATTGCCAAGAGAGGGTCGGAATCACTTGCTGACCATCACACGATAATCTTCAAATGTATCCTTACCAAAGTGTTTAACTTTCAAAACAAGGAACCCTCTCATTAATTAGAAACAGACTGCTGCCAATTCATCAATTTTAAAATATCCATTCTAAAGTAACTATGTGATAGCTCTAAGTAACCATAACCACTGTAATGAAGTATAAGTACCTTTAACATCAACACCCAACTCTACATCCAATCATAATCCCAGCATGCTTTAAGGCAGTGGTCCCCATTCTTTCTGGCACCAAGGACTGGTTTTGTGAAAGACATATATTCCGCAAATCCAGTGCGGGGTGGTTTCGGGATGATTTAAGCACATTACATTTACTGTGCACTTTATTTCTATTATTATTACACTGTAATATATAATGAAATAATTATTCAATTCACCATAATGTAGAATCAGTGGCAGCCCTGAGCTTGTTTTTCTGCAACTAGGCCATGCCCTCAGGGGAGGATCGGAGAGAGTGACAGATCATCAGGCATTAGATTCTCATAAGGAGCATGCAACCTAGATCCCTCCCATGTGCCGTTCACAATAGGGTTCACACTCCTTTGAGACTCTAATACCACCGCTGATCTGACAGGAGGTGGAGCTCAGGCAGTAATACCAGCAATGGGGAGCAGCTGTACCTACAGAGGAAGCTGCCCTCGCTAGCTCACCTCCTACTGTGCAGCCCCGTTCCTAACAGGCCACCAGAACCTAACCATAAGCAGTCTGTGGCCTGTTAGGAACTGGGCCACACAGCAGGAGATCTGTGGCTCATGGGTTGGGGATCCCTGCTTTAAGGAATGTTTACAATCTATAACATCACTGAACTCTGTCTAAAAATGTTAGAAACTATAGACAGAACAACAAATATAACACAATGTTGCTTTGAGTAACAGGTCTATGCATTCCTCATAAACGAAACATGAGTAAGTTAACCTCTATGAAAAAACTATAATATTTTACTATTAGTGCATCTGAAAAATATTTATATAAGAAAAAAAATTACCACCTTTCTACTCTCCTTAGACTCTTCTCTTTCCAAATATTCCTAAAATCATGATTTGCATAGCAAAAGTAAAAACCATTTGAAATTACACAACAGAAGACAGACAAATAAACCACTAAGCCACATACAATTCTTCAAAAGGCTCTGCATTGCTGGAGTGAGCTGGAATCTTGTGGTTTCCCAAGGGAAGCTATAAAAATCAGGGAGAATGAAAAGAGTGCCAGCTGAAAAACCAAACAGATGGTTTCACCGACTAAAAAGCCAGCTGAGCTTAGAAGATTGTTCCCATTTAGAGTATCTTCCAAAAACAGCTTCATACGGTTGGTTTTCATTTTCCCTTTCTTTGCCACTGTTACACTACTATTCCAGACTTTGGACAGTAGGAGCAATGAAATTATTAGCTTCCTGTAGAGGAGAACAAAAAACTATTTCTTTTCATCCTCCTAAAAAAGTTTAGACCTGAGCTGCACTCTCTGGGTCATCATGAGCCATCCTCTGGAAATGGGGCTTATGCCATGGGAATAAACACACACAAATATATTTAACAAACACATATTGCACATAACATATAAATATGTTTTATGTTCATCCTATAATATATATTAAATATTATATACACATATATTCACACAAACATGCAAACATTGGCTGGAGGAGGGCAGTGCAAGCAATCTGGAGCACACCTTGCAAATCTAATTAGTACCAAATTATTCTGTCCCATTTATGTGATATGTGTTATCGATTTGTAAAATACTGAAAGCAACTGACAAAATGATTAATGTAAAACATTTATTGTGGCTGGCCACAGTGGCTCATGTCTGCAATCCCAGCACTTTGAGAGGCCAAGGAGGACAGATCACCTGAGGTCAGGAGTTCATCAAGACCAGCCTGGCCAACTCCCCATCGCTACCAAAAATTCAAAAATTAGCTGGCCATGGTGGCGCACGCCTGTAGTCCCAGCTACTCAGGAGGCTGGGGCAGGAAAATTGCTTGAACCTGGGAAGCAGAGGCTGCAATGAGCCAAGATCATGCCACTGCACTCCAGCCTGGGTGACAGATCAAGACTCTGTCTCAAAAAATTAAATTACCTTAAATTAAATTAAATTAAATATAAAACATTTATTCCATAGCAGAGAAGAAAATAACAGTGTTCCCAGACCTCAGGAAGCAATGCCCTATTATGTAGCTAGTGTTGTGGTGAAGACTCCCAGCCTGCTAGAGCAGCATATGCACAACTGGTAAGAATGGCTTGTATGCTATGAGAGAGGTTAATATCCAGTAAGACATAAGATTACAATAAAAACTGTTGTTTAAACACAAAAACAACCCTACTATATTACACATAGGAAGAATAAATACTTGGCATCATGCCCAAAACAAAACCTAACTGCAACAAGTAACTCTGCAAGAGAAACACCTTTCTTAGAGGTACCCTACTATATATAACAAGCAGAAGGCTCTGCCATGCACCAATAAACTATTTACCTTTCACCACTGGCTGTCTATTTTTAAATTTTAATTTGCTTTTTCTGTCTTCGGAATTTCAAACTTTTAATGTGAACAATTCTGCAAGAAAAACGAACAAGGAGAGTAAAACTTTAATTACTCGCTGGGTGAGGTGACTCACACCTGTAATCCTAGCACTTGCGGAGGTTTTTATGTTAAAAAGAAATACATTGAAATTTTAATTATCATCTATAAATTGCTTTAGTCTTTCTGATTGACTACAATAACTTACTTGTTTCCTTCCTTGTCTATCTGATAAAAATGGCAAGAATGGACATAAAATCTACACAATAAAATGGCCAAAAGATTATATGTAACTGCAGGGATATGGGTCTAGAATCTGTAACTAAAACCAAGTCAATAAAAGAACATGTTTAATGAATATTTTCTCAATGCTAAGTTCTAGGCACTGTGCTAAAATCTTTACATTTCCCTTCCTCTAGCTCTGTAAGGGAGGTCTTACCACCTTAGCTAAGGAAACTAAAGCACAGAGGAGATAAGTTACTTAGCTAAGGACACATAGTTATTAGGCAGCAAAAATGGGAGTTACCAGCAGGTCCCTATTACTCAAAAGCCTGTGCTCTTAACCTACTACACTACATACCACTGGCTTCCAGAGAACAGAATAGCCATGGCAAGGTTTATTCTCATTCATCAGAATGATATGGCATTCAACCTAAAGCAGGAAAAGCAAAACTGAAAATGGGCTGAGTGATTTCTGGTGGGAAATTTTTACTTTATCTTAAAATAGTATTACCTAATTTACTGGACTATCTGACCAAGACTTCACTATATTGAAAAGTGAAAATATGAAATATTCAATGGCAATAATGTTTTTGTTACCTATAAATTTATATATGCATTTTTTTAGCAAATCAAATCTATGTAAAGTAATACTGTTTGTATACATGTATACCCATGCCCACAAATCTCCATGATTTTGACAAATACAGTTTTTTAAATTAGATATACAGTTCTGTACAGGGTAGTACCTTTCTAACATTTAAATCACTGATTTAGTGAGCAGTGAAGTTTAAAAACGAAACAAACAAACAGCTGGATATCCTGAAATCACAAGGTATCTTTTTTTTATGTTGTTCGTTTATGGAATTTTTTCCCTTCTCTCTAGGATTTGAATAAACTCATGTGTTCAAGCTACCTTCTGGCACTACATAATTCTAGTTTTCATTTGAAAGCCAAAATAAGTTAAAAAAAATTGTTCATAAAAATTCAAAGCAAAATATGTGAAAAGTTAAACATACGTACACTTTTCTGACAATGTAATTCAATAGCTTTTCCTAAACAAGAAGCGGACATTTTAAAACTCTTACTGTTTATTATTCTTTCATCTACTTTTCATGTCTCCAAAAAATTCAAGCCCGAAATCTGGAATATAAGTTTCTTGTTGACAGAAATCAGGACTTTTATTTTCTACCAAGAAAAATTCCCTGCAAAAACTTAATGCTGTTCAGCTGTTCAGTAACAACACATAACACAAACTATACAGACATACATTAAAGCAACATACTTATGGCTCTTTTTGTAGTCTCTAAGTATCATATTTCCTAATAAAAACGAAGTTTTGGATGATTCTGTTAAGAAAGTACATTGGTTATGAAATATTACAATGAGAAATTAGAAAGGAGAAATACAGGTACGACATAAACATTAGAAATATTCTTTTTTAATCCTGAATATTAACAACTTTGCCTCATCTTGGTAATAAAACCTTATTTAAAAAAAAAAAAAAAAAGGATCAGTTCATATCCAATTAAAATTCTCAATAAAAACTAGAGTGGTCCGGGTGCAGTGGTTCACACCTGCAATTCCAGCACTTTGGGAGGCTGAGGTGGGCAGATCATGAGGTCAAAAGATCGAGACCATCCCGGCCAACATGATGAAACCTCATCTCTACTAAAAATAAAAAATTAGCCGGGTGTGGTGGCATGTGCCTGTAGTCCCAGCTACTCAGGAGGCTGAGGCACACCCTGGTGACAAAGCGAGACTCCGTCTAAAAAAAAAAAAAAAAAAAAGGATATATGTTGGTATTTAAATTTAATTTTAGATAAAATTATCCAATTTTTTCTTTTTGTTTATTTGTTTGAGACAGAGTCTTGCTCTGTCACCCAGGCTGGAGTGCAGTGGCGTGATCTCGGCTCACTGAAAGCTCTGCCTCCCAGGTTCACACCATTCTCCTGACTCAGCCTCCCAAGTAGCTGGGACTACAGGTGCCCACCACTATGCCCAGCTAATTTTTTGTATTTTTTAGTAGAGACGGACTTTCACCATGTTAGCCAGGATGGTCTCGATCTCCTGACTTCGTGATCCACCCGCCTCCGCCTCCCAAAGTGCTGGGATTACTGGCATGAGCCACCGCGCCCGGCCCCAACTTTAATTTTTACAGTGATTTTTTATAATCAGGAAGACCTGGGCCAGGCACAGTGGCTCATACCTGTAATCCCAGCACTTTGGGAGGCTGAGGCAGGCAGATCACTTGAGATCAGGAGTTCAAGACCAGCGTGGCCAACATGGTGAAACCCCATCTCTACAAAAAGTACAAAAATTAGCCAGGCCTGGTGGTTCACGCCTGTAATTCCAGCTACCCAGGAGGTTGTGGCAGGAGAATCGCTTGAACCCAGGAGGCGCAGGTTGTGGTGAGCCAAGATCGCGCCACTACACTCCAGCCTGGGTGACAAGTGAGACTCCATCTCAAAAAAATAAATAAATAAAAGTTAAAAATCAGGAAGACCTGGAAAAAAATGCAATTCACAAAAACCATTTACTCTAAAAACAACCATACCAAAATCTTTGCCCTCACAGTATCTTTCATTGCCAAACCTCCATGTTCTTAACTAAAATACTAACTCCATTTGCGATTTGCACACTGTCTTATATGTGTATTAGAACTACCCATAAGTAAATACTTATCAAATTACCAGCAAGTTAAACTTTGCTGGAATGGCATAGCATTCTTTTTTAAATCGTATGTCAAATTTAGCCTGAAAGTAATTTTGCAGAGCCAGATTCAAAGTACACCGTTCATCATCACAATCACTATTTTCCAAAAGGAAAGTTGACCCTGAATGTGATCCAAGCCATTGCTTTCCTAACACTGTTTCCTTTCAACCATTGATGGTTATGCCCCCTCACCAAGCAGTGCATGTAGGAGATAGCTAAAATCTATCTCAGATAGGCAAGTAACGCTGGTATTTATCTTTCCCTTAGGCATAATGTGTCACCTTCAGAATTTAAAAAACCAAGGGGTTTAGAACCTGAAGATGTAATTACCTGTCAGATTCTACTAAAGGCTTTTGAAAGTTAACATCCTATACCTATTGTTCCCATAGAAAAATTCCAGAATGTCCAATAGAAAAGCTGATTCAATTTATGCTATAGTCTATTTTGTGCCATTTAAATATAGTATTATCTGATACATGCAATAAATATTTCTTATGGAATTAAAATTCTTTGAGATGGTATTTCACCACTGAAGAAGTACAAATGAACTCCCTGTAATTGCTTGTACAACCTAAAAGGCAACAATAAGACAAACACCTTTTTCTTAAATTAGCTCTACAACAAAGGAAAACAATACATAAAAGATAGTTACAAAGTGTAGTAGTGCAGAGTTGCTCAATCTCTACACGATTGATAATTTGGGGCCATATAACCATTTGTAGTGGAGGCTCCCCTGTGTATTGTATGATGTTTTGTCGTACCCTTGGCAGAGGCCGCTGATGCCACTGGCACCTCCCCCATCATGCAATCAAAAAAACGTCCCTCAACATCATCAAATGTCCTTTATAAGACAAAATCATGCTGGAGTCAGAACCAATGAAGGAGTAGAAATGGTAACACACAGGTTGCAGTTTGGGTCTGCTACTTTGGCTATGTACCGGGGCAGATATTTAACCTCTTTGCCTCAGTTTCCTCCTTCCTCAAATAACAGTTGTAAGGACTAAATTAGAAAAGGTTTGAATAGTGGCTGCTGCTACTGCTACTGTTACGATTGCTTCAATTGCGTACACTGTAGCATCTCTCTAAACTTCAGTCTCCCTATGACCCAAATGTATGGTTTTTCAACAAAAGTTTTCTCAAAGGTAGGAGGGGGCATTACTAAGCTTATGGATTACAGATTCTTCCTAAAAGTCCATTTCAAGGCCCTAAGAATATGATCCAAACCCTAACTGAAACTAATAATCCCTGCGCCGCAGAAATAGGATAGTCAGCTTGGTCACTGGAATGCTGCACACACGCCTCCCTCTGCACTCCGGATGCCACTCTTGTCTGAAGCGGGACATGACCACAGTTCATGTGGAGCTACACACCTGTCGGAATCCAGCACCAAATGCCACTTTCTCTTTCATGAAGTACATCCCTGATGACGTTCTGATCATCTCCCTCTGACCCCACCCCAAACACCAAGGCCTCTCATAGCATTTGTACTCTGGAGATAACAAGTGACTCACAGTAGTCACGGCCCAAATAAGCTCACTTCTCTGATGAACCACAGACACCTTTTCTGTCCTCACTCCTCTCTTTACCCTGCAGGGCACAGCCAGGGCACTGGCCACATTATTGCTTTTTAACTGGACAGCTACCTTTAGACAATTAATTACAATTCTCTAATAGGTTGATATAGTTTTTATACATAGCTCGACAGTAAATATTTTTCCCAGATAAGACTGCCAAAAGTATATGACTATTGCTGGCTGAGTATGGTGGCTCACGCCTGTAATCCCAACACTTTGGGAGGTCAAGGCAGGTGGATCATTTGAGTCCAGGAGTTCAAGACCAGCCTGGGCAACATGGTGAAATCCCATTCTCTACAAAAACTACAAAAGTTAGCTGTGTGTGGTGGCGCATGCCTGTAGTCCCAGCTACTCAGGAGGCTGAGGTGGAAGGATTGATTGAGCTTGGGAGATGGAGGCTACAGTGAGCCAAGATTACACCACTGCTCTCCAGTCTAGGTGAAAGAACAAGACCCTTTCTTTAAAAAAAAAAAAGATATGACTATTGCTTACTGACATCCACAGAACCAACAAAACTAATGGCTAATGTTCATGCATGCATGTTTAGTTGATGGCCACTCTTTGGGTACATAAAATGTCCCTGTTATCTAAATGAAGAGGTAATAAACAAATTGCTGTGACTAAAAAAAAAAAAAAAAAAGACTCCAGCAAGTTTTTTATTGTGTATCACTGTTAACCAATTTATTACTAAAATTATATTGTTCAGTATACACTCCTTTAGCTGACAAGTCAGGTGATAGTAGTTTCACACTGGGGGGTTCCAGATGGAAAAACAAGGGGAGTATCCAGCAATGCCTGCTGCCCTTGTTACTGAGGGAATTCAAGGCATAAAGTGTGTCCGTGTGTGGGGAGTGAGAAGAGAGAGGGTTCCAAGTGCCTATGGAGGCAACAAGTTAGGCAACTCTGTGTAAATGCCAGGGTTCTCCTGATGAATCCTGGTAAAATAAGACATTTGTCACAAAGAAGTGTAAGAATTCAGCTGCATATTTCAGCATATACTCAGAGGATCCCGTACATCAGAATTCTCTGAGGTGCTTACTGCAAACTGTAGATGCAAAGGAGTGGCACCCAGCCTCTGCATTTTTGCAAATTCTCCAGGTATTTCTCATGTGCACTAAATTAAAAAGAACTAATAGATTAGGGGGTGTTACTCTTTTACAATAAAAGAACATTCATTGCTGAGGATGTATGAAAGAATGATACATGAATATCATATATATGATAACAATATATAATAATATAATCTTATTATTATAGTATAATTAATCACATAATAATATAATGTTAATTAACAAATATATATTAACTGTAGTATTATAATATGTAACATGTATTCATATCACATATGAATGTTATATATTAATATATAACATACTTATATAACATGTTTTATTATATACATATGAATATATGTTCATATTATATATGTACATATTTATGAATACATATCATGTTACTATATATTTTGTATGTTGTGTATAAGGTATGCAGATTGTTTCAGAAGACGTTTTTAAATAACTGCCACTAAATTCAATGCCTGCTTTATTTTCCACGTATTCACTGTATTAGGTACTCAATACAAAATGAGTGGAGTTCTATAAAAAGATTCTAGAGAAACTTACACAAACAACTCATGTTGACAAGTCAGTGAAACAGTGTCAGAATGGGGCACAGTTATTTTGAGAATGTGAAAATTCAACATACATATCCAAAAAACCTACCTGTGGCCACCCTGGAGTAGTTCCCATCAGTGGCTGCATCTGATCTCTAGTAGATCTTGAGAACTGCTGACTGCTAATAATTTAATTTCTACAGGTAATCTTATGAGATAGAGACACATAGCATAGCACCAAGGAGAATGTCTTTCTCCTCTGCCAAACTAAAACCAATTAAATCAAATGCATCACATTCATCCAATTACACCAGTAAGAGTTAAAATGAGACTAATATCCCAAACACCCTCAAGACTCATCAACAGTGAGTAACATCCTTAAGGGATCAATAAAATTAATGACATTTTAGTAATGAGACTTCTTATGAGCCATAAAAAAAAGAAGTGGCAGAGGGTTGTAGAAATCAAGTCTATTTTAATCCTCCAAAACTAAAGAAAACATTTGAAAGAAAACCTCCAAACTTTTTCAAAACAGGAAAGATGAACTTTTTAATATTCTATTTTGGCACCCATAAAAGTATCCTTTCTGCTTGCAGAAGTTGGGGTCAAATACACCTGGACTGCAGTCCCGACTGGTACTCCAGCAGAGTGACCTCAAGCAGACAATTCATGAGTTTCAGTTTCCTCCTCAATAAAACTGGGCTGCTAAGAAGAGTCTACCCATTAGGATAGACCAGTGACTGGGGAAGAGTAGCACTTAACTAAACAACCAGACTCTGCACCACAATTTCCACCTTATTTCATCATTTACATATACTGTCCTTCTTTACTGAATTGTTGCCAAAAAAAAAAAAAAGTCAAACAGGATACAGTGTACACTGCTTTGTGAAAAGGAAAGCATTACTCTCAAATGTTAGCTGTTATTAACTTGGAAATGGAAGAATAAACACAATTAAAAGAGAAATGACAGCCAGGATAGTTGAGTAAATAGTAAAAGGGCACTCAGTTTCTTTAAATGACTTCAAGTCTCTTTCATTTCTTCAAGATTTATTGAACAAAGGCTATAGCTAAACATGTGTCTTCGATGACCTATAACAGATATTAGACATAAGCAAATACAAGAAAGAAAAATCTAAGCCCTATAATTAAGGTAAAGATAACTAGGAATTTCACTGTAGAGAGAGAAATTAGCTGGGGGTGAGGAGATAAATCTTCACAAAAAGAGGAAGCAGTTGGGATAGCCTTGAAGTGTAGTGTCTGGATAAAGAAGATATTCCCAGCAACAGCACAAGGAAAGCAGGAAGACGAAGCAGCACAGGCACAGGGTGCAAGGTAACTTGGTTTTACTAAAGCACAACGGCGTGGGTAGTGCTGGGGCCGTAGACAAGAAAACAGGCTACAGATAAGCTACAGAGGGCCCCAAACAGGCAGCTGGCAGCCGGGATTCCTTGCTCACACTCCTTTCATAAGGAAACCTCAGAGCACTGCATTAGCAGAATAATCTGACACTAAAGAGGAAGACAGAGCCAAGGGGTAGCCATCAACCTCCAAGGCAGTTAAAAAGTGAAGGCTTGAACAGAAACGAGTGGGTAACAAGGCAGTATGCAAAGTGACTAATCATAGGAGATAAAAAATAATGGACACAACAATAACAAAGCAAAAGACCACAGCTTTTATCTGCCACAAACAGGCAATACCATTCTTATTAAAAAAAAAAGAGGACATAGGTGATATACTATAGCCCAGGAAACTGATGTAACATTTGAAGTGATAACAGAACTACTCTCTACATTTGTGAAACCACGAGGAAGGAGGATACACAGATCCAAGTAATAAGGGGAATGACGAAGGGTCTAACCAGGCAAGCAGCACCTACTATATCTCAGCTCTGTTCTGGACAAGAGATAAATGCACAAACAAGAGAGACTTAAAGCCTGCTGGCAAGAGACTTACATTCTAGTATAAGGAAGACAAATGACCATATGGAGAAGGTAAAGAAAGACAAGCGAGCTCAGGACAGAGCTCTTCGGCTCTCTAACACTGGAAGGCCTGGTAAAGGAGGCTGTGAAATAATGGCTAGAATGCTGGAAGAAAACAAAGTGAGTGTAGTGTTATGAGAAGAATGTGTTGCAAGGATGGAGAGGGTGAGGGGTTGAGTAACATGAGGATGAAGAACTGACTCCTGGTTTTGGCCTAGAGATGATCTTGCTAAAAGCTGTTTGATAGCCCAATTAGAGTAGGCTAAAAAAAGAATAAGAGGTGAGAAAATAGAGATGGTGAGTACAGCAACTCTTTCTAAGAGTGGAAAGGTGTGGGAGCCAAGACAGGAATATTCTCAAGAAGGACAGAGTGGTAGGATGATACCAAAAATTCAAATGAAATGAGAACAGGCTGAGTGGTTGTTCTGGGAAATGTACAAGTCAATGATTATAGCAGTTTCAGTGGAACAGCCAGATCAAAATAGTCATAGAATGCCTCGAGAAGAATCGGAAGTGGCTGGGCGCGGTGGCTCACGCCTGTAATCCCAGCACTTTGGGAGGTCAAGGCGGGTGAATCACAAGGTCAGGAGATGGAGACCATCCTGGCTAACACGGTGAAACCCATCTCTACTAAAAATACAAAAAAATTAGCCGGATGTGGTGGCGGGCGCCTATAGTCCCAGCTACTCAGGAGGCTGAGGCAGAAGAATGGCATGAACCCGGGAGGCGGAGCTTGCAGTGAACCGAGATCGTGCCACTGTACTCCAGCCTCAGTGACAGAGCCGCACTCGGTCTCAAAAATAAAAACATAAAAAAATTTTAAAAAGAGAAGAATGGGAAGTGAGAAGCAACAAGGAAATGGTGAGAAACAATGCTAAGAACTTAATCTTCTTACAAGGCTAACAGGGTGGGAACTGAGAGACTTGTTCACTTGTGTGGAGGGTTGATATGTAGATGAAAAAAATAAGTGGCGTATTGTGATTTCTTCCAAGAGCAGAACTGAGACCAGCAGTTTTGTATGGTCCCTGGAAGCCGCTACGTAGATGAGGGATCATCTCCTCAAAGGAAAGGGTCTTCTTTTGGGGAGCAAGTCCTAAACATCTCATATTCTAATTAACATCACTTATTATCAAATCCATTATCACCACAGGTCAACATGATCAGGAGCATTATAAAATATAGAAGTTACAGTTACTATATGGAATAAATGTTAAAAAAGAAAAGAGAGGCCGGGCGCAGTGGTTCACACCTATAATCCCAGCACTTTGGGAAGCCAAGGCAGGCGGATCATTTGAGGCCCGAAGTTCGAGACTAGCCTGACCAACACGGCAAAACCCCATCTCTACTAAAAACACAAAAATTAGTCAGGTATGGAGGCATGTGCCTGTAATCCCAGCTACTCAGGAGGCTGAGGCATGAGAATCACTTGAGCCTGGGAAGCAGAGGTTGCAGTGAGCCAAGACCATGCCACTGCACTCCAGCCAGAGCAACAAAGCCTCAAAAAACAGATAGATTAGATACATAGATAGATAGATAGATAGATAGATAGATAGATAGATAGATAGATAGATAGATAGATAGATAGATAGAAACTTTTTTTTAAAGGATAGAATCTAAGCGGTTAATTTTCTTCTGTTACACAATGATTAAAATCTGTGCTGGCTTTACCAAAAAGCCATAGTCACCCAATCAATATATTTTCCCTCCATCTAATAAATAATAATTAAGATAAATGAACATGCATACATTTAATTGCACCTACCAATAGCATTGACATGTTCATGAATAAGAAAATGAGCAACATTTAAAGGACAGTAATGCAATCAAGAATTGCCAGATTGTCTGAATAGGCTTTCCACTGCTGAACTACAAGTCATAAGTCCCCATAATACAGAATCTCATAGATCAATCAAAACATCGAGAGTTTCTTTTAATAATCTGCAACCTACTAAACATACCCCAATATTGCTGGATTTCTGAATGTCCATTTCTCTAGACCATACCTGTGATAAGCAATGCCTGGAGGCAATTGTTTTTCCCACCATGTGTTCTTAGCACCAGGCCTTCCTTATTCATGCTAGAGTGAAGAATGAGATAGAAATAAGAGTCTGAGGTTAAGATTAGAAAGAGCTGATGAGTCTCACTGAGAAGGAAATAATCATTTTTATTCTGTAACTGCTGCTATAAGACACTCACATAACTTCAATTATGAAAAAAAAACTGAATATGGCCACAAAATCTTTTCAGAGCAAAAAAATGAAAATCAGCTCTCATACAACAAAGATTCCACCTTTCACCTCATGTGCCCCTTTCATTCATTTTTATTTTGGTCGTTTTTTTTTTACTAATTATCTCTCTACAACTGCTTCTTGTTTCTATTCACAAACACCTTATATTAGGCTCAGTTAATTCTTACATTATTTTTCCACCACCACAACTGCCTCTCATAGTTGAGTCCTACAGCCTCAGGAAATGTTTTCTTGGAAGAAGGAATGCCTAACACCCCCTTGATGTCACACTGGGTAATCTACTCACAAAGAGAAGACACCTGGCCCACAAAAGAACCACCATCTAAAGAGACTTGACTTTCACCGTCGCCAGCACTCTCTTAACTGAGTTCACTGACCACAAGCTTTTATAGTTCACGGCGGCTATGCTCGGAAGCTGCTCTCTAGTAATCCAGAGAAGAGGAATCTAGGGTACTTTAAGGAAGCCACTGGCAAAGTTCCACTCCAGTGATTGCTAATCCCAATATCCCAAACTAAGCTGCGGCTCAAGACAAAAAACAGAATTTTTTCACGTCCCAATGCCCTTTTATAAAATACAAACTTTAAACTTCACAAGAGGTAGTACCACATCATATCAAGCTACCACAAAACCAAAAACAAAATTAAAACATGATTTTGAACACATGAATCTCAATTAAAAAGTTTATGTAACTCACATGTCAGCTGAGAGGGATACTGAAAAAAAGAAAGAAAAATAGAACTAATGGGAAAATTCCCTTAACAAAACTATGTAAGTTCTTATAACAGCATCTTTCTGAAACTCTGAAGGGGCTGATGATAAACTATCCTACTACAGACAGCCAAGAGGGTTTTAGAACTGAGCTCCTGCCCAGGCATGGTGGCCCACACTTGTACCAGAGCTTTGGGAGGCCAAGGTGGGAGGATTGCTTGATGCCAGGAGATTGAAACCAGTATGAGCAAGATGGTGAGAATCTGTCTTTATTTGAAAAGAGGGGAGGGGAGGGGAGGGGAGGGGAGAGGAGGGGAGGGGAAGGGAAAAGGGAAAAGGGAAAAGGGGAAAGGGGAAGAGGAAGGGGAAATAGGAAGGGGAAAGGGAAGTTCTCTTTTAATTTACAAAGAGAACTGAACTTCTCCTCGCCAAAAGAAAATGAACACACCCAAATGATGAAAGCTTATGTCTCCTTTATTTGACCTCCATTATTATATTTTCCTATAGTAACTACCTCCTACAATGCTGTTCATAATTATTCCATCTGAAGCTCTGCCACAGCTCTCACATGAGCTGTACTGCCAACAGTGACAGCCTGGATGTTTATGTATGATGATAAGGACTTCCAGTGAGGCACTGCTTGGCATCCATGAAAGAGTTCAAAGAGGAAAAACACATGGTCTGTACTAGAAAGTTAAATTTTAAAAAGAATGCATGTTTCTTTGAATGGTCATTCTTATACACCTGGTTTATTTCAGCAATTCAGAAGTAGGAAGCCTAAGATTCACTAACACAAAACATCAACACTTCTACCAAAACGTGTTTGAAAATAACCACATTAGTATTAGAACTAAAGGCTGTACTCTGACCAACAAAATGCTCCACCACCCCAAATATTAATTGAAAAAAATATACAGTGGACAGCCTATCTTATTTTCATGTTAATAGCACAGTGGAATGCAGAAACGAAAAAAAAAAATAGTTATATAGGGAAAATAACTTTCAACATTTTAAGTTTTTGTGTTTAATAAAAACTCCTCAGACAAAATCCACAGGAGTTTCCCAGGATGACACTATATGCATCAGTACCCCAGCAGAAAACTAGTGTAACATTCAACGTTGGAATAATCAGGGAAGATCTAATTAAGGGACTGAATAGGTGTGGGCTGGGTACAGAAACACCAGAGGATAGATAGAGTGGTGCCCTAGGCCAGCTAACAGTTGAGTTGTCAATAATCTAGTCCTAAAAGGACTAGAGTGTAATTCCCCAAACTAAGGACAGAGCAACAGAGGATGGTGTGAGGCAAGTCGAACAGAGTGCTGCAGCCCAGGGCCCTCACTCTCCTCCTCTTGCAATCTCCTGCCTGGGCTCTACCAGAAGCCAGAGGGAAAGGGGGCCTGTGGTGGTGGCCCATACAGACCTGCAACCCTGGGCAGACAGATGGAGACCAGGGCAAAGTGGATTTGGCGGCACAAACTGCAACTAACAAGCGCAAACACTATTCAGTATATTAAACTAGTCCACACCATCTGTCATGATGGATTCAACAAACAAAAAAGCACATGCAACCAGTAACCACTTTCTCTCTCCAGTATGTTCTTATTCTCTATTAAAATATAAAACCACAGCTGACTTTTTTTAAAAAAGAAAAAGCCAGCAGCTCTTAGAAAAAGGATTCTGGATTACCATATCTGAGCTTTATAAGAAGTAAATACTGTCTTGCCTAAGGCACCTGAGGAAGACATGCTGAGAAATGTTCAAAAAACTTACCAAGAAATTTCCAAATATCTGAGGAAGGAAAGAAGAATCCCAAGCTCCCACCTGAAAGGCTGCAGCGGCCATAAGCATCGGTCTCTTCTCAGATTCCTGCTTTTTTCTCTTACAGATAAATATGAAAACCAATACGCTGAAGACACAGTGGTCCCCCTTGGTTCTCTGCCCCCAAAAAGAGAAGACTGTATTCTGCAGTCATTGACGCAGGAAGCATTTGAAACAATCAAACAAACAATAATGACAACACACATACATACAAAACAAGATAAAGAGCCATTTGATGGAATTATATTAATGATTATTTTTTGGTCATTAATTACAAGCCATTAGTTCAGATGTCAAATCCCACAAGACTCTGAAGAACTTGCCTATAATATATGGGTAATCTATGTTCTGTCTCTTGATGACCCCCTGGCAAACTCAAGAATACAATTCTTGGAATTCATGGAAAGTGAAAGTTTGCATCCTTCATTCTGTCATTGTAATCATTCAGTCATTCGCTCATTCAAATAAATCCAAGAATACAATTTACTAGTAATGCACATTCATATTAATCTTAAAATTCAAGTTGTATTCATAAGATAACCACTCCAAAAAAAAAATAATAATGTCAGTATAAATGATTAAGCATCTCAAAGGAAAAAAAACATTTAAACAGACCACAAGTACAAACCATACTTGTGCCATTATTAGTCACAATAGCCAGAAAAGAGGGTCACATGCAGCAACAGTGCAACATTCTTTGTAGGATTTTTTTAAGATTAAAAAAAAAATCTGTCTGATTCCAATGCTTTGAATATGTAACAAATGAGCTATTGTATAACCATAATCTTGGTCCCTAGGTGAAGGGGGGAGGGGACAATGCTTTACAAACCCATACAGAGTAAAAACATTAAATCAAACAGGCTTTACCAAATAAATACCCATAAAATAGACTTAGAGGGGAGAAAATTCATACCTGAGGAGAATCTAAAGCATATGACAAAACAAGAAATGAGAGGATTTATTGAGACATCACCCTATGACACTGCCTTTTAAGTTAATTTGGAAACATCACTTCGGAAACAAATCTAATATGCATCCATTTCTGTAGCTAATGCACAGTTTAAGTGGCTTGAGTCAGAGAGGGAGAGACAAGCATCTCATCTTGAATTTCTGGCTGAAGTTCAATTATTAGTGACAGTGAAAGAAACTTAGTGACATTTTTCAGTTCACTGCTTGAGGATATGTTGCAAGTCTGTTTATTTCTTTGTTTTGAGACAGGGTCTGGCTCCGCCACCCAGGCTGGAGTACAGTGGTGCAATCATGGTTCACTGCAACCTCAATCTCCCAGGCTCAGGTGATTCTCCCATCTCAGCCTCCCAGGCAGCTGAAACTACAGGCACACGCCACCATATTCAACTAATTTTTGTATTTTTGGTAGAGATGGGGTCTCCCTGTGTTGCCCAGACTGATCTCAAACTCCTGGGCTCAAGCAATCCTCCCACCTCAGCCTGCCAAAGGTCTGGGATTACAGGCGTGAGCCAACATGCCCAGCCTGGAAGACTGTTGACTATTTTCAGGAATTCTACTTCTTTTAATGGGGTGGGAGGAGGGGAAGTCAATGTAATTAGAAACCTGTGATAGGAAATCTTGTAACAGGGTGGCTTTCCTTATGACTATAACCATGATAGCACTATGCACATGCCCTGCATATGGGCAAAGGTAAAAGAAATTAGAAATCTTCGGTGTTATAACATTGCTATAAAACAAAAAATTAAGATAAGAATTAGATAGAAATTCACAAAAACATAGCAGCAGCAGCTAAGATTGGGCTAAACTGTGTAAGTTAAAAGTCTGCATGCTTCATTCTTTCATTCAGTCAACATATATTCATTCATTCATTCAGCAAATATTTGCTGAACATGTACTATGTACAAGTTATGGCACTAGGCACTGGGGATACAGGTGTGAATAAGGCAAAATTCCCTGCACAGAGCTGGGGATTGTGAAGAGGGTTCCAATTCAAATTGAGAAATGGTATCAGTGAGAAGATGACATTTGAACAATACTTCAGAGAAGGGACAAATCAAGACATGTAGATTGGGAGAGGTATTCTGGGAACCTGGGGTATCATGGAACCTGGGGGTATCATGGAACCTGGGGGACCTAGGGCATTAATGTGCCTTACTGTGTTGGTACAGAGTGGGCAAGGGTCATGGAGGTAAAAGAGGGAGTCAAAGATGGGGGGTAGGGGTTGGGGCAGGGAGTGATCACATAGCATTTGCTCACCATGGTAAGCATATTAAATTTTAATGGAAGTGAGATGGGAAGCCAAGAAGGGGAGATTCTGAGCAGAGAAGTATACAATCTGACTAATGGTTTTAAAGCTGTCATGCCAACTGCTGAATAAAGAATAGAGAGAAATAGTGAGAAATAGTGATACTGTGAAATCCACTGGCATAGCCAGGCCACTGACTTACAGTGGTTGGACCAGAGTAACAGTGATGAGTGTGGTGAGAAGTGGGCATCCCAGAGATTCTAGAGCCAACAGAATTGATTGGGTGTGTGATTAAACAGAAAGCGAGTCAGCAGCGATGACTCCCAGAGTGTTTGGCCTGAGCAACTGGAGAAACAGAGTTGCCACTAAATGAGGTAGAGAAGTCTTTTGAGAGCACTTTCTAGGCTTGTTAACGTTTGTGAAGCCCATCAACATTCAAGTGGACACGTGAAGTAATCAGCCTTGATTTCATGGCAGGAGTTTGTGGGTTCCAAGGAAAAGTCCAGGCTAAAGATATAAATTTTAGTAGTAATTAGTCATCAGAATACAGATAACATTTAAAGTTGCAAGACTGAATTTAATCATAAGGGAACTGGTGTAGACAAGAAAATGAAACCTGAGGACTGAGCCCTAAAGCTCTCCAAGGTTAAGGTGTCAAAGAGATAAAAAGGAACCAACAAAACTGACCGAGAAGGGAAGAAAGACCATGTAAGGTAGAGGGAAACAAGAAATGTGTACTGTCTCAGAAAGCAAGGGGAAAAGGCGATTTAAAAAGAATGATAAAGGAACGACTTTATCAAGTGCTGCTAGGAGGTCATGTAAGATGAGAATTTTTAAATAATGTAATTTGGTGTTGGGGTTCAGAAACTGGTACCTCAAAATATGACATTTTGACCTATGCAGGGGAAGAAACCTCAAGGTCTCTTTGACTTCCTCCCGGCCCCAGTCCCTTCCAAAGAAGGTGAAGTAGTTCCTTTACTTGCCTAAGACCCAGACCCACCAAGCAGAACAAACGTTTTCTTTCCCTCTGTGCAAGACCAAGAATGTAAGCACATCCTAACAGAACCTTTCACAAGATAACGTACAAATTAATCTGTCCCCTGATCTCATTCACTCTCCCTGGTAATTTCCTCAAAAGAATCCCTCTTTCACCCCTCCACCCCCAATAACCTATTTTGTCAGGATGATATACAGGTTTCTATTTTTATTTATTTATTTATTTATTTAGAGATGGAGTCTCGTTCTATCCCTGAGGCTGGAGTGCAGTGGCACGATCTCGGCTCACTGCAACCCACGCCTCCCCAGTTCAAGTGATTCTCCTGCCTCAGTCTCCCAAGTAGCTGGGATTACAGGTTCCCACCATCAAGCCCAGCTGATTTTTTTGTAGTTTAGTACAGACAGGGTTTTACCATGTTGGCCAGGGTGGTCTTGAACCTTCCCAATTGCTTCTATAGATAATATCACTATTAGAAAACCTAAGATTTTTTTTTCTTTTTTGAACTGTTTTTCAGACTGACCCCAGGGGACTCACGAGACATGGCTCAACCGATCCTGAGTGGACTTAGCACATGAGGACTGTTTTCCACACCCCTATGATTTCATCCCCCAACCAATCAGCAGCACCCATTTCCTAGCCCCCTGCCCACCAAATTGTCCATAAAAACCCTAACCTCCAAGGCTTTGGGGAGACTGAGTGACAACTCCAGTGATTCTGCATGGGCTGGTCTCACATCAGTTAAACTCTTTCTTTACTGCAATGCCACAGACTTAGTGAACAGATTCTGCCTTTGCAGCGGGCAGGAAGAACTTGTCAGACAATTCCACAATGAATGACCACTGACTTTGACAAAAGCAGTTCTCATAGCATGGAGTGGGTCAAAGGTTATGGTATTTAAAGAGAGAATAGAAAAATACGGCCAGGTGCAGTGGCTCACGCCTATAATCTTAGCACTTTGGGAGGCCAAGGCAGGCGGATCACCTGAGGTCAGGAGTTGAAGACCAGCCTGGCCAACATGGTTAAACCCCATTGCTACTAAAAATACAAAATTAGCCAGGCGTGGTGGTTCACCCCTGTAGTCCCAGTTACTCCAGAGGCTGAGGCAGGAGAATCACTTGAACCTGGGAGGCGGAGGTTGCAGGGAGCCAAGATCGCACCATTGCACTCCAACCTGGGCAACAAGAACGAAACTCCATCCCAGATAGATAGATAGATAGATAGATAGATAGATAGATAGATAGGTAGATAGATAGATAGATAGATAGATAGATAGATGAAATATAGGCAATTCTTTTTTCAAAGTATTGTTAAATAGAAAAACAAAGAAAAGGGATAACAGGTAAGATGGAAAGAGGGATTAAGATTTTTTTTTCAGGCTTCTGGGCAGCAAAAGAAACTATCAACAAACAGATACCTAACATAATGGGAGATAATATTTGCACACTACACATCTGAGAAAGGTCTAATATCCACAATCTCAATGAAAGAAGAAGGAAGGAAGGAAGGAAGGAAGGAAGGAAGGAAGGAAGGAAGGAAGGAAGGAAGGAAGGAAGGAAGGAAGGAGGGAGGGAGGGAGGGAGGGAGGGAGGGAGGGAGGGAGGGAGGGAAGGAAGGGAGAGAAAAAAGGAAAAGAAAAGAAAAGAAAGAAAATTCAGAATCTGTAAGAAACTTAAAACAACAAGCAAAAAACAACCCCATTAAAAAGTGAGCAGGCCGGGCATGGTGGCTCACACCTGTAATCCCACCACTTTCGGAGGCTGACGCAGGTGAATCACAAGGACAAGAGTTTAAGACCAGCCTGGCCAAGATGGTGAAACCCCGTCTCTACTGAAAACTACAAAAATTAGCCAGGCACAGTGGCAAGAAACCTGTAATCCCAGCTACTTGGGAGGCTGCAGCAGGAGAATCACTTGAACCCAGGTGGCAGAGGTTGCAGTGAGCTGAGATTGTGCCACTGCACTCCAGTCTGGGTAACAGACTGACACTCCGCCTCAAAAAAAAAAAAAAAAGAGTGAGCAAAGGACATGAACAGAGCCTTCTCAAAAGAAGACATACATACAAGCAGCCAACAAACAGATGAAAAAATGCTAAACATCACTAATTATTAGAGAAATGCAGACCATCTCAAACCAGTCAGAATTCTTATTATTATTAAAAAGTCAAAAATAATACTAGTGAGGCTGTAGAGAAGAGGGAACACACACTGCTGGCAGGAATGTAAATTAACTCAACCACTATGGCAAGCTGTTTGGAGATTTCTCTAAGAACTTAAAACAGACCTACCATCTGACCCAGCAATCCTATTGATGGGTATATATCCAAAGGAAAAGAAATGATTCTACCAAAAAGACACATGCAGTCTATGTTCATCACAGTGCTATTCACAATAGCAAAAACATGGAATAAACCTAAATGCCCATCCACAATAGATTGGATGAAGAAAATATGGTACATACACATCATGGAATACTATGTAGCCATAAAAAAAATAAAATCATGTCCTTTGCAGCAACACAGATGCAGGTGGAGGCCATTATCCTAAGAAAATTAACATGAGAACAAAAAACCAAATACCACATGTTCTCACTTGCAAGTGGAAGCTAAATATTAGATACACATTGACACAAAGATGGGAACTATAGACATTGGGGACTACCAGAAGAAGGAGAGAGGGAGCAGGGCAAAGGCTAAAAAACTACCTTTTGGGTACTATGTTCACTGCCTCAGTCTCCCTGAGACTGGGTGATGAGATCCCTGGGTGATGAGATCAATTGTACCCTAAACCTCAGCATCACACAATATACCAATGTAACAAACCTGCACATCTACCCCCTGAACCCAAAATAAAAGTTTATATTTTAAAAAAAGAGAAGATCTTTTTCAAATGGGAGAAATGACAGCTTGTATGCTCATGAGACTGATCTAGTGGAGAAGGAAAACGTGATGATACAGTGAATGAAGAACTGAGATGCCTGGGCAATGGTCTTCAAGTTGCAAGAGGGGCTGGGGTCAAGTGCACAAGTGGCCTCACACAGACCCATAACAATTCAATCAGGTAAAGAATGGGAGTTCAAGTGTATGGGCACTGGCACTGATAGGTAAATGTGCTGTTTGCAGTGTGAAGAAGTTCTCTATTTTCTCAATGAGATGAGAAGCAGGATAATCAGCAAAGAATGAGGATGGAGACAGGAGGAGTGAGGGAGAGCCAATGAACTCAGGGAACATGGCTGGACTGCTGGGCATCGTGAACAACTCATTAGAGGCCTAGAATTTAGGGAGAGGAAATGAGATGGCTGCATGCTCATCTCCAGCCATGGTCAGATACATAGGGACAAGCAAGAGAAATAGCTAAGTTGAACAAGATGGGGATTTTTGCCAGATGAGCATGACAAAGTGAAAGAAAGGCAAGGTGTGAAACCAAAGGCATCTTTACAATGATGGATCATGCAATATAAACCAGTGAAAGGGGGAAGTAAGAAGTTGAGGTGAGTGAGCAACCATGAAAAGTAGGATCAATGGATTTTAAACCCTACTGGGGTCCAAGTGCATGCTACAGTTTGGACAGTGGAGAAAAAGAGCTTGAAAGACAGGTGGTGTAGGTCAGAGGATGGGATGCCTGAAACTAAGAATATGGATACATATATGGTGCTCATATTAAGACTGGGAGACTGAGTAAGGGAGGCAGGGGCTGCCCAACAGCCATTTTCCTTCCTGAGCATCTCTCCCACAGTCCTGCAATTCATTCCTAATTTCCCACATTGTCCAATTCACTTCTGCCAATGAAAATAATTCATACCTATATAAATGATATTTTAACTCTTGAACAACAACAAAAAAAAAAAACAGAATGACCTCAATAATCTTCATGGGTGGAATATGAATAGGCAGATTCCCTCATTCAACTTTATATCATTTCCCCAACATCAGAGAGAAAAATTAATGAAACTGGATGTTTCTACTCTAATCTACAATCATTTGTCCATCCACCAAGCATAGAAAAATACAGTGATGTTGCTTTGAAAGTTGCTTAGCCAAAATAGAACCTATTCAAAGGTGATCAAAATTTCTAAAAACAAGAAGGTCCATTTTAGAAGACATAATCCTCTTAGTAAGTATGCAATATTCACTGCTTGAAAGAGAAATAAAATAAAACATCCTGCTAAAATCTCTTTGTAAGTGAGAACTGGCTTTATTCATATTTTATTACACATATAAATTACCTTGCCTGTAACTAAAGCTTAATATATATTTGCTGGATAAAGAAAAAGAATTTCATCTGGTCAAAAGAATTAGCCAAAAAAGAAAAATATCGGCCAGGCACGGTGGCTCACTCCTATAATCCCAACACTCTGGGAGGCCAATGCAGGAGGATCGCTTGAGACCAGCCAGGGCAACATAGTGAGGCCTGTCTCTATAAAAAATAAATTAAAGAGTCCCAGCTGCTCAGAAGGCTGTGGTGGGAGGATCGTTTGAGCCCTGGTGACAAAGCAAGACCCTGTTTCAAAAAAACAAAACAAAAACCTCTCATTAAAATTGCAAACACATCTATTATATTTTCACCACTGTCCTTTAGAAGTTTATATTGAACCTCTTCTTTAAAATGTTCACAGGCTCCCCATTACTCAGAATAAAAAAGGTCCGGACACCTCTGTAAAACTTTCAAGATACTTCATGGCCCAGCTCCATCCACCCTTCTAAACACACTACACCTCAAATCACTCAGAAGTGACCATCAAAAACACCTTACCACATCTAGCCCCATCTTTACTCAGGCTGCAGACTCTCTCCTTCCAAATATGTACTTCCAAAACAGTATCCAATCTTCACCAGGCCAAATATCAGGTCTCTCACAAAGCCGTTCAAATTCATGCCATGTTGAAATTAAATTCCCCCCATCCTATAACCCTGATTACCTTGTACTATTTTACAGCATCTGTCAGTGATAAAAGCCCAGCCTGTTGTGAATTCAAGTGCTGGAAAGGAGTCTTTGTGAGCTTCTCACAACCCAGCATAGGTCCTTCCATGACGGCAAACTGCAACCTGACACTTGGTAACATCAGCACTATTACCAGGCAGCTTCCAAAGGAAGCTGGAAATGTAAAACTAGCCTTTCCTTGTTCTTCAAGGCTATATCTTGGATGCAGGGCATAGCCACCAAGACTAAGGCTCCAATAAGGTCCAAGGAATATACACAAATTGTTGTGCCATTTGAGGAAAGAAAAACAAAAGCAGACAGTCTCTTTATTCTTGAGACAGTCAAGTGGATTATTTTCCATATTTTTGTTCTCTCTTTTAAGGGTTAAATATAACCAAATTTTGCCAGTGGAATAGCATAATATGTGTCAAATACAATTAGGACAACGACTTCTTAATGACTAGACAGTAACCATCTTTTGAATTAAAATGGAATGTAACCCCCAATCTCAAAGCGGCAGGCATCTCCAAGTGCTCATCATAGTAGTAGTGAGAAGACAATACAGTAAAAATGATTGCTTCAGAGGAAGGTCATTTTCTTTTGTTACTTAATGCTTTACCATGCAACCCCCTAAACCCCTCACAGGAAATCTGAAGCACCTAAAACAAACTCTCTTAGGTAGATGTGTGAACACCTGTTTTGTAAAACCTAAACAGTAGAAAGAGATAATGTACTTCTTGCATACTTTTACCAGTAAGACAATATAGGGTAAGCTGCATTCTAGCAAATTAATAAAGTAACTTTGAAGTAGTAAAGGAAGTTTAAAATTTTTCCAAACTAAAAAAGCACTCCACAAAAAATTCTATTATTCTAGAACTTTTTAGCATGTTAATTTCAGTAAGATTACCTCTAGAATGTCTAATTGTGCCCCTTTTTATAAGTTCAACACTTAATTCTTAAAAGAGAGAAAGATATGTAGACAGCAAAATCAAAAAGACTCTTAGTACACTTGGGCAGCTTTAACAAAGCAAATTACAGATAATTCACAAACAAAAGAAATTTACTGTTCACAGTTTTAGAAGCTGGCAAGTCCAAGGTAAAGGTACCAGCAGATTTGGTGTCTGGTGAAGGCCCATTCTCTGCTTCAAAGATGGTGCCTTGTTTCTGTATACTCACATGGCAGAAGAGATGGAAGGAACAGAGAAGGCGAATTTGCTCCCTCAAGCCCTTTTGTTAAGACACTAATCCCATTCACGAGGGTGGAGCCCTCAATGCCTAATCATTTCCTACAGGCCCCACTTCTTAATACTAGTGTATTGGGGTTTAATTTCAACAGTAATTGTGGAGAGACACCAATACTCAAACCATAGCAGACATAATAATAAATACAAACAATGCTGATGTTTTTTAATGTCAAAAGGCACTCATGAATTGCATCTGCATCCCTCACTATAAGCACTGATCTTACCAAAAGCATGTGGCATATCATAATGGTATTACAAGTAGCCAGGAAATGATGTACTCTTCTGTTACTGTTTTAGACAATGCTTTATTAAAATGGGAAAATATGGGCCGGGCACGGTGGCTCACGCCTGTAATCCCAGCACTTTGGGAGGCTGAGGTGGGCAGATCACCTGAGGTCGGGGGTTCGAGATCAGCCTGACCAACATGGAGAAATCCTGTCTCTACTAAAAATACAATAGTAGCCAAACATTGTGGCTCATGCCTGTAATCCCAGCTACTCGGGAGGCTAAGGCAGGAGAATCGCTTGAACCTGGGAAGCAGAGGTTGCGGTGAGCCAAGATTACGCCATCGTACTCCAGCTTGGACAACAAGTGTAAAACTCCGTCTCAAAAAAAAGGGAAAATACAAAATGTACTATGTTGTAAACAAATAACAGTCCCAGGCTTTGAACTGCAAACAAGGACAATGGAACAAAATTGAAAAAGAAATGCAGAAAGTGCAGTTGCTCCTAAAGGAGTGCTTAAACCCTGTTAGCTTGTTCCCTGCTCTCAACTCTCATACTATCCTTTCCATATACATTAACAGTATTATGGTGTCCATTAATACCACATAAACTATCAGAAACTCTGACATTAGTGTGGCCTCAAAGGATGTCAAATACACCTTGTTATTTTTTACAGTAACTGTTTGAATTGTCATCTGGGCATTTTGCGATTCTGCTTATATGGATTATCACAATAGAGTAGAAACTGTCCATTTTTTCCCATGTGCTAGCTTTCCTGATAAGAAGGAAGGGAAGGCAGCCAGATTGGCTATCACTGAAATGACTCCCCTCCCCTTGGGTTGTGCCATGCCCACCAAGAGGGCAAGAGGACAAGTGAAGTCCACTGACCCACTCCTCAGAGAAGAGGTACAGGTAACAGTCCTTTGCCTGCCTCTCACAAATCCCAACGGAGAAGCACACTGTACATGAAATGTATTCTTCATCAGCTGACGCAAGGTATGAGGTAAAGAAAGAAACACATGATAAAAACCCATTTTGCAAACTAGAGCCTAAGACAGTGCATTAGATTCTTTAAATATTGCATTACATCACAACAAATGGGTTTGTTTCACCATATCCTTCAAGATTACCTAATTATTTGTTTTAAACCAACTTGCTTGCATTTAAATTTTAATACTAGGAAACACTTTTTTTTTTTTTTTTTTTTGAGACGAGAGTCTCGCTCTGTCGCCCAGGCTGGAGTGCAGTGGCCGGATCCCGGCTCACTGCAAGCTCCGCCTCCCGGGTTCACGCCATTCTCCTGCCTCAGCCTCCCAAGTAGCTGGGACTACAGGCGCCCGCCACCTTGCCCGGCTAGTGTTTTGTATTTTTTTTTTTTTAGTAGAGACAGGGTTTCACCAGGTTAGCCAGGATGGTCTCGATCTCCTGACCTTGTGATCCGCCCATCTCGGCCTCCCAAAGTGCTGGGATTACAGGCTTGAGCCACCGCGCCCGGCCAGGAAACACTTTTATGAAAGATTTTTTATTTTTCATTTCATATTCCTGGGTAGTTAATTTTTTGAAAAATACAATCATATTATCTAGAAAGAAAATGGCCATTTCCTTATCCCAGAATAAGCACTAGTGCTTTATTTGTTTAGTTGAAAACACAAAACTAAAACCATCAGTTACTAAATCAAGGTCATGTCTCAAGTATGTCATAGTTTTCACTTCCACTGATTCCAGGGAGGACTGATAAGACCAGTATTTTCTTTGCTTTTTATTTTTCACTTTTTGTTAAATTCCTCAACATATTGAAAATGCCCACTGATTTGGAACAATATAGAAAGGGTATCATATGAAAAACTCCAAGAATATAATATCACAATTCTTGAAATATCCACAATAGAAATGGTGAAAAAATTATTCTTTTTCTTATTTCTTTACCAAAAGTAGTAAAAAAGGTTAAAGCACACACACACACACACACACACGCACACACGGTAACACGTAAGGAATACCAACACATCTCTGGGAGCAACCATCGGTTCAAAAGACACTAATACATGCTACCCTCGTTAGAATCCAGTTACTGGGGAAAGAAATGCCTTTGGACTATAGCAAAACCAAAATTAGTTAAAGCTGAAAATATATAAATTCTCTCTCTCCCAGTATATTTACTACCCTTCAGATAGACCAATGAACAATTTGTACATGGGTTTTCTGTACTTTCAATCTACTCCATTCACATACATTAATGAGCATTTCTGTTTTTATCCACTGTGTTTGGCAGAGGCATTTGTATTCATTCATTCTACAATGAATGCCAGGACTATGAGCTTCCTGGAACCCTGCCTCAGAGAACAGCGCCCACGTGGAGCATGTCAAGGAATGCCAGCACAGTGTGCACATCTTCTCCAGCTGTCTTCACAATAACCCTGGGAGACACTACTGTTATCACACAGGGGAGAGGTAAAGGGTCCTGCCTGCAAGAAGTGACAGCAAAGCTGAGCTGCATGGTATCAAGTATTCGTTAGTCTAGGGAGGAGCAGCTCAAATTGCTTCTAAAGGAGAATGCAGAGAAGCACAGAATGGCAGGAAAGGAGGAAGGGGCAGGTGGGCAGGAAATAAGGCTGGCCAGAAACAGCAGGGCATCATGCAGGCCCCTCCCTGGCTCTGCCTGCACCTTGAGAAAACCTCTTTCCTAAGGTCACCTGCCATCTTCCCATTCTGTGCCAACCCCCCGGGGAGAAACCTTCACAAACCTAGTTTTGGCACTGGGTTTCCACCTTCCTCACAAACCTCAGAACCATTGAAACTGCCCCAAGGCCTGGGCAAAAGTAGGGGAGCAACCCTGCAGAAGGGCATCATGACCTAAGAAGCTAGAACCAAGATCCACAGGACATGGGGTGCTTACCTCCTCAGGCAACAGTGCCCAGTCCCTGCCACCTCCCCGAGCCCCAGCACCAGCCTCCTCCCATGTTCTTACGCAGAGCCAGAAACATTCAGCTAGGTCACACACGTTCACAAACATGCCCTTTCCAATACCTCAGCAAAAGCTTCATGACCACGAAAATTTAATTAAGTTTTAAGATATAATAACTTATTTTAGAGATCTAAGAGATTAGTCAAATTTCTCCCTTTTGATTTAAATATGAACATTTTATACAACTGCTAACATTGTTAAACAGGTCTGACTTACCTAGCATAGGTAGGAAGTGAAATGTACCATGAAGGACAGGCATGAATTTCAACTATTTAACACTATTCATTCTAAAATTCACTAATGTACTAGCTTATTTTCTTAATCAGGATATATAATTCATCAAAATCATTAACTAGTTTGACAGCCCACAGTCATCATTACAAATATCAGATACTATTATGCACACTGAAGAATTAATGATATTTATACTCCTGTTTGAAGCTGAAAACAAGTAATTTATCCAAAGCCTCGAATCTAGCAAATTATGGAAACTCAAATCTTTCAGATTCCTCATCGATGATCTTTTTCTACCCTCTTGTCTTTTTACTTCCATATTAAAAGTTGGAGGTTTTTCCCCCTCATCCTCTAAGTGATGGCATAAAAGTTTTTTATTAATAGAGTTATACATAATTTTAAGTAAATTAAGTAATTTAAGCCAGCCCTTTTAAAAACAAATCTTTTATTTTTTTCACTGCACATGCGATAACTGGTTGCTATAGAAATATTTTAAAATAAAGATAAACAAATTAAAGTCCTGCAAAGATGATGCTAAAATTTAATAAACATCTTTCCATAATTTGTAACACAAGTATGCATTCAAACTAAGAAAAGATCCTATTCTATAATCTTTTTTTAATCCATGACTGTGTATTACAAACATCTATCTACACATATCAATAAACGTACCTCCACATCATTTTTAATGCTAATTAGCATATCATGACTAGATGTACCATAATCTATTCAACTATCCCGTAGTGTTCTACAATTACTTGCTATCAATTTTTTCAGTTTCATAATCAACACTGTGAAGACTACCCAAACAAATGCATTCTTGGGCAACTATTTCCATAGGACAAATTCCCAAGTGTGGATGCAGGGTCACAGGGCACACATTTCTAAGGCTGGTGCCTTGACATGCTATGGGGTGTACTAATTTGCATAGTTTAAAACTGCATGGAGTATTTCCATTTGTCTTCCGCACCAATCTGAGAGGTAAGAAATGGCACTAACCTCTTTGCATTTCTATGACTACTAATGAGATTATATTTACGCTTTGTAGTTATTTACTGACTATATTTCTGCTTTAGTGAACTGCCTGTCTTTTGCCCAGTTTTTCTAATTTTAGTGTGGAGGGACCCACAATTGTGCCTCTCAGTGCTTTAATTTTCTCTAATAAGATGGGGGTAATAACATTATCTATTTTATAGGATAGTTGTAAAACTCAAACAAGTTAATGTAAGTTCAGCCTTATGCCTGACACAAAGTAAGGACTCAATGAAGTTCAGCCATTTAAAGATTAATGAATTACAAATGAGAATTTCTTTATATATTAATGTAGTGCTGGTTCTCAAACTTGCCCAAAAACGACTCCTAATGGCAAAAAAGAGTAACTCATAACTTCACGGCATCTGAAGGTAAACACCAAGCAGCATACCACATGTATCAAATTTCCTTAAAACATTGTTTTATTTTAAAATATGCAAGTAAATTTTATATTCAGCTCCAAAATATATCAATTTTACTATATTTTCCTTCTCACGAACTTGCTATTAAGTGACATCCAGGGATTACTTAGACATGTACCTTATTAAGGATATTTTTTTTTAATTTATTTATTATTATTATACTGTAAGTTGTAGGGTACATGTGCATAACGTGCAGGTTTGTTACATATGTATACTTGTGCCTTGTTGGTGTGCTGCACCCATCAACTCGTCATTTACATCAGGTATAACTCCCAATGCAATCCCTCCCCCCTCCCCCTATTAAGGATATTTTTAATATTAAGGATATCACATACTTTTTTATTCAGTTTCAAATTTTCAAAGATACACATCAAATCTTTTTTCATGGTGTTCACCAATGATGTGCCGCTTCAAAAGTCCTGCTCCACTCAAGGATCAAATAAATACTCCTCTATATTTTCTTCTAATATACTTAACACTAAATTTTTTTTAAGAATTTTTTAGTGGGATAGAAATCCAAATTTGTTTTTCCTCACCCTCTTTTGCTGTCAAATATACTCAAAATAAATGTATACACTTACTTGTTTCATTAAATGTTTTTACAAAGTCTGCCATGTTAAAAATACCAATGAAAGCTTATTATTTTTTTTTTTTAACATAAATACAAACTGGAGAGTATTCTATCATTTTGGAATTTTGGACACAGCATTTAATACAAGAAATCTTTGAAACATCAGACAGTGGCAAAGATCCACCTACCCTTCCGGTGATTTTTCACGGGCCCTGCTGAATAGCTTGAGTTTATAAAATTAAATTCCTATCCCAACATGCATCAGTGCCACTGGATGTGCTAGATCAGATGGTCATCACACACCCAGATTAATTATCTACAGCACTACAGAAACGTTACACTTGAGAGTCTTTTGGGTCCAGTAAGAGGGGCAAGTGCGGCACTTTGCAGCTCTCTGTCCCACCTCCATTGCCTACCTACATCTGTTCTCTTGGCCACACCGTTAACTCCAGGACATGCTTCCACTAGCACAGAGCTACAGCTGAACAAGAAGCAGACCCCTCTCTTTGCCTATCCATATGTAGCTGATTATAGAACTGCATTCTTTACTTTCTAATATTCTCATGTAGGTTTCAGCATTTTCAGTATGTTTCACATATTTGCTTTATTTTTAAAAGAAAAGAATCAATTTTTAAAAGTTCCTGGGGCAGATCTAGTAAACAAAAATGGGGGAATGCACTCATGGTAACTGTCACAGGACAATATGAGACAAAGGGATTCCAAATTGCTTTTCAGAGGTTAATAAATTTTAATACCTCATAGAAAGAAAAAATGTTTATTACATGCCATGTGTCAGTCACTATTCCAGGAGTTTACTCTCATTATCCGATTTAATCATTACAACTAACCTATCATTATTGTTCCAATTTGGTATTATTATCTCAATTTATAGATGAATTGCCCAAGATGATATCACCTGTAAATGACAATGCTAGGATTCAAACCCAGGCAGACTAAATGTCCTCTCTTTACCACTAAAATCTACTTAATGTCCCCAACTAAGCTAGGTACCCCCCTGTCCCCCACCTCAGAAACTTAGTAAAAATAGGCCTCTTTGCTAAGTCAGTGCCACCAAGACTACATCCTCCCCCCAAGAAGATCTTGTCACACCTGGTCCCACGGGCATGTGTTCTGCCCTGATTCTCCGTGACTAAATGGAGCATGTCGGGCCAGGTGGGGTCCCTCCATGGACGCCCCTTCCCAGCTGTGCCCCACTCAAGCCTCATTCTCCCAGGGAACGAATGAGCGGTGGGGACCTGCACACACTGCTACTTGTGGGCTTGTAAGGCCCTCCCAATACGTTCTATTTCATTTTTGTACCGCGTGTGCCTGTCTGTGCCCACTTTGCACAGCAGTTACACGAAGCAACATGTAGAAATTAAACACATTAACAGTTTGCAATAGATTTCGAAGTAAAATATAACCTCGTTTCACAAAAGACAGCACTTTAATTTGATGATATTTTAGGTTAAATGCACATACTTCCTACACATAAAATGGGCACTTCATTTAAGAAACAACTAACAGCCGGGCGCGGTGGCTCACGCCTGTAATCCCAGCACTTTGGGAGGCCGAGGTGGGCGGATCACAAGGTCAGGAGATCGAGACCACGGTGAAACCCTGTCTCTACTAAAAATACAAAAAAAAAATCAGCCGGGCGCGGTGGCGGGCGCCTGTAGTCCCAGCTACTCAGGAGGCTGAGGCAGGAGAATGGCGTGAACCCGGGAGGCGGAGCTTGCAGTGAGCCGAGATCCCACCACTGCACTCCAGCCTGGGTGACAGAGCGAGACTCCGAGACTCTGTCTCAAAAAAAAAAAAAAAAAAAAAAAACTAACGTAAAGGGAATATAAACAATACTATAAGTATCCCTTACTACATTAAGTTACATCCATTTTTATCATCTTCTCTTCAATATAAAACATACCAATTACAAATGTACAACCAATAAATACCTTCTAAGACTCTAGGTCAAGGTTATAAGGGAAACCCATTCCTTACAAAGGACTTTGCAGGAAAAAAATGTATGAAGAGACACTGTCCTCTGCTGGTGAATTTTCCACACTGTCTATGAATCTTTGAATAGAAAATTTAATATGTTAATATTTAAGTACCACAGTCCATGATACAATTTACCATCTAATAGTGACTTTTAATTGTATGAAAATGTTAAACAAACACAGAGCCAAAGCCAATACAAACTTTCAGGCTGTTTTACAACAAGGAATAAAGAACACCATTTTATCTGAATATAGTTTCAACAGATAATTCCATTTTAATTCTTTCAACAGCATTTTGAGTAATTGTATTAGCGCTGTTTACTTCCATTTCAGAATCAATGTGAAATGTCCCTTAATTAGATATCAATTATTAATTATAGAGTAATGCTTTAAATGCTGAAAAAGTCCTATGAGTAAAGACATATATTTATACTACCCTGTTCCCCTAAAGTTTTGGCTACAAGTTAAATATTCTGGAGAAAACAAATTTTAAAACATCTCTGCTATGTGTCTATAAGATGCATTTATTTAGACATTGGTCCAGAGCTCTATATGTGTACTACTGAAAACTTTAACAATAATTTTACTGAATTTTTTCAAATAGCACAAAATAACACATGAAAATAGACTTGCAAATAAATAAATAAATAAATAAATGTCGACCTCACAGAAGCAGACTGCATAAAAGATGAGGGTTTGCCTGTCTGTATCTCAAGTTCATTCCTCTGGCCATAGGCTACCACAATTAACCACGTCCATTAACCAAGTGTATCTTTCATTTACTTTTCATTCAATTTACATATTTTAAGATTGCTTTCTAAAAATACAGCTTCACACTAAAGAAGTATTCGTTAACTACTCTTTGTCACATAACAATATATTTCAAAGATCATTATCACATCAATACAATACACCCTGCTGTTTTAGAGATTCTAAAAATCTATTGAGTCAATCCTCTACTGCTTGTAAGCGTATTTTCACAATAGTAAAATTGGGCAGAGGTGTTATAAACGTCCTTGTTTAAAACTGGTTACGAGAATAGTTTCTAGAATCCTTGATCCATATCATAAATCTCAGATTGTTCCCATGAAATAAAATGCCTATCTATGTCACCCATATAAAAAAACAATACCATGCAATGCAGTTTTCATTTTTGCCATACTAATACTTAAAGGCAATTTCATTTTAAAATTCACTTGAGTCTACAACTGGGCATAAATGACTACAAAAATCATGTAATGCCAAACACTTTTAGTAACCCAAAGAGAAATTTTTAAACCTGCCAGGCACAGTGGCTGACACCTATAATTCCAGCACTTGGGGAGGCTGAAACGAGAGGATCACTTGAGCCCACGAGTTCAAGACCAGCCTGGGCAACAAAGCAAGACATCATCTCTATAAAAAATTTTAAAATCAGCCAGTCATGGCGGCGTGTGCCTGTAGTTGTCCCAGCAACTCAGGAGGCTGAGGTGGGAGCACCTGTAGTCCCAGCTACTAGGGAGGCTGAGGAGGGAGCACCTGTAGTCCCGGCTACTAGGGAGGCTAAGGAGGGAGCACCTGTAGTCCCGGCTGCTAGGGAGGCTGAGGTGGGAGGCTGTGACCAGTGTGCCAGCCCTTTGCCTCAGAGACAACATCACTGAGGCAGAAGACTTGGAGTCACTAATCTCCCAACTTGCCCATAGACTCTATTTAGACAACAACAGGCACTTAGGAACTGTATACCGCGATGATGGGAATTCCTTCCATAGCGTTGCCTGGAGAGGTTTAGCATGTGGAGTTTCTACAAACGAGAAGAACCATTTACTTCAAAGCTTAATAAAAATTACTTCTAAGAAAACAAATCTGACACAATCTGCGATCATGTCCATTAGTTCCAGAAAGCAAACGGAGGGGGAAAAAAAACATGGGAAAAGTGCTCTCTCATCACGAAATCAACCCAAATGGCATCATGTTCATCTACAACTAAACTTGACATGTGCCCTTTGAAATTCTAAGTTTGTATACTTTCCAACCTCAAAATGTTTCTTTGAAAACAGAATGTGTTGCATCTTTCCAATTTTCTCGGTAAATAGCTACATGTCAATCACTCAGTCATTTGAATTTGGGCTTCCAATTCTCCACAACCCAAAGCCTGGATACTTTCAGAAATATGGATCTGAACTCCAAATTCTTTTCTTCGTTTGCACAGAGGCCACTCTAACTGGCAGGATCCTCAATGTGAACATAAAATAAAGGGTAATAGAAATTGAAGGAGAATCTGTGCTCAGCACATTTCCCTGCTATAGTGTAAACCCACCTACAAATCTGAGAAGGGCAGTTATCTGTTACGAAGTCTTGGTCATGCTTTCTCAAAAGCATCATTTTAGGGCTTAGGATTCAGCATTAATTCTGAAGGTCATGAGTGTAAACAGCACCCAAATTCAGAAGAACCTTTCTGATATTCTAAACAAATGTCAAAGACTACAGGAGGAAACCATGTTTTCTAAAAATTATGACCATAAACCTAAGTATGTTCCCCCAAACTAATGGCTATAGTTGTAAGACAATCCAGACAGTTCAGGACAATCAACACTCTGCAGAGTCAGTTTGAGGGGAAAATACATAACCAAGAAGAGTTTCATACAAGGCCTAACCAGGGTTTAGAAGTGTTTCTTCATAGTCTTTTCCCTCATCTATCCCTCAACCCCCTGCCAAGACGGCCTCCAATGTGTGTCCCTGTTGGCATACTGATGCTACATTTGTTCCTCGTTAACTATATATACTATGGCATCCTCAAAAATAGAAAAGTTTGCATTTAATTTTTTAATACAGATGATATATACTCCTTGGTTGTTTGCTCTTTTAAGACGCACATCAAATTAAAGGATATTTTAAGCACCATCTGCTCTCTGCAACAATGGGCAATAATGTTTTAAATCTATAGTATCCTTTATGGTTATTGCAGTTGGCATTTTGTTGTGCTGAGGGTTTTTTGTTTGTTTTTTGTTTAATGTAGCCCTCCTTGCCTAGGCTTAGAAACCAAACTAGTTTTTTTTTTCTTTTGTGTTATTCCCAGTTTAATTTCCCATTGCCATAAAACTGTTGACTAAAGCCATTTAGTTACTTTTTCCTCTCATATCTTTCAAATTCACTGGAATACTCCTTTATGACGCCAGAGAAAGGCATTACTTAGGAAATTTATTAAAGTTTTTCTTAAATATACATTCCTTCAAATATACAGACCCAGTTATAAATGCTGTCATTCAGTAAAACAGAAACTGCAAAGGCATTATAAATCTCTTCCAGTATTAACTGTAGTGGAATAAGCCAAGGTGACAGGTGTGGACACAGTCCATCAACAAAGACAAGACTGGACTCGTGCACCAAGCACAAGCCCACCTACCATCTGCTCTGCACCCAGGGAATGCAAACAGAGCCACGAGCTAAGGTGTTCATTTTCAACATTCTGAGCTGTTAACAAGATCTGTGCAATGAACTCTCATGTACTACTGTGGTTCTGTGATGCCCTTCAGAAAAAAAAAATCCACTGCAAACCACCTGTCACACTCTTTTGGGATATGCTACAACAATTTTCTTCTAGTAAGTATCTATAACCCAAAAATGTTTTACTTGCCATAAACGAAAGATATATATAGATAAAAATATATAGATAGATATAGATACAGATTTTTCTTTTTTTTTTTTTTTTTTTTTTTTTTTTTTGAGATGGAGTCTCATTCTGTCGCCCTGGTTGGAATGCAGCAGCACAATCTCAGCTCACCACAACCTCCGCCTCCCAGGTTCAAGCAATTCTCCTGCCTCAGCCTCCTGAGTAGCTGGGATTACATGTACCCACCACCATGGCTGGTTCGTTTTGTTGTTTGTTTTTTTTTTTTTTTTTTGTATTTTTAGTAGAGATGGGGTTTCTCTATGTCAGCCAGGCTGGTCTCAAACTCCTGATTTCAAGTGATCTGCCCACCTCAGCCTCTCAAAGTGCTAGGAATACAGGCATAAGCCACCATACCCAGCTAATGAAATATATATTGAACAGAATGATATATTAAAGACAATGCAAAATAATGTATAGAATCTTGAATAACATTGTGAAGATTTTCGAAAAGATACAGATATATGCTGATATTTCAAGAGATATACAATGAACTGTTAACAGTTTTTTACCTTTAATAAACTAGAAAGGGTGTCATTAAATTTTTTATTTTATTTTTACAAATTTCAGCAATGGATATTTGGGTAGTAATAATATTAGCCATAGTGATTTCCTTTCCACTGCTTTTCTGTAATTTTTTTTTAATTATAGTGTATAGACACAACTGGTTATTCAATGATTGCCATATCACTGGACATTTTAGTTGTAATTTTATTTTCACTGATAAAACTGGCACTACAACAATCACCTTCTGCCTACATTTCTGCTCATTTCCTAGGAGTGTAAGAAAATGGTAAAAGGGCAAGAAGATGTTTACCAAGACTGATACACACTGCCCACCTTTTCTTCAGGGTGCTTACTCCAATCATATTCCTGCCAAAAGAACACAGTGCCCACTCTACCAGCTACACTCTTCTGGGCACTGGGAATTTTCTTTTTATCTTTACTAATATGATTTTTAAAAAGAAAAGAAATCATTATATAAGTTTCAAAACTGTTTCAATTTTATTTACTTTCAAAGAAACAAGTTTTATTGCTATTTCAATAATCAACAAAACAGTCACCTTTTTAAAAAATTAACACTCAAAATCAAAGGACAACCCTGAATATGCATTCCTGAGAACTGGGAATAATATGCTGCCAAAAATCACTGAAAATGATTATTAGGCCTTACAAAAATACCTTTTATAAAAATTTTAAACAGTTAATAAAAACTGGGTTTTTTTTAATTCAATCAAAAAACCTGAAGTATATGAAACTGATGTGTGAAATACAGTCAAAGCTTAGCAGTAATCTCTACCGTCCAGGATGGTGTTTTTTCCAAGGGATTACAAAACACGGCCTTTCAAATTCAACAAGGGACACAAGAGCTACACTGTGTTTTTGAAGATATAAGCAACAGCTCCTTCAAATTCCTTCTCTCTGCAATCTGGTCCACAAAAACACACTGTTAAGTTATTGGCACTTCTTTTCATACTGCCTTCATTTTGGCAAAAAGCACACCTGAATGCGAATGAGAAGTCGGTAAAACTATCTAATATCCATCTGCCCAGCCTGCTGTTGGCACCTACCCTGCAAACACTGTCCCCACAGACACTGCTTCTCAGCCCCTCAGGCCTGAACTCCACCAGTCTTCCCCCAAATTAGTATTCAGGGAGTTTCCCTGACATAAAAATGACCCAGAGTGAATCACTTCCTAAATATGTACTTGGTGAGAGCGGCATGGTGCTAGGCGAGTTCTCCCATCACTGCCCGCATCCTCAGCACAACCTGTGAGGCACAAGTGAACGCCCTCTTTACGGGTAGGAAAACTAAGTCTCACAGAGACATGTCATTTGCCCCAGGTCACACAACTATTCCACACAGAACCAGAATTCCAACACAGACCCAGGTGATTATGATTATGTTGGGTTTTTTACATGCACTCCAGCCAGCCATCAGGACATTTACTAAGCTCTTCAGAAAGAGATATATACAGTGCATTCCTATATTTACCATCTACTCTATTTCTTTTCCAACACTCTCCCTTCCTCCCCTTAAAAGTACTACAGGGCATGTTTACTTGATATCCACGAAATATGTGGGCACAGTTCTATATGTGCTCACAATACCTATTAACTCTTGCAGAAAAGGGGTTGTAAATGAGATATGTACAAAACATTACACATCTCCAATTTATAAATAGATATTAAGTTGATGTTTTAGAACTCAAAATTCATACTGGTGGGAAAAAATACAACATGTGGAAGAACCCCAACCCAAACAACAAGGGCCTAATTTAACTCGCTAAAAACCCATGGCTCTCAACCCATAGCATCCACCAGAGTCACAGGAAGATTTCAGAAATGTGTGACAAAATGAGGTATCAGAAGCACATATTGTGGCAGATTCTGTCAATGAATCTTTTTCCTTCTTTCTTCCATCTTTTTCTTTCTTCTCCACAGGCAGAGCCCCTTTCCCTAAAAACACCAGTTACTCACCAGTTACCCTTTGCAGCCTTTCTAACAGTTGGCCACGGGACATAAAAGGATGTTTCCTTGAAAATGGGGATGAGCCTAGTTCTCACACTGTCTCCTTCCTTCCTGCCCTTGGCAGCAAGATGTCTGAAGTAAGCACAGCTATCAAGACAAGCCTGCCCGGAGACAGTGAATCTGAAGGACGGGAAGTGCACAGACCCCATGAGGCCGCTGAGCTGCTGCACCAACCCTAGCAGCACACACCTGACAATCCCTTATGTGAGGTAAGGGTCCTTATGAGATAAACCACTGTGTGTCACCTCAGCAGAAGCTGCAGGGGTGGAAGGGCAGGAAAGCCACTGTAGGAAAAGATGAGAAGCTGTGGGAAGCCAGGGCATCTGACTATGGCAAATTCTGGGGGGTGCCCAGAGCCCTGCTGACTCTCCCACCAGCCCCTCCTTCCCTCCAGGGGTTGGCCAGCCTGCTTCTCTCAAACGTCACCTCATGTTCTGCCCACTGCTTTCCCTTCTGGGTAACCATGAGCCAGAAAACACACTACCAACTTTGGCCCTCTACTCCAGTCACTGTATCTAGAACAGAGCCTTTAGTAGAATTTTTTCCTATGTGTTTACTATTATAAACACTGAAATGACAGGAAAAGTCCAAACTAAGGCATTTAAAAAAAAAATCCTAAAGCTTCAAAAGTGCTACACTAAAATTTGGCCCCTGACAATCATAGAAACATATATTGAGGTAGTGCTCCTTAACTTTGACCTCATTCTCTATACACAAGTCCTTTTATCCAGACTGCCTCAGAATCTCCCCACACACACTTGATAAAATGACAGAGAAGGTATAGAACCTTTGCTCTCACCCCACCACCTTAATCAAAGAGCAAGGTCAAAGCCTCAGAGTTAACGACAGCTGCACTAAGGACTAAAAAAGAATTGACATGTAGGTTTATCAACAGAGAAGAAGAATCCAAAATAACAAGTCCATTGGCTTCTCTTCGTGTTTTGAGACAGGTCTTGCATTGTTGCCCAGGCTGGAGTACAGTGGTGTGATCATAGCTCACTGTAACCTTGAACTCCTGGGCTCAAGCAGTCCTCCCACCTCACCCTCCCAAAGTGCTGGGATGACAGGCGTATGCCACCATGCCCCTCGCTCCACTGGCTTTAGGAATCCAAACTCAACCAACTGTGAGAGAGTTCAGAACCACTTGGTGGTGACATCAGCTACAGCTTTCATGATCATTCTGAATCTTCAAGAACCTTAAGAGTGATCCCACAAATCAGAGACGTGGCTGGCACTTATTTAAGCCATTACACCCAGAAAAATGAGTCCAGAAGGATATACGACATTGGGGGCAAACCTACATCTAAGCCAGGCCTCACTGCCTTATTTTATTCTTCATCCCAAACTCCCTCCAGTTCAACGTAAGACACAGGACCACCCTGAAAATGAGACACTGGAAAAAGGGGGCTAGTATAGGACAGAAAGCAATTATATCTGTGCATCATCGCTGATCAAGAAAAGTAACATGTATCTAGTGCCCAGAGCTCAATCTGACATACTGGAGACAATGTCAGCTATTAATACTATTGTACTTAACTATAAGAAACTAGACTGAATTAAAAACAAACTAATTCTCAATAGAGTATAAAAGTTATTCGAAGGGAAAATTACATTTTCTTAAGGTACTGACAAACTATAGACTCAAAAGCAGATAATGCCTTGATTTCAGGTTAAGCACTAAACACCAGCATCATGAGGCCTATCACTTCCTTTCAAATCCCATAATGCAGCAAATGCAAGTTAACAACAAATGAAATCAGGCTCCCTAGCTCCAGACTTCAGCTCCAGACATCTCTCCCATAGACACAATATACACTAACCACTGGTTTGATACCATCATACCTGAAGTCTCAGACTTCTTCAAGTTTCAAATATCCTGAATCCCACAACTCAATATTTTATCAGTATAAAAAGAGGACATAATGTGACTATGTTCTTCATATCTCTTAATACTTCTTCCAGATGTGTGAACACTAACTCTCCAAAGTTAGAGGTTTCTCAGGGGCTAGCAAGTTAAACACACACACACACACACACACACACACACACACCCCCTGTGGAAAAGGCACAGAGGACTCAGAGGGTGGTGAAATCACTCTGTATGATACTATAATGTCAGATGCCTGTCATTGTATATTTGTTCAAACCCATTGAATGTACAACACCCAGAGTGAGTCCTAATGTAAACTATGGACTTTGGTCTGGTTGCTTGGGTTTCCTTAAAAAATAAAAATTTTAAAAAACCTATGGACATTGGGGGATAGTGATGCATCAATGTAGGTTCTTCATGGTAACAAGTGCACCTCTCTGGTCAAGGATGTTGATAATGCAGGAGGCTATGCATATGTGGGGAGAACGGGAATATGAGGAATCTCTATACTTTCCTCTCAATTTTGCTGTGAACCTATAGATGCTCTTAAAAGTAAAGCAAAAAAAAAAAAAAAAGCAGCAAACTACCCGTCAGCTCTGTTACACTGTTCCATCAGAACCCAGGAATCAGAAACAGCAAAAAGTATAGGTAAAATTGAAAAAAAAAAAAAAAAATGCAGAACATACAATCCCCATACTCACGAAGTTCATATTATATATGTCATGTCAGACACTCAAAATTGAAATGCCAAGAACTGTTAAATGAACAATATTCAAAGCAGTCTACATTTTCTTTCCTTCATATGTCACAGGAACAGAGAAATATCACTACACTAGTATTTTGTGATCAAAAGCATATTAAAATACACCTAGAGACTAACCACAAAAATGATTCCTGATTGTTTTGATAAAGACTGCCCAAGATTAAAGATTTTCTGGAAAGATGCTACCAGATTTAAGAAATATCTAATTTAATTTTAAAGAATTGAAATATAAAATAGAATGAACCCACATCATGGCACTTACATGCGAGACAATTTAATAGTTGAAACCCTTGCCAGATTAAAGGGAAATCAGTTTTAAAATCAGTTTTAAAACTCTACCATCTCTTTTTAAACTTGTTCAAACATTTGGGGACTCAAATATCAAAATGTCTTAAAATTACATAGTAAGGTAGTACTCCTGGAGTTTATAAGAGAACATTCCCAGCTCTGCAGTACAATTTTTCAACTTTCTGACGTATCATGTTAATATGATCACTTAAAATTCATACAAAATAAAAGATACCATTTTCGTGTCACCAACTATTACCTTTCCTTTTAATAAGATAAAATTATTTATCGTGACACAGTAAGTCTCTTTCACTGCACATACTGTAATAAATACACTGCTTCAGACGGTATAGACGAGATATGACTGTCCCCAAGACAATGATTCTTTTTTACTCCAGAAAATCAGTACAGTAAATAACTTTTCTTCCCTTCGAGACAATCATAGTGCTTGAGGCTGCTGAAACACAAAAACAAAATATCTTCACAAATGTCTCCAAACAGTCAAGCTGAAAATCTAAGCCAAAGTTTCATTTAACAGCCTGTCAGTTTTTTGATGTGAAGCTAATGAATGCAGTGGCAAACAAATCCATCAAACCTAACATCAAACAACCGCACTTCATCCCAGCAAACGGAAAAATGAAATACAACCTGCAGGCCAGCGCTTTGATCCAACCTAGCCAGGAAGCAGACCTGTAAGTGTCACGGCAGCAGCTGCACAGAGTAATCACGGACTTCATTTCACCACAGAAGGAAAGAATGCTCCAGAAACAGAAAACAGTCATCTCAAATATGTACAAATGTCTTATTTCAACTGCTAAACGAGCTGTTACATATTTTTAAATCTCTATCAAGAAAAAATAATTGAATTTCACTCTGTTATGCCAGCATTCAAAGCTACAGAGATTCCTAAAACAAAGAACTAGGTGGTATGGTCCATTAATACTACAACTTTGCAAGTGGAGTTTTATTAAAAGTCCTTCTGTTCTTTCTGAAAGCTCCTTGAAGACAATATATGTGTCTTTCTTCTTTGTACACACATGTAGCACAGGAGAAACTCACTGGGCACTCACCAAATCTGACCTCTGCCCGTCAGCAGCAAATGAACATGTGGGTACCTGAAACATCACTCAATTTTTTTCAGTAATGATCTTGTCTTTGATTAGAGAAATGGGGGAAAACTACACACTGCCTTCTTAGGTCAGTTGTTGCTGCTAAATGAAAGGCCCTTTTGTTCTGGAGCATCTTACAGGATTTGGCTATGCTATATTTTGCAGGTTAAGACAAGAGAGCAGAATGATCCTCATTGAGGGAAAACAGAAGCAAAGAGAGAAATGAGAAGAATGGTAACGCCTGGGCCATTATCAGAGTATTAGAAACAGGGATAGTCAAACTAAGTCGCTACCAAAACTAAAAGGTCAATGTTCCTTCACTCCCTCCTCTGCCTATTTTCCCCAGATCTTCCACACAATCCATACACACAAAAAAAAGTCTGTTTGAGAGATGAGGCAGTTTGGATGGATACTGTGGAAAAGGACCATCTGAACTGAAAGACTAAAAAAACAGAGAATTTACCTACAGGGACAGAAATATCTCCCAAATACAATAATTCAGCTGAGAATATCAAACATCCAGGAATTTGCTAAAATTTGGAAGTGTATCTCAGCTTTACACAAATAATGAAATTTCTAATCAAATGTACCCAAATCTTAAGAGCCAGGAAGATTTCCTGAACAAGTTATCACATATCAATAGGTCAGTAACAGATTCCGATGAAAGCCACAGAAGGCCCCTCTCCAGTCCTGCTCTAGGGACACCAGCAGAAGTCAAGAAGCCAACAGCAAAGGAAGCACACCTTGAACCCCTGCCAGAGTCAGCTCTTACTCTCACCCCTGTTCTCATGGAACAATGCACTCACGAGTGATGAATTCATAGAAACACACATGGTGCCTGGCACACAGCAGATAAGCCTAGTCTCCGTAAGTAGAACTTCTTCCCCATCTACCAGCCATCTGAGGCATCTGAAAAGGTCCCTACTGACAAAGCCTGTTGGCTTATGATCAAAAGGTCCCTATTGGGGAACATGAGGTTATCTTTTCAAAACCTATTTGTTTTTTTTTTTTAATTAAAAAAAATTGCCTTCTGTAACAGCTCTTTTCTGAATCACCTAATTAAAAATACTGGTTTGTATTACACAAAATTATATTTATATATATATATTTCATAGTGTTTATGATTACATATATGCACATGTAATATAATGTATGCAGACTCCACACTCTGCATCGTTTTGCTTATTTAATGCTGTACGACAAATACTTTATTAGATACTTATACATGTTCAATAAACCCCATGTGACAGGTAAAGCAGGTGACATCACCACCAATGCCTCATTATGAAAAAGTGCTCATATTTTCATGGTAATTATAAAAGTACTGTTCATTATCACTTATGAACAATGACTTTTTTATAGTTATCATTTAGAACAAACTGATGAAGACAAAGAATTAAGACAAACATGGGCATCCTCAATGCTAAAAGTCTTTTTAGAGCAATTCATTAATTCACTACACATTAGTTTCCAGCAAAACACATAAATTTATGCCCAGTGCACAAATTTGCCAGGGATTAGAAAGTACATATACATGCAATACAGTAAATTCATAAGGTTACCTAATGAATCAGACTTAGAGATCAAAAATAGGTGTCAAATAACTGATTAAAGATACCAAAATCTGGGGGGAAAAATGCTAACTCAGCTTACCATAATGTAAGATAATTTATTATCCAGGAATAGACATGAAAATATTAATATTGATGGTATAAATTAAGAAAGCATGTGATATTTTAGTGAAACATTCAAAACTGTATCTGTTTATAAGGTTATTTTCCTGTTTTATGCAAAAAAACTAAAATTGGTTACATGACTCAAAATACTCTTTTTTCTTAATTTTTGTTTTTATTTTTTGTAGAGATAAGATCTCACTCTGTTGCTAAGGCTAGTCTTGAATTCCTGGCCTCTAGCAATCCTCCTGCCTCAGCCTCCCAAAGTGCTAGTTATAGGAATGAGCTACTGTGCCCAGCCCAAAGCAGATTCTAAATATATTATGTCAATGATAAATTGGCACCCCCTGTAGTAGGCAGATGTTTCCCCTCATGCGCCCCAACAAAGATGTCCTCATCCTAATCCCAGAGATCTATGAATACGCTATCTTACATGACACATGGGATTTTGCGGATTGCCTGCTCTGAAATGCAGGAACTACACAGGAGGACTAGAGAGGCCTCTAGGAGAAAAGTTCAGCCCCTGGTTCACAGTCAGCAGCAAATCTGAACGTTTAGTCCTACAACTGCGAGGAAGTGAATTCAGCCAACAACCCGAAGGAGCAAGGAAATGAATTCTTTCCCAGAGTCTCAGTAAGAAATGCAATCCTGCAAACACCTTGACATTTAACTGGTGAGGCCAATGCTGGGCCTATTACCTACAGAACCATGAGATAATAAACGGCTATTGTTCTAAACACAAAGTTTGTGGTAATTTGCTACAGCAGCAAGAGACAACTAATATATTCTCAGATGACATCACTTGGCCAAAGGAAGTAAGGGGTGGCCATAACTCAAAAAATCTCAAAAACATTCAATTACAGCAATTTTTAATTGGCTGGCCAAAACTGCATTACAGCATTGAATATTTTGTACCTAGAACCAAACAAAACGGTCAAAGCCCTTACTAAACTGAATAAACAGATAGTCACATACCTAAGTTCTTTTCTCTTTGCAATAAGCCTACAGAGTACAGAGATATTTCTAATTTACATATGAAGAATGACTTTCCTAAGGTTACATGGCTAGCCAAAGAAGAAAAGTTGGTTGTCAGATCCAGCCTCCTCCATCACAGTGCAACACTTCACATTCCCACAGCTGTGATGGGCTCTGTCAGCTGGGATTTCAGGGAGAAGCACTACCAGCCTCTCTTCCTTCCACTCCACACCCACTCTACTTCCACATGGAAATGTGGAAATGCAACTCCAATGTACATGGTAGTTTAGCTTCTCCCCAAGGCTGGAATGCCCTATTCTGGCCAACATCATGGGCTACTTCTGAGACCTGTATTAAACAATATTTGCAGTGACTCCGAACAGCTCTGATAGCTGACTTATATCTGTAAGTAAAGGTGCAAACTATAAAATGACAGACCTTGTTATAACCTCGTAGTCAAGACAATGCTTCAAGGCAGATGCAAGCATTACATTTCTACAAAAGCAATGCAGTGGTTGGCCAAGGTACACACTGAGTTTTCTATTTCTTATGAGGTTTTCTTAGAATACACAGGATGTACAATGTGAAGTAGTAGTACAGTTCTGTTCCTTTCTGAATTACTCAGCATAAATAGAAATTACTTAGAACAGAAAAAGTCTTCTAATACCAGGGGCTTTCCTTTATGTCAAGAATGTATTCAAATGACTCCTGGGCTGCCAACGGGCTATACTTTTACTTATTTTTTAATATATTGTGCAATTTTCTAAATACACACATAAATTAAACTAAGATTTGTCTTCCCTAAATATACTTCTATCTAAGTTCACCTAATGGCTCCACATGTAAGTTTTATCAACGTAGAATGAAAGGAGACATTCAGTTGAGCCATGCAATGGCCAAAATAACACCACATCCACTTTATTTATCATTTGCTGCTAAATCTATGTCAACTTTACATCCTCTGTAAAACACACAGTTTCATTTAGAAGCTACCCTCTGCCAGCCTGCACCTCTCTCTTAAAAGCCACAGGAAAGGAATCAAACCTAGTAGAAACCACCATCACTTTGAAGATGTCTTCTATTTAACACCACAGGGGGAAAGTAATTAAATTTAATAGAAGTTATTGCCTGTGAATGAAAATACACAGTATGCGAGCTAAATTAAATACACTGGGCAGGAGATGCAAAATTTTATACCAAATTTAACATGAACATGTATTTCCTGTTAAAAATGTGTTCTACATTATTACTTTCAAGAATTTCATTTCTGCACTAAGGGCAGTTTTAATCATTTCTTCCTACCAACCTCCCTCCATCTCTTGCTACAATTTTATCAGACACTCCCTTCTGTAAAGTGTTGTTTTCCAAGCCATGAACTGATCGCGAACAGGGAGAGATCTGAGTCTACCTAACATGGAGCCACATGATGCCACTGGAAAATCTTGCAAAACACCAACTGGAGGCCTCAAGATAAAAAGCAAATACACATCGCATCAAATTACCTATCAGGACAAATTGCTCCACATTAATCTCAAAACAGACAAATTCAGCTAAAATTGATAATACTGATTATGTAAAATAAATGTATCTAGCCTGAAGTGAATTGCTATGGTGAGAGGCACACAGCGCCAGTAAGGAAAAATAAATGCTGCACAGGATCTTAGGGTTCCTACTAAAATAACCAGAATACACATTTAATTTATGCTTTCTTTTTGAGGCATAGCTTACCAATTTGGCAACTTTTCCATAGTCAATCCATCTGACAGTAGCAAAATTTGTAGATTCTGCACAGTTGAAACCATGATTAAAACCAGCATGGTAGCCATATGGGAAAGTGATCATGAATTCTCCAGCCTCCTGGGTTATCTGCAAGGTAGGAAACATAATATTTTGCAAAAAATAAGACTTCCCAAATTATGAATACAATTAAAATATATTTGCCATTAAAAAACAAAGAAAAAAAGTAGTGATATCAGAGCAATACCAAAAAGAGTTCCACCAGATTCATTACTTAATCCTTTAATAGTGCTTTTTCAGGAAATGTTTAAAAGACTTTCCTAGATAGGATGTGGCTTGCTGGCACTTGAATTCAATCAAACAATCCATAATCAAAGCTATTACATTTTAATTGAAGGTATCTTCAAGTTATTCAAGTAAATTTGTTCATATTTGTTTTGGATTATCTGATCTTAAAATGTTTCTAACCCAGCACCCAATAGGATGGACTCCTCATATCTTTAAATTCTTTAAGTTGCTGCAAAGTAATATAAAAATACTCATAGGATTTGGCCACTGAAGCAATGTTTCTCCTTGACACATATTGTCAAAGTATTTAGCAAATGCTGTATGTTCACATTCAGAGCCTGTATTCTCTGCTAGCTCTGATAATAAAAGTTGTAAAACCACACTTTTAATTATCCTACTGACTCTAATACAATTTATATTTTGAGATATAATGTACATATAATAAAACGCTCAGATAATAAATGTACAGTTTGATCAGTTTTGACAAATGCATATACCCATATATCCCATGCCCCTATTATTTTCTTTTTTTTACGATAAAAATCCAAGGAAGAAATACATTTATTAAATATATCAACCTCAGAAAATTACTTATCTCTGGGAGGGAGAAGACACTGAAATAGTAATAGCTACATTTGTAGTATTTTGTTTCTTTGGACAAATATCAGTATCTACACATAGCGTTTTTTTAAAGTATTTTATTTTCAGTAACAACTTTATTGAAATGTAATTCACATACCATATAATTCACTCATTTCAAGTGTATAATTTGCTGGTTTTTAGTATATCACAAAGTTATGCAACTATCACCACAATTAATTTTAGAACATTTTATCACCTCAAAAAGAAACCCCCTCACCCTTTAGCTGTCATCCCCAAGCCCCTCATTCATCCCAGCCCTAAAAAAAACCCTGATTTTCTGTTTCTACAGATCTGTTATTTTGGACATTTAATATTAATAGAATCATATAATTTGTGATCTTTTGTTACTGAATTCTTCCACTTAGCATAAACTTTTCAAAGTTCACCTAGGTTGTAGCATGTATCTGTACTTCACTCCCTTTTATGGCTGAATAATCTTCCATTATATAAAATATATCACATTTGTTCATTCATCAGCCAATAGACATTTGGTCATTTCCACTCTGGGCACTAGGAATAATGGTGCTATGGATAATTGTCCACGCCCCTATTATTTTCATCGCCCAAGAGTGCTCCCTCATTCCTATCCTAGACCACCCCCAGCCCATCCCCTACTCCCACCTCAGGGATAATCACTCCTCTGATACCTCTCACCACTGATTAGCTTTGCCATGTTATGGATGCTAAAATGGTACTGGAGACAGGGGAGAGTATTCTTTTTCCCAACAATTCTGAAATGTAACTCATAACACCATTGTCCCCTGCCAAAGAAACCCCAGATGATGTTCTGCTACAATGAGCTCAGTTGTCACCTGGCAGCAGACACAGGCTTACCAGTGCCCAGCACGGTTCTAGCTCCATTATCTGAGCCATGTGAGAATATAACCCAGCTCTCTCCTGTCCTGGTCTCACTGAATCTAATTAATTATCTAGGTGCTTATTTCTTATACTACGTAATGAAACAAAACTCAACCTGCTCCCACATAAAGGTGACAGGAGGGGGAGGACTGCTGCCACTGGAATAAGAAAACTACTTTTCCTGCTCCATGGAATCCTACCTACAAACCTGCTCTACCCTACCTAAAAAATCCTGCTCATGCCATGACTTAAAAAAAAAAAAAAAAAAAAAGAGCACCTGTTCCACAGAATGCAACTCTAAATTTGAGACCCCTGTCATTTCTAAAAACAGGTCAGTCCCAATCTCATACCACAAAAGAAGCTGAAGAAAAGAGTGGATATAATCTAAATGCAGACATCAGCTGTTTATTACACTTATGTTTTTCATACATATGTATGAATACGGCAAATGCAATGAAAGAAGGAAAAAATGTAATCCAACTGAGACATTATTACCTACAGGAAGAGGGCTGAGTTGAAGAGGAAGAGTACATTACTATGTAACATATACTACGCAAAGCTCTGTCTACAGATTGTCTTTCTCATCACAATAACCCTATTAAGTAGTCACTATTTTTATCCCCATTTTACAGTTGAAGAAACTAAAGCTCAGAAAAATTACGTGATTGAATCAGGGATGAACTCAGGAGGTTTAATGCTGTAGCCTGTGCTACCATTTTGCTGCCCTATCACATGCCACGTTATCATCAGCAGGGAAATGTGCTCCTTGAGGAATACAGTGTCATGACAGGCCCTGTACTGAGATAGAAACGGGAAGTGACAGAATTTCACATGAGGAAGTGCCACTGCCAATCAACCCTCAAAGCCACTAGTGTTTCACCATTTCAGGACTTAAATTTATCTTGCCACTTTCCACAGAAGCCATCCACAAAACACCAGATGAGAGCCTGATGCCTCCAGTGATCTACCACGTAGTACTGGTAGACAGCTGCAGCCTAGAAAGAGGGTGCCGGCCACCTCTAGAAAAGAGCTCCAAGCTCCAGAGGCCTCCATCCTGGGGAAAGGGAGCCAACCCCATAGCCCTGCTGCTTCACATAACTTCTCTTCACGTATCAGCCCTAAGCTACCACTAACACCTAACACCAGCCCCAAAGGAACAGAGAAGGATTTTGTGTCTCTGGGGATACTGTTGCACTCCTTCACATCTACCTTGTAATATTCCAACTTAAGTAAAAGTACCTAATGAAGCTGATGCCAACTACTTAAAAGAAGCACTGGATGATGATGTGTCTGAGACTCACAAAAGCCTGGTGCCCAGGTGTCTGCAGACAGGACAAAGCCCCGCAGCCACAGCAGCCCCTCTGAGTGGCACAGCCTGTGCCCTCTTTCCCCCACAGTTCTGCAGCCCATCCCCAGTGCCTCCCTACACCCGCAGGCAGCCCCCACGGTGCACATCTCGGAGGCACGATTTTTTAATGGTAAAAACGTGTGAGTAAACCAGTGATGAGCACACGTTCCCAAAAGCAAGCATATCTTGTGCGTGACTGCTGCATAGACAGTTTAGGAGGGAGCAGGGAATCACCTCAAGCTGAAGAATGAATCCCAGCACTTGGAAAAGTTCTACTTTGAACAAATCCCTCCACACACACACACACACACACACACACACAGAGAAGGCCACAGTAAGAACCCAAAATGAAGAAAATGTAAAGATTTAGTCACAAGCGAAAAGCTTCCAAGATGGAAAACAGCAAGGATTATGGGAAGAAAAGTCAAATAAAAAACACAGAAGGAAGAGCTATTTTTTAATGTTTCTGCAAGTAGCTAAGTACTTAATCCTCCCGAGACTCAGAGGGAGCTTTTATTTATCTGGTCAAAACCTTTTTTCATTTCAGCTGCTTCACATAAAAATGTTCAGGCTCTGCAATAATTCTGACCCAGTAAACACCCATAGACACAAAGAATGCGAGATCCAGCATCTACTGAGTTTTATAGAACCTAATCTTCAGAAAACTCGCAGAAGCAATATCAGATTATTAAATCATCAGGCAATTTTATCCATAATGAAATCTCAATTGTATTATGTCTAAATGTGTTTAGAAGCAACATAGTGCTACCATAGTCATGGATTCTAACCAACCCATTGCTAATAATTGCTTTGAATTTCTTAGAAAATAGATCACATATACATAAATTATGTTGCTCATAAAAAAGATTTTAATATAGAAGTGCTTCCTCTTATTTTATAGAATGTGCTACATTTTATTTTCAGTATAAATGAACTATAGCAACATGACATCTTTAGTAAATATATCTGAAATAAAATTAGTTTCTAATTAGGATTTAGATAATTGATATGCTATAAAACATAAATTTGAATTTCTCTACCCACATACTAAAAATTCTACTTGAAGTTAAAGATACATTATCTCTTAAATACAAATCCTACACAAACAAAATTAATTTGTGTAAGATGAATACTAATATACCTTGTCGAAGGGAATACCGTATTTCTTCAATACTGATGGAGAAATCAAAGTCATCTTGTGGCGAAGAAATGCATCACACCCTTGGGAGCTGCTTGGGAAAAAACCTAAAAAGAAACAATAAATGTAAGTGGCATTGTGTCAATTAAGAGAAAATATCAGATAGGATTTTCAATGTGTAAGTTCTAGTGTTCTTACTGTTTGACGTATGCAAGCATAGACCTCTTCCGCCAAAAAGCCCTTGTACTAAAAATCAGAGTTAGAATTCTTAAAAATTAGAGGATACATCCCCAAAGGTTGATCTTCTTTACAAACAGATTTACCATAAGTTGTTTTTGTAACCTGTAAAATTACTAAACTTTAGGAATAAATTTCAAATTGAAACAAATGTGGATTCAACCTATTATCTGATAAATGGAAAAAATATTTAGGGAAGTTAGGAAAGATAAATACGTGGGATGCTGGATCTGTAGCTAAAAATACAGGAAAAAAAACAAAAAAGGAAAGATAAGTATGCATTTTAACAGAAGAATATTTTAGACTCCTAGAGTTCATCATTCCTGAAGCACTCATCCCAATCCTCGGCACACAGCAGACAGAGTAGTTCCCCATCTTTGTTTCTTTTCTGATCAATCTGAAACTAATTGCTACTAATCTCCTGAATGAACTTCCCAGCCATCACCCATCAAATGTCTGAGAACCTGCCTGAACAGCCTGAATGGGAGAAGTGTTTTGGGGAGGCTTTTACATGAGGAAGTTAAACATACAGCAACCCTTTCATTCAACAGTATATTATACGCCAAGACAGAGTCAGTTTTCTCCATCACTGACTTCAAACCTGCAGTTCTGTCTGAGGCAGACTCTCATTAACTCAGTGATGCAAGCTGGAGGAAAATGAACATGCCTGATGTACTGCTCACACCTTCCTCACTCAGAGGGAAGGGAGTCGTGCTGAAGGAATTGGAAAAACAAGAAGACAACAAGAAACAAGGAAAAGACATGGAGGTAGACATGGAGGAAAAGTCATGGAGGTAGAACACAGCAGGAAGACAGAAGGCACCAGGAAGGCACATGCAATGTGTATGAGTGACAGGAAGAGGAGCAGATGCTGTCTGACTCCTCCACCACCAAAATGAGGGGTGGAACTGCTGGAAATGTGACATCTAATTCTGTGGATCTCTCTATGCAAACAACTCAAGAACGTGACCAATTTGGCCAGGTACGGTGACTCACGCCTGTAATCCCACCACTTTGGGAAGCCAAGGTGGGCGGATCACTTGAGGCCAGGAGTTTGGGACGAGTCTAACATAGCAAAACCCTGTTTCTACTAAAAAATACAGGCCAAGTGTGGTGGCTCATGCCTGTAATCCCAACACTTTGGGAGGCCAAGACAGGCAGATCACAAGGTCAGGAGTTCGAGACTAGCCTGACTACCATGGTAAAACCCCGTCTCTACTACAAATACAAAAAAAATTAGCCAGGCATGGTGACACACACCTATGGTCCCAGCTACTCAGGAGGCTGAGGCAGGAGAATCGCTTGAACCCCGGAGGCAGAAGTTGCAATGAGCCGAGATCACGCCACTGCACTCCAGCCTGGATGACAGAGTAAGACTCCCTCTCAAAAAAAAAAAATTAGGCAGGCATGGTGGTGCATGGCTACAGCTAGCTGCTCAGGAGGCTAAGGCATGAGATTTGCTTGAACCCAGGAGGCAAGGGTTACAGCGAACTGAGACTACACCAGTGCACTCTAGCCTGGGCAACAGAGGAGGGAGGGAGGGAGGGAGGAAGGAAGAAAGAAAGGGAGGGAGGGAAGGAGGGAAGGGGGGAGGGAAGGGGGGAGGGAGGGGGCAGGGAAGGGGGGAGGGGGAGGGAAGGGGGGAGGGAGGGAGGGAGGGAGGAAGGAAGAAAGGAAGGAGTAAAACATGAGAAATGTTAATTCTTTACAATATTAATAGCAATAAGAAGCATAGTTTTGCCATATATGTCTCTTAATAATGCAGCCTAGAGTTCATCATTCCTGAAGCACTCATCCCAATCCTTGGCACACAGCAGACAGAGTAGTTCCCCACCTTTGTTTCTTAATAATGCAACACCAAATAAAACACTGGTGAGTGGAGGAAAAGTAACACACTAACATAATGGCCATGTCCATACAACAAGATGTTGTGGCTGGGCGCGGTGGCTCAAGCCTGTAATCCCAGCACTTTGGGAGGGCGAGACGGGTGGATCACGAGGTCAGGAGATCGAGACCATCCTGGCTAACACGGTGAAACCCTGTCTCTACTAAAAAATACAAAAAACTAGCCAGGCGCGGTGGCGGGCGCCTGTAGTCCCAGCTACTCGGGAGGCTGAGGCAGGAGAATGGCGTGAACCCGGGAGGCGGAGCTTGCAGTGAGCTGAGATCCGGCCACTGCACTCCAGCCTGGGCGGCAGAGCGAGGCTCCGTCTCAAAAAAAAAAAAAACAAACAAACAAAAAAAAAAAACAAGATGTTGTAAGTCCTACACACAGAGAAGGGCACCAATGGGCAGTCCCCAAATGCACAATCCATGGGAACGTTTTTATAAACAATTCAAATGGATCTATCAAACTTCTCAAATCTGTAACTTTCTGCAACACTAGATGAATTAAGTTTTAAATTAAAGTCAGTGAAGAAAGAAGTATCTATTCCATTTTCTTTTGATAAGGATTTGTAATCAGGTCCTGAACAATGTGGTGACTGGTCATAAGCTAATTTAAATTGGAAAACCACTGAAGGAACGTAATTTGCAGTGTATTAAGAACTTCATATTGGTTCAGAGTTTTTATTTACAATATGCTATCAGAATTATATTTTACTAGTCCTGAAAAACACTTCATAAACAACACATCTTGTGTACAAAGTATGTGCCTTAAAATGAATTTTACCTCAAAGTACCTGCAGGGGCTACACGGTTCATACTCACTCTCACTCCATAGTCTATAAAACATGGTCAATTGTTTGCCATACTAAAGTCAACTGCCTTTTTTTTTTTTTTTTTTTGGTCTTTTTTAAGATATTATACAGGATCAAGCACGCAAAGATGGTCTTTGGAATCATTCTTCCAAACCAAATAATAAGTTAGAGGGATGGAAGGCTAGGATAATAAAGAGCTTGTATTCCAGAGACCCCAACAGAGCCCTAAAAGCAATCCACAATAACCTTTCCTAAGAACACCAAAGTGCTGCTGAGAGTTCTGCAACACAGAGAAGTGTGTAGGATCCCATAAGATCTCTCAAAGATCACATGCTATACCCATCCAAAGGATGTTTCACATTCAATGTAAAAGTGAGCACGTGTGACAAGCATTATTCTAAGTGAAAAAAAGCAAAAAAACAAGTCTACACATAGTATGATTTCACTTACATGACACTCTAGAAAAGGTAAAACGATAGGGACAGAAACTAGGGAAACCAGTGGGTGCCAGCAAAGGGAAGAGCAGTTAAGTACAAAGAGGTGTGAGGGAACTTTTTTGGGGTACTAGAAATGTGTTACATGTTGATAACAGTGGCTTATCATGTGGTTTATTAGTTACACCACTGTAGACCTTTGTCAAAACTCAATGAGCTCTATTCTTAAAATAAGTGAATTTTACTGTAGATTTTACCTGAATAAAACTGACTCAAAAAAATCATTAAATATTTTGAAACTATTTTTGAAATAGAGTAGATGTGTTCTAAAAATATGAAACAGGTATGTTCCTTCCTTCAAATGAAAAGTTCTCCATACTGTCAACTGGTTTATATTTTATAATGTATTTGCTATTGCTAAGAAATTATTTTTAAATCCCAATCTTTTATGATTCAAATACAAACACACACTATAGTATTAAATCACCAAAAATTTCAGCCTTGAGAAAAGATTTTAAGATCAAAACTTAGTGACTTTTTTATGGGTATACAAACACTAATTTGGCAAAGATGAGGACAGCTGTTAACTTCTTAGGAAAGGGGAGAGAAAGACAGGGAACAAAGGAGGAAGGAAGGGAAGAGAAATCAAACATGTAGATCTATTTCCAAACTAGTAAAAAATTTTTATTGACAATTTTGATAATTTAAATTTGCCCCAAGTATGCATTGATGAAGTTTTATCACGGTTATATATGACCGGGATGAGACCTGAAAAATATATTAACCATATAAACAAATGCTAAGGAAAAGAATACAACAAATGGATACAGAAAATTGGTTCAGTGGAAAACTCTTTCAGAAACAGACGTACAGTATTTGATTTACACATGAAATTTCTTGGCAAGCTTATTTATGAAAAGAACCAATGACCTACATTATATGGGGAGAAACCTAGTAACATTTACCCACATCTCTACTTGAGAGATTTACACGAGAGGCACATACTACATTTGGCCTCTTGGTACTTCCTATCATTCATGGAGTGGTTACTCAGGACTGGATAGAAAATTATCACTTCCCAGGCCTCACTCAACCCTAACGTCCCATAATCCATCAACATCTCTACTGCAGGACTCTCCAGGAGGAGTGCCAGGAAACTTCATACTGATCTTGGGATAGAGACGAATGGCGCTTTTCCTAAGCAAATGGCTTGTTTTAATCTCCTAGACATGGTGTGCATTGTGTAATGGGCAAGTTTTTTCCATTTCAAGATAATCAGCAGAAAACCTAGAGTTAAAATTTCCACCCAATTTAACTGGTATGTGTATCATTAAATGCATGGTTTTTTTACTGCATTCCTGAGACCACTTTATTTCAGCTCTCACTTCCCACCCCCTTGAAATGTCACATAGATAACCTACACACAAGTCACCAAGGACTCCCCAAGCCAAGAACATTGGGATCAAACAGGTCAGAGTTAAACTAACCAGGATTCTTCTGGCTCTGCCTCTGCCCAGCCCCATCCGTACCCTCAAATCATAGAAATCTTCATTTCCACAAAATTCCTCCCTACTTACTAGTTGGCATTCATTTCCTGAATTCTTCCTCTCCATTCTCAGTTAAGAGAAGGAAACTAAAAGTCTTTCACTCACATATGAATTATGCTATCTGGGTGTATTTCATGTATTATTGTCCAATGTCTAAAACCCTACTAGGAACATGGCTGGATATAAATTATCCAATTACATTTAAATACAGACAGTGATATCACTGACATTAAATTATTAAGAAATTAAGTTTACCAACTATTTCTCTACTCATAGTGAAACCCAGCTGACAGACAAAAATAAACATACCCTGACCTGCCACACACTGATCTCCATGCCTAAGGCATGAGTGAGGCACAAAGGCAGAGGATATATCACTGGTCTTTTGCATTTTTTATGGCTTACAGGGCACTTTAAAATTGATTATTTGTAATCAGAGGTATTTTATTTACAAGCCTTTCAAAACTAGACATTTTAATATAATATTTCAGACTATCAGCTAAGTGAATGCTTAAGGGAACAATATTTACCATTTTGAGAGCTAATTTTCCTAATTCCAAGAGAGAGGTATGAGAGCAGGTTAATTTAGAATCTGGTCATAAAATTAAAATGATTTATTTATTGCTGCTCTTCTATTCTCTTGGCAGCAGAGGCTCATAATCTTTTTTGGGCCAAACCATCTCAGGGGATTTGATGATGGCATTCCCAGAAATCTACATATATGTCCAATTTTGAATACAATTTCAAAGAGTTCATAGAATGCCTGTCTGCATCCCACCCATAGACCTTTATCTACCCCTTGGCACAGGGATCCCTGCAAATCGGGCTGTGACCTTCTACTCCACAGGATTAAAATCAAGATTACTAGTCATTAAAAATATTCTACATAGTGCATGCACGTGCACACACACACACACACACACAAATGCTTAAAAGCATGAACTAAACTAACCCTTGGTAGCAATGTTTCCTCTATTCCCTTTTGCTGAATACTGCTTTTTTAATAAGGTAACAAAATCAAAACATTTGTTTCAAGTAAATATAAGGATCTAAAAGAATTGACTCACTTCCACTATACTATTCTTTGAAATAAGTTTCCTCCTAATCATTCACACTTTCAAAACTGGCTGCACAAAGTCCTAAATCACATATTTTGGCCAAGTAACCAAAATTTTCAAAGTAAATCCTTTTCAGTTTTTAAAAAAAAAATAGCATTTTATTCCCAATAAAGGACAAATGAAATACTACTTTCCACAAAAATCTGCAGACTTTCTCAATTTACCTTAATCTATATTTTGCTTAATGTAATATAACAGCAATATTACCTTTTTTCTAAAATAGGTGAGATTTAGACATTTTAAAAACTGAAAATCTTCCAAACTGTCATTCATGATTTAACATTATACCTCCCTTCTCCTCCATATTTGCAATCCAATTGTATCAAACCAAAAATTAGAAAGAATGCAATGGCATTACAGATGACTATAACAAGTATAAAAATTGTAACAATTCACTTGAGATTTTTTATTACATTTCTGTCTACATAATATTGGGGAAAACCTGTATAAATGAGAAAGCAGCTGAAGGGCAAAATCAAACTCCTGGCTTTATTAGATGCAGGCCTAATGTCTTTCAGATAAAATATTTGTAGGTGCCACAGTCAATCAAGATTTCAACAGAAACCAAAGATGAAAGCATTCACGCATAAAAGGCAAGTGTGATAATTATGATGCACAGACAAGATAATGGAAAATATCTGAGCCTACTTTTCATTTTATGTATCAAGTGTTGCTATGAGCTAGATATTCTATAATACTCCATCATTCACACAGCATTATTTATCATTTTAATTATTTAGCAGAATTCAATTAATTTGGCTGGCATCTGGTCAGCAGATACAAATCCTTTACTATCTTGTAGGGTCTTTTCCCTGCTTTATTTCCCAAAATATTGCTGCAAAACAGTTTTGAATAAACAGCCAATTGATTTCAAGTTCTTGTTCATCCTTCAAATTCATTAACCTCTTACTGATTAAACAAACGGTAACCATTTTCTGGAATGTCATTTTCAGACAGTTTACTTCAAAGCATTAGAAGTTTGTATCAGAAATTTTAATCTGTGACTCAATATTGCAAGGTTTACATCGGCTTCATTTTAAAAGTTCTCTGGTAGGAAGATTAATAGAAAATGGTGGAATAATTTTACTATAGAAGAAGATACTTGAGTATATAGTGTTAACACATAGTTCACTGCCTATGTAGTTAAGGGTTATGGTAATCATCTTATAATCTATTATCCAAAATCTATTCATGAAAACAGTCCCTAACAAAGTTCAAGATTACATCAATCTTTATTATTACTATAATGTATTACATTTCTAAAAAGACGCTTTATAGTTATTAGCCTGACAAAATTATAATAATGCTTCTTAAAATGCAATACTATAACTGTTCCTTCTAATACTCTTCTGTAATTTAGGGGAAAGTAACCTTTAGGTGCCATTAACAGTTTCTGTTAAAAACTGTCAAGTCGAGGAATGAGGTTTCTCAGTGTCTCCATTTCATTATTAATTGAAAGCACATATAAGGCAGGAACAAAATTCTTTTCCTAATAAAAGGCAAATCTAACGCACCAATGAAACTTAGACCTGCACTGGACTAAAAGAGCACTGCTCGCTGAGGACTCAATCCTGGATAAAGGCAGAAGGCCTTGCTCCTCAGTTGCCACTCAAATGGAACTCCACTTTTGCCTGGAAACAATTCACTACCAGCCTACGTCTTCTTTCGGGAAGGGTGGCTAGCAAAACAGAAAATAAGGATGGCAGGGGGTGAATGTGACTCTGCTTCCCATACATAAGCAGATGAGGGCAAGGCTGCCTGGCGTATCTTTAAAAACAAGGAGGAAGGAGGAAGGTGGCTGCTTGCACTGGCATTGTCTGCACACACAAAAGCAGGCACAGGACCATCAATAGAGGTCCAGAAAAGTTCTTTGGTCTGGCCCTTATAAAGCAGCAGCAGGCCATGAAAAATAAAAATTCAACCTGCAGTAAAGTAAGTTTAATTTTGCCAGTCCAAAAACGCCCAAAATCTCGTGTATTGTTACTCAGAGCCATTCACCTTCATACTTCCATAAGGGCACACTCCCAGTCCCAGTGGGCCAAGGAAGAACTGGGTGTCGGCAGTGACATAACCCTTGGGGGAAACAGTAGATCAAAAGAAAAAGTAGTCATGAAACAACCGTACCCCAAGATGCAGCAACAATACTGTCTGGAAGAATGTAACTTAATTTTTAAAAAAATTACTGGCACAATGATGTCAAATACATTACATTAAAAACCATTTTTTCAGAAACAACCAAAACAGATTAAGGGCAATCACTTGATGAAATACTAAACAGTCAACCAAAATAACCATGATGATTATGCAACAGGGAAAAAATAATATTCACAAACTAACGTGAAAAAATTTAAAATTGTTCAATTAAAAAAAAAACATGTAGAAGTCAACAACTTGAATAGAATAAAACCAACAGAGTAATGGTCTATATTGTAAAAAGTACCTCAAAAACAAAGAACCTACAAAACACAGAAACATATAAAACACAGAAAACAAAGAAAGCAAGTTTTACCTTGAGCTAGTCTTTCAAGTCGTTTTCCATGCTCTGGAGGTATAGCATACCTAAAATTTTAAACACAAATAAAAATTTTAGGTTTATAATTTTTCAGCTAGTAGCCTAAGGATATCTATTCCTAAATAATATCACATAAAAGAAATTCAACACGAAACTCCACTTAGATGAACTGAGTAGAGATTAGAAAGCCAATCACAGAATCATATCCCTTAGACAACGAACAGAAGAAAAATATGCTTACAAATTACCAATTTCAATGTCACAACTCATCGTGCCAACCATATTTTACAAATTAGGGAACAAAGGCCCAAGGTAGGTAAACTGCTCAGCAACAAGATAGCTAGTCACAACCTAGAGACCCTCTGCCAGCTCTCATAGCACTGCAGCACTCTAGGGTTGCTTTTGGTTGTATGTTTTTTGTTTTGTGGTTGGTTGATTTTGGCTTTTGTTTTTAAGAAAATCTGGGTTGCTCTCTTTTTAAATTTTAAAATATTTTTATTGACAAGCAGAACAGAACATAAAATTATTACACCAACACTTATATTTTCACCAAATGTTACTAAAAACACTGTAATTTTCAAACAGACTTTAAGCAAAAGATTATCAGCCTTAAAAAAAGTTTTTATTCATTTCATAATTATGTGACTTTAAAAATCTTGATTATAATAAAAAGTTTTCACCCTTAAAGAACAGAAATACTCATTTCTAGTTCCATAGTTATTTTTACTATGGCCTTGCTAAGAAATTTTAAAACAACAATCCCATAATATCCTATATAAATACTAAATTGTATAGGCATTTTAATGAGAAAATGTATGGATATTAACAATAAATCTGAATAATCATTCCATGTTTTACATATAAACTATACTTTGGAAGACCTCTATTTGCTGTAGTTACTAGCTCAATATATATTTAGTACAAGTTATTTCTTACTAAAGTAACTTAACTAATTGTACTTAACACAACACTTGGTTTCATTTAATGCTACTGATAACATATGCAAAACTTAATTGGATCCGATGTAACTAGGCAATTCACTAAAAGAAAATTCAATCATATATCCTGTTGCTTAAGGCACTGCTAATGAAATTATTCCAACTGAAATGGGAAGATAAAATTTTAGCATAACTACATGACGATCACTCAATGTATATTTTCACCACTTCTTACCAGTTCTTAATTCCTTGCTTACATCACAAATATACCCAGAAAAGGGGTGTGGGTGGTGTAGGTGTGGGGGTGGGGGTGTGTCCATTCCAAACAAGAGAGTCAACCTTCCTCAACTCATCACACACATACATACACACACACACACACACACACACACGTAATATGAATATGCCTGCCAACAAAAGGTAGGATATGGAGGTATTTATATATGCAGATTCATTTTTCTGAAAAATTGGTAAGGTTAAAGCTCCTCAATCTAAAGTTCAACCATCTGCTCAAAGAAAATGTAGCTACCCTCATCTGCAGAAAGGAGGAAAAAGTAAGGCAAGATAGCTCTACCCCTACTCTGATCCTCAGTTACTCCTAGGATCCGAATCAAACCAATTCAATCTCCTCATTCCTCTCCTCCCAGCTGGGCTTACTGGCCTATTATTTTCTACAAGTATTTCTCAGGTGCAGTTATTCCTGCCTTAGCCAAATGATCTAATTAGTTCTACTTTTCTTCTTTTAGATGGAAGACAGTGTCTCAATTTCTTTTCATAATCTATAAAGATCAAGTTCATTTTAAAATCATAACTATTAATAAAATTCTTACAGTTAACCAACTATTGCTATAGTTTAATAGCTTCAGAAATAATCGAAGGATGAAAACTTGCTTCCAATCACAGCCCCGTACACAGGAAGACATGTAGTATTTCCCAAGCAGAACTAAATCCTCACAATGAAAGCCATACTGTGGTAATATCCAGCGAAGCACAACTAGACAAAAATGCCTTCAAGGAGAGGTCACTCTCCTTCCCTGCCTTAGTCATTAACTTGCTCAGAGTGAACCTACTCATCTCCATGCTTATCCCTGTGAAATATTTTGCATGCTTCTCTCTTCTGTTATCAATGCTATGCTTTGTGGCGTAGTATTTAAATAATGACATAGCTATGCAATGTTTCGTATACAAATAACTTTAAAAGTTCCCTGAATGAGTCCAATACCCTGCCCGAGGGTCTGACAAAGGACAGTCTGAAGATAAGTAATAATGCTAATAAAACTGGAATGTAATCATCAGATTTTTCTGTTTTTAATGTTTCCACATAATAAAGGAACTAGGAAAGACTAATTTTGAATTTTTAGAAATTCTACCAAGAGCCAAATCATTGTTCTTGCCATGAACAGTAAAATCAGAGCACTACCCTACTCAGCAGTCAAGAAGCAATATGCCTCCATGTACCATCTTGACAACCCCAAAATCTTGCTCAAAAGATACTACTATTCTTGCAGAACACACATCCCTCAGGGATGCAGTACCCGGCGTACTCTGAAAAAAGCTCCCTAGGTGATTCTGACAGGGCAGTACATTATGATGAATGAACGAAAGAATGGGGTGATTTCTAATTACCATATCTAAGAATCTTTGCTTGGTCCTGACTCCCCATAACCTTCCTGATGTCAGATGATGGATTTGTGTATGCCATGCTTTTTTATGTTTTTCCTTCAGGTTTTTTTTTTTCCCCAGTAATACCACAATGAATGGCCCAAGTCAGAATTCTAAACAAAAGCTTCACATAGCACTTTCAAACCTGCAGTCAATGTGTGTAGGCTGACAGACAGCCCTCGCCTGTAAGAAGGTGGGCACCTGGCTTCAGGGGCACTCAGTCACATTGCATTTGAGCACCAGACTCACTGTCTTCTCTGCAACAGCACCCCTGCTAACCCTACACCATGGCACTACCTTGATGGGCAACTGCAGCAATTTGAAGCCAAACACAACTCTAATCTGTTTCAAAGCATGCCATGAGAAGAGAGAGAAAGAAAGGAAAGACAACAAAACAGCAAAGTGCATATGTTTTCATGTGTTTTCCAGCAACCAGCCTCCTCTGGTAGAGGGGAACCCACATTCGACAAGAACTGGAAAGCAACATCTAAGAGACATTGCACAAGCCGCTTCACAACTGTCAGACCTCGTCTACCTCACAGAACAACGTGGAACAGATCGGCTGAGTCATATTTAGGAGCTCATTATTAAATGACGGCTAAATCACTTCTTGGCCTTTGGGCTAAGATCAAGTGTAAATGATGGCTACAAGGCAATGAGGTGAGCCTGACTTGCTGCCCCCCACAGCCAATAAACTTGAGAAAATGTTCAAAAAATATCAGTTCAAACAATCCTAACATCAAGGGTCAGACAGGCACATAAAAGGCTGATTACAATTTGAAAGATCCCAGGAAAGCACAGTACCTTTTTGCAACCCATTGGAATATCCAAAACTCAACCCTCCAGCAGCCTGACGATCAGGCCCTATATTCTCTTTCTCTACTGCACCATCACAGCCCTGAGCAAATGCAGGATACTCAAATCACCGGGTGGTTGAGTCATTCGGATTACTGTCCCAAAATTTTCCTTTATGATAGATGTGCTGCTACTAAGAATCACTTTAAAACAAACTAATTCAATTCAGGAGACAGTTGCTGAGCACCTGCCACATCTAAAGCATTGCAGTTCAAAGAACTCAAGGCATTTTCCATGTAAGTAGCGGGGGTAGAGACACATACAGATATCGCTAAGACCTATCAGAGTGAAGCCTAGATTGTGGCACGTGGACCTCAGCAACATCAAGTGACCAGGCACACGTACTATCATGTGGCAGTTAGTGTGAATAAGAGGAGGGTAAAAGAGAAGGGAAGACCTCCGATTTCTCAAAACACCCAAAGTTATCGCCACTAGGGATGAACTCTAATGCCTCAACTCTGGGACACTTCTCTTACATCTGAAATAAGTATCATTACCTATTTACATTTCTAAGATAACTTCATAGTTCTATCTACCAGGTACCAGGACAAAATTAGTCTTCCTGTCCTAAACAGGAATAAGATACAGCAAAACACCCACTCCTCTTTCCAAGCTCAGCTCAAGACCCCCCAAAGAGAACTCCCACTCCCTCTCTTGCTGTATCAACAATCCCACATGCAGGCGTCCACCGTGGCACTCAGAATACATGTGTATGTCTACCTTCCTGCCTCCCTGCTATCCTATCTCAGCTCCCTAAGAGGAAGAGTCTATGGCTTTCTCCCGGAATACAGCACCAGAAGAACAGATATTCTGTGTTTGCTGACTTGTACCACTCTCAAATGATAAACCATATTCCTGCTCCTCCAAGATGGAAGTCCTGGAGAAGAGGAAGGAAAGAGAAGATGAAAAAATCATGAAAGCAGAAAATGGGAAGGAAGATTATGTTAGCAAACCTCATTTCCTGACTGTAGGGTCAGCCTGGCCTGCTCAGGACTAACTGCTGCCATCCTCAACTTCCAGATCCAATCAAACGTCTACTTCAATCAAACTCCCAAGACTTAAGTGTCTCCCAGGATCAACTTTTTTTTTTTTTTAATGTAGAGATGAGGGTTTCACTATGTTGCCCAAGCTGGTCTCACAAACACCTGGGCTCAAGTGATCCTCCCATCTCTGCCTCTCAAAGTGCTGGGATTACAGGCCACCATGAGCCATCAGCCACTGTGCCAGTCTACATTTTCACTATAGCATGGTCTCCCTATGCTTCATCCTTGCCTTCTCTTCATTCCTCCTGGGACTTACCCAGAGCTACGCTGCCTACAAAGTCCATAGGCTGTGACAGATAACATGTGCTCAAGATAGACTGGGCAGGCTTGGGGCTCTGAAATTCCACATAAACCACTTTCCCAGAAAAATGTCATCTAATTCCTTTCTAAAATGAAAAATGAGTAATAAAGTTAAACAGCAACATGTTTGTACTTTATTAAAATATGCTAGTAGTCTTTACCTAAACAAGTTTTGAAAATCAGTATAAGTCACTGTCAGACAATAGCTGAAACAGAATGCCCTGAATGAGAGCAAATGATAGGAGGAAAAAAGTCCTTTTAAAAAACCCAGGGCTTTTAAGAGTTTTAAATCCTGCTGCTCTGATAACATCCAAGTGTTTATTAATTTCTGTTTAACCTACTATGGACATACCTCATTTTATTGCACTTTGTTGTGCTTTAAAGATGCTGCATTTTTACAAACTGAAGTTCTATGGCAATGCCGTGCTAAGTAAGCCTATCTGTGGCATTCTTCCAATAGCACATGCTCGCTTTGAATCTGTGTGTCACATTTTGGTAATTCTCACATTTCAATCTTTTTCATTATGATATCTGTTATGATGATCTGTCATCAGTGATCTTCGATGTAGCTACTGTGATTGTTAGGAGGCACCACAAACCATGCCCACATAAGTGGGTGAACATAATAAATGTGTGTGTTCTGACTGCTCCATTGGCTAGCTGATCCTGTCTCTCTCTCTCTGTCTCTCTCCTCGGGCTGCGCTATTCCCTGAGACACAACAATACTGCAATTAAGCCACTAATAACCTTCCAGTAGCTTCTAAGTGTTCAAAAAAAAGAAGAGCCGCATGCCTCGCACTTTAAATCAAAAGCTAGAAATGATTTAGCATAGTAAGGAGGGCATTTTGAAAGCGCAAACTGAAAATTAGGAATGCAAAGAAAAAGTTATTGAAGAAAATTAAAAGTGCTACAACAGCAAACACAAGAATGATAAGAAAACAAAAAACACTCCAGATATGGAGAATGTTTGTATGGTCTGGATAGAAGATCAAACCAGCAACATTTCCTTAAACCAAATCCTAATCCAGAGCAAGGCCCTAACTCTCTTCAATTCCATGAAGACTGAGAGAGGTGAAGAAGCTGCAGAATAAAACTGGCCTCTAGCAACATGAGGTTTAAGGAAAGCCACTGTATCCATAAGAGAGAAGTACAAGGTGAAACAGCAAGTCCTGCTGATGTATTAATAGAAGTTGCTGCAAATTATGCAAATCTAGCTAAGATCATTCATGAAGGTGGCTACATTAAACAACAGATTTTCAATGTGGAGGAAACCTCCTTATACATACCAGAAGACGATGCCATCTAGACATACCAGAAGACGATGCCATCTAGAACTTACATAGATAGAGGAGTCAATGCCTGGCTTCAAAGCTTCAAAGGGACAGGTACGGTGGCTCACGCCTGAAATTCCAACACTGTGGGAGGCCGAGGCAGGTGGATAACCTGAGTTCAGGAGCTCAAGACCAGCCTGGCCAACATGGTGAAACTACGTCTCTACTAAAAATACAAAAATTAGCCAGGCGTGGTGGTGCATGCCTGTAATCCCAGCTACTCGAGAGTCTGGGTGGGAGAATCACTTGAACCTAGGAGGTGGAGTGGTGCACGCCAGCAATCCCAACTACTCAGGAGGCTGAGGCAGGACAATCGCTTGAACCCAGGAGGCAGAGGCTGCAATGAGACGAGATTGCACCATTGCACTCCAGCCTGGGCCACAAGAGCGAAACTCTGTCTCCAAAAAAAAAAAGCTTCAAAGGACAGGCACAACTCTCTTGTTAAAAAGGCGAATGCGGCTGGTGACTTTAAATTACATCCAATGTTCATTTACCATTCTAAAAATCACAGGACCCTTAAGAATTATACTAAATCTACTTTGCCTGTGCTGTATTCAGGAGACCCATCTCACATGCAAAGACCCACACAGGCTCAAAACAAAGGGATGGAGGAATATTTATCAAGCAAATGGAAAGCAAAAGAAAAGCTAAGGATTGCAATCCTAGTCTCTGATAAAACAAACTTTAAACCAACAAAGATCAAAAAAGACGAAGAAGACATTACATAATGGGATCACTGCAACAAGAAGAGCTCACTAACCTAAATACATATGCATCCAATACAGGAGCACCCAGATTCATAAAGCAAGTTCTTAGAGACCTACAAAGAGACTTAGACTCCTACACAATAATAGTGGGAGATTGTAACACCCCACTGTTAATATTAGACAGATAAATGAGACAGAAAATTAACAAGGATATTCAGGACTCAAACTCAGCTCTGGACCAAGCAGACCTAACAGACATCTACATAACTACCCACCCCAAATCAACACCTCTTTATTTCTCGTCTTCTCTGCCAGTAACAAGTCTTATCCACTCTACAATCTCATAACCTTGTATCTATCTCCCAGCAGTATCACCCCAATTTCAACCTTTATCAGCCTTCGGCTAGACTATTGTCACTATTACAGTTTAAAAACCGTCATGCCTCACTGCCTGGCTTTCAAGACCCCCCCCAGTTTAACCCCAGCCTTCTTAAATATGAACATTCCACTCCCTATAGGCTGGACTAAGAATTATTCTATCACTCACATAGGTGTCTACCTGACTCCTCCCCTCAAAACACCTCCTCCATGTTTCAATTCACAACCTCTCAAACCCCACCCAGATTCCACCGCCTAGAAGCCTTCTTTGACCATTACAAATCTCAGCCATCTCATCCCTTTTCTTCCTCCCAGAGCTCTTCAATTATATATTATGTAGTATTATATACTACTTCCCAAAGCAAGATGCTGCTCAATGTGCATACATCATTTTTGTCTTGATAGGTCTCGAGTTCTATGAGGTAGAAAAAGCCTACCACCACCCAGACATTTTCACATAAACTATCCATTTTTGTCTACCTTGTATAGTGCCTGCTCCACAGCCAGGCCCTAAATTATGGGCCACAGTTGCTCAATTATGTAGCTAATTCCAAATTCTTTGAGGATAAGAATGTACTTTGCACTTTTTTTGTATACTTTGAAAACCATCAAATAAAATGCCTACCATTATATATCCTCAAGTACCTACTGGTTTGTTAAAATTAATAATCATTTAAGCTTTGGGACAGTACGCTTTTTCTTGATATATTCTGCATATTGCTAAAGTACTGCTAACACTAAAAAACTGAATCACTAATGAACTACGAACACACTAATTAGATATTTACAGGATTATGTTGCATTTAAAACTGAAGTCTTTTACAAATTTTTTTTAAGATTTATTTTGAAGGCCAAGGAAAGCAAAATTCCTCTAAACATATCTTCAGGTGATTTACTCAAAAATTAAACATAAACTGATATAGCTCTGTAGTTGTGATACAAACACTATCTTGAACTGAATGACATTAAGCCAACATTTCACAATAATAGTAGGTAAATCTATACTTTTGAAAATCTACTTTCTCTAGTTCAAGTTTTCTCTAGGAACTGTCCTCTTTGTACTTCTTTCAAAATAATGCTCCGTCCACTTACTTGTTTGCGAGTACTTCTCAAAAACTAACTCCTACTTCTCAGATCACTCCCTCAAAACTCCCTATTGTCTTTCGGGAGCCCTTGGCTGTGTGTTTAGGAACAAATGGTTTCTGTTGTCCCACTGCCCAGACATCTGTCACAGGGCTGTTACAGGCAGCTGCCACAGGTCCGTCTGTTGCTCTCACCAACACAGGCTGCAGCACCTACAGACAGCCCAGCTTCCACTCACGTTGTGACATCCAGGACCACAGAGGGGAGAATTCCTTCCAGGCCCATGTCATGCTCTGGCAGGTCAGTCCTAAAACAGGTCTGTCCTATGCTCCCTGCACCTAACTAAGGCTGTGTGAAGTAGTCATTTCCTCCCTTATTTATGTTTCTGTTTCTTGTTGCTGTTTTGCTCACAGTCATCCCCTGCGAATAAGAAAGCCCAGTCCCTCAAGGACAATTTTTAATGGATAACAACCTCAAAATGATCCCCCTAGCCCCATTCCTGGCATAAGCTTGTGTGCCTGACTTGCCCTCTACCTTCATTAAAGTGTTCAAAAACACAGTGAAAAAGAAGAACTGACCAATAAATATGATTACAGCTCATCACAGCCATCATTTATTGAGCACTGATCACACACCAGAGCTTATGCTAAGATGCTGTAATACAAGTTCTACTACTACCTCCATTTAACTAATGAGGAAGCCAAAGCTTCCTTACAGGCATCTCTTCACTCAAGCAAGGGGATGACAGAGCTGACACCCAACCACAGACCTAATTCCAAAGTACAAGATTTACTCTCCAACCCATTTTCCAACACTGTTTCCCCAACAAGCACTATGAAGATATCAAAAGGAAAGAAGTGACAGGGCCCATCTGTCCTCCAAGGGAAAAACCCCCCTCTTACAATGAACAAGCAAGACAATGGCATTTTAAATAAACTGCAGATACAAAGAACAAGACCAGCAAAGCACTACCTGAAGTGGTTGTCTTTTTCAGGGAGGATGCAAGGGAGTTCTTGTTACAAAAACACTTTATGAATCAAAAAGTAAAGTATATTTCACAAAACTCAAAACTCCTAAAGTAGTTCATTTATAATACACTTTTTAATCAAAGCATACTCATAACCAATTGTCAAAAAGATTGAACCACTATGGATTTTATAGATGTGACTATGTTACATTTTCATATTACTTATGGTGCTAACAAGTTTTAATACTTGTGCATTTATTAAAGATTAAGCATTACGTTTTAAATTATGAAGTCTTGTTAGTTAACTGTGGAAAGGAGAACATTTCATACTTAATTTTCACTTCTTAAAAATAGATGAATGTGAGAAACAGAAAGCATGGTCATAGGGGATGCTGCAGGCAGGCTGCCAAGTCCCACTCCTGGCAAGGCCCTTGCTGCCTTCATGAGCTCTGCTTCCCTCTCTCAAGAACATACCCCTTGAAGAGGGAGGGAATGGCGGCCTACATGCAATGGACGTTCCAGACTTGAGTATAAAGGCTTGGCCATCTTGTTTGAATTTGGGGCAATTCTGAACAGCAATGTCAGCTCCAGCACTGCCCTTAGGTCTGCCCAGGACTCTGCTGGAGTTTAACTTCCCCTTCTGCCCAGTCCTGCCTTCCCCCTTGTGAGCAGTGCTAAGGGTTATTCCTGGAGCACTATACAAGAAACCTCCGGCACACAAATCTCAGAGCGAACTCCTCAAGTAATCTAAGCTAAAACAATAACAATAAACATGTTTGTAAAGAGGTGTCACTTAAATGCCAGTCCTCTTGCCTTGTAAGCTAGGCTTCTAAGAGTACAGCCTGGAGAATGAGGTCTGAAATGAGGTCCTACAGAACTTGAGATTAAAAGCCCCTGAGGAAAGGAACTCAGCTAGAGCTTAGCTGCACCCTTAACGCCATTCGTGGCCCATTTCCTGACATAACATTCAGATGAAAACCAGAAACCCTAGCAACCATGTGTGCAGGCAGTCATAACTGTGGAAGCCACAGTGAGAAAAAATCCTTACAAGAAAGAAATAACTAAGCTTTAGAAAGGTGGGCAGTTCTTTTTAATCCAGGTTTTCAAATACAATTCGATATCCATATACATGTAAATTAACTCCCTGAGCAATCAGAAAAATTAGTAAGTTACCATTATCTAACATCATTATTATAAAATCTAGTAAGACAGTAACTGCACAAAACTTGACTTTCAAGAAATAATATATTTTATATTACATAGTCTACTGAGTATTTTCTAAACAGAAAATAATTCAGCGTCTTACACACTATTTTTCATGAGAAAAAAAGGTATTCTAAATTAGTTGGTATCAACTCTGAACAACTTTTTAAAAAGCTTTCCTGACCTCTCCAAAATCCTCAACAGATAATACATGCCGTAGTAAAGTGACTTTTCTAGTACAGTCAGCCCTCCACACCGAGAGTTCCACATCCATGGAGTTAACCAATCACAGATCAAAAATACGTTGGGAAGGAAACTGTTGTGTCTGTACTGAACATGTCTAAACTGTTTCTCTGGTCAGTATTCCCTAAACAATTTGGTATAACCACTATTTATAGGCATTTACATTGTATTAGGGATTACAAGTAATCTAGAGATGATTTAAAGTATAGGGGAGGATGTGCATGGGTTATATGTAAATACCATGCACTTTATATCAGGGACCTGAGCAGCCACAGGTTTCAATATTGTGAATGGAAGCTGGAACCAATTGCTCATGGATACTAAGGGGTGGCTCAACGAGGTGATCCAGGTCACTGATTTCAAACTGCTTTCTATGTCACACCCCAAAGCTCCCAGGGTTTCCTGTGATTAATGCTGTTATCTACGGGAAACTCTCTTCATGTGAGGATATTTTCATACTAAAGTTTCCTCACGTTAAGACTGCCTGCACATACGGCTGCTAGAGTTTCTCTATTTCACCTAAACGTTCTGTCAGGAAATGGGCCATGGGTGGCACAAAGGAGAAGCAAAGCTCAAGCTGAGTTCTTTTCCTCGGGGGCTTTTTATCTGGTGTCTTTATAGGGCCTCAGCTCTACAAGGTGCCTCCAGGGAGGGTTTGGTGGGGGAAAGCTTCTCACCACACATTCATCCAGATCAGCTCTGACTTATGTTTTCTGCTTTAAATACTGAGATTCTGCAGAAACTTTCATGTATAGAAAGTTTTGAAAATCTCTGTGTTAAAGTTTTTCCAAAGTAGGGACCTATCACAGAAAATATTCTTTCTGGTTGATACATAAGTGTTCTGTGTAAGATCTGGATTCCATATAAGATTTTAATCCCGCTGAAATTTTGCCCACGAGGGTTCTGCTACTGCAATAAAATACAGTGGGGAAGTGGAGGGGAGGGGCTAAAAGCTTTATGTCTCAACTGTAAGTAAGTTTCATAAGTAGAAGCCATTCTGTCGAGTTCACCATGGTGTTATTAACACCTAGCTTAGTACCTGACATAGGCGTGTGCTCAGTAAGTATTTAATGAACAAATTAGAAAAACAGATAAAACCATAAATCACCAAACACAGATGCAATGTTTTATAACAGCATCAAGCATTAATAAAACAGGGAAAGATGCCATTTCGAGAAGATTCTAAAATATAAGAATATAAAAAGTTGATGACAAATTAAAAACATGCCCATATAAAATTCTGCCCATATCCAAAATTTTCTGAAGGAAACTTTTCCCAACAAAAAACTTACCTAATATAGGAATCTTCTGAGAACATTACCCTTTCCAAGTGATCATTTATTCAAATATCAATTGTGCTTTCTGATACCAAAATGGTACTATAGAAGCAAGCTGGATTCATACCTCCTACAACCCTCACAGAAAACCAAAAACAAATATACAGCACTGGCCGGGCATGGTGGCTCATGCCTGTAATCCCAGCACTTTGAGGCTGAGGTGGGCAGATCACGAGGTCAGGAGATCAAGACCATCTTAGCCAACATCATGAAACCCCATCTCTACTAAAATACAAAAAATCAGCTGGGCATGGTGGTGCGTGCCTGTAATCCTAGCTACTTCTGAGGCTGAGGCAGGGGAATTGCTTGAACCCGGGAGGCAGAGGTTGTAGTGAGCTGAGATCATGCCACTGTACTCCAGACTGGTGACAGAGCAAAAATATATATATATATATATGTGTATATATATATACACATACACACACACACACACAGCACCAAATATATATATATACACACACACACAGCACCAAATCATCACCAGCAATTTCCTAGAGCTCAAGTATGAGAAGGAGTCAGTTCCCAGAGAAGTAAAAAAATTCCAAGCAAATGGTAAGAGAATAAGAGACTTCTATATCCTCAGCACCCCTTCCTTTGATCTGCCTGAAGTCAAGTGTGCAGAAACTATACCCCCCCCTCAACTCACGGTTTCTACACTAGAATAGAGATCAAGGTGGACAACCAGCTTCTCCACCATTGTGGGTTTCCCAGGAGGAGACCTGTCCCCTTCTTCAATCTGTAGGAAGCATTGGGTACCTAAAGAAAGAAATAACCCTGAAGACAGCCAGACTCAAATAGCAATGGCAGGAATACCAGTCCCAGCCCTGGAAACTCTGCAACTCAGCCAAAGCAGATGCCAAATCAGAGTAGTAGCTCAGCAGTACTACACTGTAGCTGGTTTGTTCCACAGGTCTCCTGGGAATGAACCCCTAGCTAGCCCTCTCACACCCTTTGGGAAATACCCCATTCAGGACAGGCAGCACTCTGATCCTTTACTAGAGCTAAGGAAAACCTGGGCTTAAGGCACCATCTGGTATCAAAAAGGAAGTAGTAACCTAGTAGAAAATTAGAAAAGGAAAGAAAGAAAGGTCTAGAATATCCTTGGTAAATATATCCAAGGTAAATTATAAGACTCTCTAAGTAGACATATCTAATAGTAACCAAAAAAAAAAAAAAAGGCTGGGCACAGTGGCTCACACCTATAAGTCCCAGCACTTTGGGAGGCCAAGGCAGGCGGATCATCTGAGGTCAGGAGTCCAAGACCAGTCTGGCCAACATGGTGAAACTCCATCTCTACTAAAAATACAAAAATTAGCTGGGCAGCCAGGCACCGTGGCTCACGCCTGTAATCCTGGCACTTTGGAAGGCCGACGCGAGCGGATCACAAGCTCAGGAGATCGAGACCATTCTGGCTAACACAGTGAAACCCTGTCTCTACTAAAAATACAAAAAATTAGCCAGGCATGGTGGTGGCGGGCACCTGTAGTCCCAGCTACTCAGGAGGCTGAGGCAAGAGAATGGCGTGAACCCGGGAGGCTGAGCTTATAGTGAATGGAGATTGTGCCACTGCACTCCAGCCTGGACGACAGAGCAAGACTTCGTCTCACAAAAAAAAAATAATAAAATAAAATAAATTTTAAAATAAAAAAAAATTAGCTGGGCATGGTGGCACATGCCGGTAATCCCAGCTACGGAGGGCTGAGGCAGCAGAATTGCTTGAAACTAGGAGGCGGACGTTACACTGAGCTGAGATCACACCATCGCACTCCAGTCCAGGTGACAGAGCAAGACTGTCTCAAAAAAAAAAAAAAAAAGAAGAGAAGAGAAGAGACGACTAAGATAAATAATTAAGCCTATAACAATGCAAAGTCATATACATACATCCACAAGAAACAATAGCAAACAGCGAACCATGACCTTCTCAAATAGACAAAGCGAGAAACCTGTGACTGATTGGCCCTAATAAGATAGTTATATGTGAGCTCTCTGATCAGGAGTTCAAGATAGCACTTTCAAGGAAACCAGTGATTTCCAAGATAACACAGAAAAGCAATTCAAGAATTTATCAAAGAAATTTAACAAAGACCGTGGGGCACGGTGGCTCACGCCTGTAATCCCAACACTTTGGGAGGCGGAGGTCAGGAGATTGAGACCATTCTGGCTAACACGGTGAAACCCCGTCTCTACTAAAAATACAAAAAATTAGCCGGGTATGGTGGCAGGCGCCTGCAGTCCCAGCTACTCAGGAGGCTGAGGCAGGAGAATAGCATGAACCTGGGAGGCGGAGCTTGCAGAGATCGGCTTGCAGCCGAGATCGAGCCACTGCACCCCAGCTTGGGCAATAGAGCAAGACTCCATCACACACACAAAAAAAAGAAAGAAATTTAACAAAGAGATTGAAATAATTTTTTAAAAATCAAACAAATCTTGGGACTAAGAAATACATTTGCTGAACTAAAAAATTCATCAGAGGCTCTCATCAGCAGAATTAATCAAGCAGAGGAAAGAAACAGTAAGCTTGAAGACAGGCACATACATAGACACAGGAGGAAAAAAATTTTAAAAAAAGATTGCCGACAAAATATAGAAAATTACCGCCAAAGACCAAATCTAAGAATTACTTGTGTTCAAGATGGAACTGAGCAAGAGCAAGGAGTAGAAAGCTTATTCAAAGAAATAACAACAGAAAACTTTCCGAAACTTGAAAAAGATATAAATATCCAGGTATAGAAAAGTTTGGAAATATGACCCAAATAAGATTACCCCAAGGCATACAATAAGTTTCTCAAAGGTCAAAGATAAAGAAAGGATCTTAAAATCAGGAAGAGAAAAGAAGTAATGACATATAAAGGAGCTCTATCTAATTGGTCTGACAACAGATCTCTCAATGAAATAATATAGGCCAAGAAGTAGTGAGATGGCATTTTCAAAGTGCTGAAAAATGGGGATTGTCATCCAAGAATACTGTAACCAGCAAAGCTGTCCTTCAAACATAAAGGAGTGATAAAGTCCTTCCCAGACAAATCAAAGCTGAGAGAATTCGTCATCACCAGACCCATCTTACAAGAAATTTTAAAGGGAGTTCTTCGATATGAAGCAGGGAGAGGAAAAAACCCACTAACATGCAAGAAGAAAACATTTAAAGATGCAAAACTCACCAGTAAAATTAAGTATATGAACAAATTCAGAATACTCTATTACTGTAATAGTGGTATTGATATGGTTTGATATTTGACCCCTCCAAACCTCACGTTGAAAGTTATCTTCAGCGTTGGAGGTGGGGCCTAATGGGAGGTGTTTCCATCGCCGGGGTGGATCACTCAGGAATGGTTTGGTGCCATCTTCATGGTAATGAGTGAGTTCTCACTCCATTAGTTCCCATGAGAGCTAACTGTTAAAAAGAGCCTGGCTTTCCCTTCCTTCTCTGATTTTGTGTTTTGTTTTGTTTTCTGAGACGGAGTCTCGCTCCATCACCCAGGCTGCAGGAAATGGCACAATCTCAGCTCACTGCAAGCTCCACCTCCCAGGTTCATGCCGTTCTCCTGCCTCAGCCTCCCAAGTAGCTGGGATTACAGGTGCCCGCCACCATGCCCGGCTAATTTTTTGTATTTTTAGTAGAGACAGGGTTTCACCTTGTTAGCCAAGATGGTTTCGATCTCCTGAACTCGTGATCCGCCCGCCTCCACCTCCCAAAGTGCTGGGATTACAGCCATGAGCCACCGCTCTCTCTTACCATGTGATCTCTGCACATGCTGGCTTCCCTTCACCTTCCACCAAGAATGGAAGCAACAGGTGAGCCTCACCAGATGCAGAAGTCTAATCCGGAACTTTTCTAAACATCAGAATTGTGAGCCAAATAAATCTTTTTTCTTTATAAATTACCCTGCCTCAGGTATTCCTTCATAGCTACACAAGGAAAGTCAGATGCAATCCACATGTAAGTCCAGTATGAAGCCCCAAAGAAAACTATCTCAAAAACAGTACCTACAGCAACCTATTAAAAAGCAGGCAATATTAAAATATGTAAATTAAGAAAACAAAAAATCAAAACGTGGGGTGGGCGGGAGTTAAAGCGTAGGGTTTTTTGTTTTTACGTTGTTTCTATTCTTTTCTGTATACGTTGTCACCTCTTTAAATATTTAAGGTAATAGATATCCCAGTTACCCTGATTTGATCTTTATATATTATATGAATGTACTAAATTATCACGTGTACCCCAAAATAGGTATAACTATTATGTATGAATGAAAATGAATAAATCAATGATAATTACAGCATCCACAAATAAGATAAAGTGGCTTAAAGGGTTCCATAAAAACTGGCTTATAAAGTTCCACCACAATGAACTCCAACAAACTACTGAAGCATTTTCAAGGAGACTGCCTACGATAGAAGTTTGCTGTTGTTGTTGTCGTTGTTTTTGAGGCAGAGTCTCGCTGTGTCACCCATGCTGGAGTACAGTGGCGTGATCTCAGCTCACCACATCCTCCACCCCCTGGGTTCAAGCAATTATCCCGCCTCAGCCTCCTGAGTAGCTAGGTTTACAGGCACACGCCTCCACACCTGGCTAATGTTTTTTTTGTATTTTTAGTAGAGATGGGGTTTCACCATGTAGGCCAGGCTGGTCTCAAACTCCTGACCTTGGGTGATCCACCCACCTCAGCCTCCTAAAGTGCTGGGATTACAGGTGGGAGCCACACACCCAGCTGAAATTTAACCTTTAAGGGAAAACTACCTGTATGGCTTCTTTACAGTTGGAAACCTCCCCGAGAATTAAGAGGCTTTCAAAAGTGCACTTTATTCAAAGCAGCCAAACTACAAGTAACATGCAAACGGAAAAAAATACACAAAGCCTTAAATATTAAAATAAAAATAAACAGTAAATGGTCAAATGTTTCTGCTAACATCAAACATTTCATAAATAATGTTAATCTTCATTAGGTAGGCACAGAGAGATAACTTACCTGACATGAAGACAACAAAGGCAACCCAACTAATTCAAGTCCTTTCTCAGGTATAATATCTTCCCAAAAGCCACTCGGCTTTTTAACCACACTTAAAGGAAAATTGTTAAATAAGCTTTCTGTCTCTGATTAGAAAATCATATCAAAGATCATACAATTGACTGCTATATCCTCTCAGAAATATATATTTTAGGTCAGGTGCGTTAGCTCACACCTGTAAGACCAGCACTTTGGGAGGCCAAAGCAGGTGAATCACCTGAGGTCAGGAGTTCGAGACCAGCCTGGCCAACGTGGCAAAACCCCATCTCTACTAAAAATACAAAAATTAGCCAGGTGTGGTGGCACATGCCTGTAGTCCCAGCTACTCAGGAGGCTGAGGCAGGAGAATCGCTTGAACCTGGGAGGCGGCAGTTACAGCCAAGATCGCACCATTGCACTCCAGCTTGGGTGACAGAGCAAGACTCCATCTCAAGAAAACAAACCAAAAAAAAGAGAAATATATATATTGTAAAATAACTTTATGCATGAGTTCAAGAAACTTTATGCATGATTCCTCAAATAAGGAAATCCTCTACGAAGTCCACACAACATAATAAAGTCACCAGGAGGAAGGAAGGGAAGAAGAGAGGAAGCAATAGATTCATGACAATTGGCTATATTAAGTTTGAGGTATGTTGTCTGTAGATTTCTCTTATGCAACAAATATAAATCTGTGATAATCACTGACAATCAAAATATGGTAGAGTGTCTGAAAATTTCTAATAAACAGTTTCCTATAATTCTAAAATTTCCTACACATCAGGCTAGTTCTAATCAAGGCATCACAAAGGATGCATGACTGTATTATTCTATAGGCTGACTTTGTAATATTTATCCCTAAGAAGCTAAAAGTATGTTAGACTAACAACAGCTGAAAGAAGCATGAAACTGCACATATCTATGATACACAAGTTGTGATGCCTGGTCAACAAATAAAAATAGCATACATGTGCCACTGCTCTCAAGAAGTTGAATATCTCATGGGAGAGACAAGACCGAAATACACAAATTAATGAAGAGTTCTATGAGAACAGAACATAATAAAGTGGTAAAACTGACTATTAGAGCTATATAAATCATAAGAAAAAAGACCAATGTTGGTTCAAGTAGTGACAAAAAAAATTACAAATTATAGATTTGTTAGTTTCAAGTCCAGTGCAGAGATTTATTTCCACCTACTGCCTGTGCCTTGGGTAAAAGTTATCAATCACTTGCTGGAAATGCTTTTACAATAACTTAAGCAAACATACATTTTTAATAACTGTAATATTATATATAGATATATTCCATCTTAAACAAATATCCTCAGTTTTTCATTTTTGACACTTTTATAAAAAAGGAGTCAGCTGGGGTAAGTTAATCAACCTTCGTAAGATTTTAAGCAAGGAGCCCAGATAATCTCAAAAACTTATTCTCAATCTAGAGAAACACAATGCTGAGATCAGTTTAACATGAATTAAAATACATTCCAAGTAACACATGGAGAAACATACAAACTAACTTTAATGTAAAAATTATTTGCCCTGTACTACTGGAAGACTAAAGAGGACTGTGTTACAGCCTTCAGAAGCTGGGCTCAGACTCTGTGTCTCTTGTCACAGTCCTAGCAGATCTTTTTTCATTTGTTTACTTTTATTTTAGGATCACGGGTATATGTGAAGGTTTGTTATACAGGTGAACTCATGTCATAGGGGTTGGTTGTACAGATTATTTCATCACCCAGGTATTAAGCCTAGTACCCAACAGTTATTTATCTGATAGGTTAAACAGATAAAGTACACTTAACTCCTGACAAAGACTGACTAGCTTCTTCCAATGTACTTTCCGAAGGGGACAGAATCTAAGTAGATGTCTAATTGAAAAATCACCATCTATTCCCTAGAGAGAAACAAAACCCTCTGTCAAGATAAAACTTGCTCTTTCAAAATGTGGGGTTTTATTTCTGACTTCAAGAATGTTTCCAAGTAACTTACCTAAAGAAAGAACCTTAGGTGGCAAACAAACGGTGTTGGTTCAGACATTTCTCCTGCCTACACCTCCAAAGGCTCCCCCATCCCCATCACCTGTCGATTATCACAAGATTAGAATCTAGCCACATTACAGCCCTCTGAAAATCTTCTTACTTATGCCACAGTCTGGCCCCCAAAACGAGGGGCATGTTTCTTTTTTAGTTCTGCATAAAATCTAATTAAAAGAAAGTTGATGGTGTAAAAAGAAACGCAGAGAGGCTTTCTTCTTGCCTACTCCTTCATCTTTACTCTTTTCTCCTTAAAGCTACAGGAAAAATCAGATAATAGTTTGAATCCCAACTGCAAGACTTATTAATAACTAGATAAACCTTTAAGACTCTAATTCTCAGAGTCTTTTCTCTTTTTTTTTTGGTTTTTTTTTTGTTTTGTTTTTTTGAGACAGAGTCTCGCTCTGTCGCCCAGGCTGGAGTGCAGTAGCGCAATCTCAGCTCTCGGCTCACTGCAAGCTCTGCCTCTCAGGTTCATGCCATTCTCCTGCCTCAGCCTCCCAAGTAGCTAGGACTACAGGCGCCTGCCACCACGCCCGGCTAATTTTTTTTTTTTTTTTTTTTTTTTTTTTTGTATTTTTAGCCCAAAGTGCTGGATTACAGGTGTGAGCCACCGCACCCGGCGAGTCCTCAGTTTTAAAATGGGGCAAAAAAAAAAAAAAAAAAGTCCACCTACTTGAGACATCTATTGTCTGCTACCAGAGATTATCTCTTTTTTTCTTTTTTTCTTTTTTTTTTTTTTTTGAGACAGAGTCTCACTGTGTCGCCAGGCTGCAATACAGTAGCATGATCTCGGCTCACTGCAACCTCCACCTCCCTGGTTCAAGCAATTATCCTGCCTCAGCCTCCTGAGTAGCTGGGACTACAGGCACATGCCACCACGTCAAACTAATGTTTGTATTTCAGTAGAGACAGGGTTTCCCCATGTTGGCCAGGATGATCTCCATCTCTTGACCTCGTAATCCGCCCGCCTTGGCCTCCCAAAGTGCTGGGATTACAGGCGTGAGCCACCGTGCCCGGCCACCAGAGATGACTTCTAACAGTGATTAGTATAGTTCCTGGCAAACATCAAAGGACTTCACTAAATGAAATGGAGTCACCAAAGACAACACACTTTACAACCTTGTTCAAACCCTACTAACTAAAAAGCAAGCTTATAAAAAATGAAGACATTTGGAGTAACAACATTTATAAATCTATTTGTAATCCTAGCTTTAGAAATGCAATCATGAAAAAAGCAACTTTCCTATATACTATAGGCAAATAACAATTTTTGCAAAAAAATATTAAATAGCATGCATTTTCTACAAACTCCAGTCTAAACGACGACATTAAGCAGTGTGTGAAAACAAAAAAAGAGATACCAAAAAAATGATAAAGCTGAGTAAAATAACTTGTTAACGACTAACACAGTAATTTTTTTTTTCTTTTTTTGGGAGACAGAATCACTCTGTCACCCAGGCTGGAGTGCAGTGGCACCATCCTGGCTCACTGAAACTTCCACCTCCCAGGTTCAAGCGATTCTCACGCTTCAGCCTCTTGAGTAGCTGGGATTACAGGTGCACACCTCCATACCCGGCTAATTTTTCATATTTAGTAGACAGAGGGTTTTACTATGTTGGCCAAGCTGGTCTTGACCTCCTGGTCTCAAGTGATCCGCCCACCTAGGCCTCCCAACCATGCCCAGCCCTAACACAGTAATTTGCAAGGTGAACAGCACTAATGGTTGCTTTCCATCTAGTACACAGTAAAGAAATTTGGGTAAATATTCTGATCTGATTTTTCCCTAAAAGTTATGGATTTAACTAATTTGAAGGGATGTCAATGTTGTAGGTGGTGGTGGTGGTGGTGGTGGGTGGTGGTGGTGGTGGTGGTGGTTGTAACTAAAAGAGTAGCAACAAAGATTCAACAAGCATCCTAAGGGGAATTTACAGGCCCTTACTAAGCAGTAATTAATTAATATGTAAATCTGGAACATTGCTAATAACAAAATAAGCAAAAGCAGGTAGAAAAGGGAGTCTCACAATGGGTAAGATGTTGCCCTGAGTCTTCTGTTTCTTCAATTCATTCCTTTAAATCTACCATCAACATAACAGGTTACTGCCAGGCACAGTGGCTCAAACTTGTAATCCAGTACTCTGGGAAGCCAAGGCAGGAAGATTGCTTGAGCTTAGGAGTTTGAGGCTACAATAAGCTATGACTGACTGCATGGATAGATTGCCTTAGCTCAGGAGTTCCACGCCAGCCTGGGCAACATAGCAAAACCCTATCTCTACAAAAAAAAAAAAAACTTAGCCAGATGTGGTGACACACACCTGTGGTCCTAGCTACTCAGGAGGCTGAGGTGGGAGGATCGCTTGAACCTGGGAGGCAGAGGTTGCAGTGAGCCAAGATTGCACCACTGCACTCCAATCTGAGCAACAGAGCAAGACCCTGTCTTAAAAAAAAAAAAAAAAAGTACAGTTGGCTACTGTGGAAAACTATTTGCTTTGCAAGTTGACAGACATTATTAGGATTAGTTCCAGTTCATAATTTCATCATCAAAGTACCAACGTTAAACTTGATCGGTAACAATCCAGTTACCAATCAACTAATTAGTAAAATCTCATCACTTCAGGAAAAAAGAGTGAGACTTTCCAACTCACAAACACTAGATATCCTGGATGGTTCCTTTAGGGAATTCTGTGCTGAGCAGTGGCCCACAGAGATCAATGTTTGGGGCTGCAAGCAAGTGGGTGTGTGCTAGAGTGGTTGTGTTCACATTCAAGTGAGGCTCAGGAACTAGATGCTCAGGTCTAAATAAAATATGATTCACTTGATCAATAAATATTTTACTACCAGTTAACACTGCATTCTCTTCTTCTTACAAATACAGCTAGCAGCTATGTACAAAGCTAATGCCATACTTTTTGGTATATTTCTAACACTTTTTAAATTTTATTATCTTTTCTGTTTTGGGGTTTGTTTTTGTTTTGTTTTGTTTTTGGTAGATACAGGGTGTCCCTATGTTAACCAGGTTGGTTTCGAACCCCTGGGCTTGAGCAATCCTTCTGCGCTGGCCTCCCAAAGTAACAACACTATCTTTGAAACATATAATGGCCGGGCATGGTGGCTCACACCTATAATCCCAGGACTTTGGGGGGCCAAGGCAAGAGGATTGATTGAGCCCTAGAGTGTAAAACCAGCCTGGTTAACATAGGAAGATCCCATCTCTGCAAAAATACAACAATTAGCCTGGCATAGTGGAACACACCTGTCGTCCCAGCTACTTGGGAGGATGAAGTGGGAGAAACACTTGAGCTCAGGAGGTTGCGGCTGCAGTGAGCCATGATCGCAACACTGCATTCAGCCTGGGAAACAGAGTGAGACTCTGTCTCAACACACACACACACACACACGGACACACACACACAGAGACATGCCTAAAACTAATCAATAACCTATGCAGCTAATTTTATTACTTCAACTTAAGAGTATTTATAAAAGTATTTTCTTATGTAAAGGACAAATTTCTCTAGAAAAAGCAATTAAAACCAAAATGAACCATGGTTAATTCTAAGAGTATTTTTTCTACACAAAATAGCAAAATAATGCAGCTTTACACCACCCAGTAAGTCTTAACATTTGAAATTAGAACATATTACTAGGTCTAAAGTTACTAAACAGAAAAATTAACCAGTATGACTTATTACCATGGGCTGTTAATTCAATGTATCATTAAATACTATCAAGCTGCCTAATCCCTAATGTTCTTAGATTTTTTTTTGTTTTTTGATCTTCAAATAAAGAGTTCCTTCAGTAAGACTGTTCACTGAGCAGATGTTTACTGAGTATCTACCAAGTGCCAGGCTCATGCCAAATGCTGTGCCAGGCACTAGAGACATGCTAGTTAAAGGACTGGTGGGGCCAGGCACGGTAGCTCATGCCTATAATCCCAGCACTTTGGGAGGCAGACACGGGACGATCACTTGAACCGGGAAGTTCACAGCCAGCCTGGGCAACCCAGCAATTCCCCTTCTCTATAAAAAAGAAAATTTAAACCACACAATGAATGAATGGATAGTGGGGCTCCCCAACTCCCAGAGCTCACATTTTAATGGAGATGTACAACATTAAACACGCTTAGATCAAGTTGGCACCATATAACTTGCTCGTTCTTTTAAAAAATAAGACTTGAATTATATAATTCAACAATAATCAAATACTTAGTTATAAGTAAGCAGCTTCTCTCCTCCAGCCCAAAGGGAGAAACAAGGAATGGAGAGGAGAAAGGACAGGAAGAGATAGGGTAAGGTGAGTAGGAGAGAGTGGAGGGAGGGACAGATAAAGGGAAAGGCTGAGACAGACATCCAACGGCAGCATCTGATTTCCTAGACTGAGCCACACCCCTGGTTTATCCCAGCTACAAACACTGGGGAAAATCCATTATACTTAAATTGGGTTTCTTTTTTTTCTTTTTTTTGAGATGGAGTCTCGCTCTGTTCCCCAGGCTGGAGTGAAGTGGCACAATCTCGGCTCACCGCAACCTCCGCCTCCTGGGTTCAAGTGATTCTCCTGCCTCAGCCTCCCGAGTAGCTGGGACTACAGGCATGCGCCACCATGCCCAGCTAATTTTTGTGTTTTTAGTAGAAATGGGGTTTCACCATGTTGGCCAGGCTAGTCTCAAACTCCTGACTTCATGATCTGCCTACCTCGGCCTCCCAAAGTGCTGGGATTACAGGCGTGAGCCACTGCGCCCGGCTGTCACTTATAACCAAGAACACTTATGAATACAAATTAAAGAAGTTCATGTTTACAACACTTCATGCCATGTATACATACAATATATATTTGCTAAATGAATGTATGAAACGTTAGCATCTATTGAGCACTATGTTACATCTCCAGCTGTGATATGTGCTTTGTACACAGTATGTTACTTAATTCACTCAATTGCCTTATGAGGTGGGTGCCAAAACCATCTGAGTAGTTTAAGAGAGAAAATTGAGGCATGGAGGTTATTTAATAATTGCCTAAGATCACATGCTCAGTAAAGAGGAATGCCAGAACACAAAACTCAAGACTGACACAAAAACCTGTGCTGGTAAGTACTACACAACACTGATCAAAAGATCTAATGAGAAAGCCTTGAACTAACGTGTGTCTATCCTGAATAATTGGATACTTCTTAACTGCTACACAGTATTTTAACAAAATCTCAGTTTACTGAATGAAATTTAACCATGTCCAAAATGCTACAACCCATTCTTAATTTTCTAAAAACCTTCAGGAAAACCTTTCCTGATTTTAGACCTTTTCACAGCTTAAAACACATCCTCTTACACCTCGTCTCCCTCATTCTCTACAGAGTAAATCTGAAAGTTTCTTATTCATTTTGTTTGTACCCAGTCTGGGAAAGAAAGACTCAAGGTACCATCTGAATTCTGTATCCTCCAGCAGTTAACCTTACTCACACAAGAGGCTTGGAAAGGAGAATCACATTTTTTTTTAATCACTGAAACTCCTATTCTATTATAAATACATACACTATGGAAAGTTCAGACTTCAACTACTATGACTAAAAAAAAAAATTATTTTCATGGTTATTAAAATAATAGTAATTATGAGTATTTGTATAATACTTTACAGTTTACAAAGTACTTTTATACACAGTATATACCTGGACCCTCCTAGATGTCCTTTAAGTAGACAGAGAATAAATCATGCCTCCATTTGGCAGTGAAAGAAACTCCTGATGAAAGGAAAGTAGTGATCTGCCCTAAGTCATTCCCAGTAAGTGACAGATTTGGATTTTAAAACAGGACTTCTGGCTCCAAAGTTCATATTCATTCCAAGAAAATAATACTTTACCACTGACTGTCAAAGCAGTTCTCTATCCGCTTACTCTAAGGATACTTTTCCCCTAAACCTTCAAGCCAGAAGTGTTCAAATAAATCATCAGCTGCTTTGAAGTCTCTTCAGTACAAACCTGTGTTCATGAACACTTACTCGGCAAACCTGCCACACACGGTGGCTAGAAATGTATGTCTCAGAGCTTCCACCTGGAGCCGTACATATCTATGTATAGTAACTCAGGAAACTTAGTATTCTTAATAGTTACCTTTTAGGCTTTTTTTTTTTTTTTTTTAAAGACAGTGTCTCCCTCTGTTGTGCAGGCTGGAATGCAGCGGCACCACCTCAGCTCACTGCAGCCTTGACCTCCCCGGGTTCAGGTGATCCTCTCACCTCAGCCTTCCGAGCAGCTGGGGCTACAGGCGTGAGTCACTATGACCGGCTAATTTTTGTATTCTTGTTTGTAGAAAGAGTTTTGCCATGTTGCCCAGGCTGGTCTTGAACTCCCGGGCTCAAGTGATCCGCCTAGCTTGGCCCCCCAAAGAGCTAGGATTATAGGTATGAGCAACCGCACCTGGCCTAGACAAGAATCTTTCTTATTAAATGTTTCCTTGCCTGCCCTTAAACAGATTGATCCAAAATAATTTAACACTCTCCTGATTCAATACAAGAATTCTTTACAGGGCATCGATCCTATAGCCAGGCCCTGTGTGTTAAGTGCGGATGATTCACGCCTGTAATCCCAGCACTTTAGGAAGGTGAGACGGGGAGTTCATCTGAGGTCAGGAGTTTGAGACCAGCCTGGCCAACATGGTGAAACGCCATCTCTACTAAAAATACAAAAATCAGCCAGGCGTGGTGGTGCACACCTGTAATCCCAGTTACTCGGAAGGCTGAGGCAGGAGAATCGCTTGAATCCGGGAGGCAGAGGTTGCAGTGAGCTGAGATTGCACCACCGCACTCGAGCCTGGGCAACAGAGTGGGACCCTTCTCGAAAAAATAAATAAATAGAAATAAAAAATTTAAAAAATTCGCTGGGTGTGGCAGCTCATGCCTAGAATCCTACCACTTTGAGAGGCCAAGGTGGGCAGACTGCCCGAGCTCAGGAGTTCAAGACCAGCCTGGGCAACACAAGGAAACCCTGTCTCTACTGAAATACAAAAAATTAGCTGGGCCTGTAATCCCAGCTACTCAGGTGGCTAAGGCAGGATAATTGCTTGAACCTGGGAGGCGGAGGTTGCAGTGAGCCGAGATCGCACCATTGCACTCCAGCCTGGGCAAAAGAGCAAGACTTCACCTCAAAAAAAATTAAAATAAAATAAAAATAATTAGAGGAGGATGAACTAGAAGATCATGAAGACTATTTGAAACTACACCAAGGAAGTCAACTCTTCACTTCTAACTACCTCCCACATACCTAATCCAACAAATGCTCAAAGAAGTAAAGACGCCTAACAAATTCTTGGAGCCTAAATTATCTACCAATTCATGGCTCACAAAGTGGACTACAGGCAACTTTACATATACAGTCATGTATCACTTAATAACAGAGATACTTTCTGAGAAATATGTTGTAAGGCAATTTCGCCATTGTGTGAACATCATGGAGTGGACTTACACAAATCTAGATGGTGGATCTACTACAGACCTAGGCTATATGGCATAGCTTATTGCTTCTAGGATACAAATCTGTACTGTACTAAATATTGTAGGCAATTTTAACACAAAGTACTTATCTACAAAGTATTTATGTAGCTAAACATATCTAAACATGGAAAAGGAGTCTTCCAATTGCATTGTAAACTCAGGATGACCATTGTATATGCGGTCCCTCATTGATCTAAACGTTGTTATACAGTGCATGACTGTACAAATTACCACGGGGTTTATGGTTCCCAAGCACAATCCCAGACAGAATAGAAGACAATTAATTATTACGGTCAAAAACTTCCTTACAGCTCACATAAATCTGAATCCACTAAATCAAAGAACAAAATCCTCTTCAATATGTGCCTGATGCCCAAATTTCAAAACTCCAAAGCAAATGAACATTAAACGAGTAACTTGCCAAGACTTGGGCTCTCCAAAGTGGAGATAATTAATGCTATAGAGGTCCATGTCCTCGGTGTGCCATGCGAACGTGGTCTTCCACATGCCAAAATATAGATACGGGGTATTTACACCCTCAATAGAAATGCCACACTCTTCTTCAACTACATCCAAGACTGTATTCAGGCGAGCTATGTTCCATTCATCCACACCCTGGAATGACAGAGAAAAAAAGAGAGAGAAATCAAATCTTACCAAACCATGAAATATAGCATTTACTAATCAAACCACTATCCACCAAAATCATTACACTGTATATTCTAATTCACTGAAAATTGAAAAATAAAACAATCCCTATTCATGAGCCACACACATATATCCATTATTATTAGTCAAAGATTACTACCAGCATAATGGGGTTCCATATAACTATTTGGTAGAAATTTATAACAAATAGCTTCCCGATATCAAATGGAAATGAAAGTTACAGCCCCACTCCCCAGTGGCTGTCAGCAAAAAATTACTGATTCAAAGCAGATGATCTGGCATGGGCTTTCCCTCTTTGGCACACTTTTTTGTTTGGGGGGTTTTTAGATTTGGGTTTTCTTGAGATTTTTTTGCACATTAGTTTAGAGGTAATATTCACCATCACATATCACATCAAGAAACCAATAGCAAAATATGTCTTCTGTTATCCTTCTCCCATCCCCAACCATTCAATCTTAGCATGTAATACACTGTTTCCTCAAAATTCCACTCTAATTATTGGAAAAACTTTTGGCAGTATCCACTGATCACTGTGCTTCTACTAATGCTTCAACTAAATATTAACCTCTTATGTTAGTGGAAAAATTTAAACACACAATGCCTACTAAAAATACTTACCCAAACTTTGGTAAAATTGCTGGAATAATGTAGTTTTATAACAGTAACCCAATACGGATGGTGATGGCAGAGCAAGGGAAGGTTAGAGTCACTACTATAAGAGTTAAGGTGACAGGAAAAGATTCTGGTTTGATTAGAACTTAACAATCTTTTTTCCTCCCCCGAGACAGAGTCTCACTCTGTCGCCCAGGCTGGAGTGCAGTGGTGCAATCTTGGCTCACTGCAACCTCTACCTCCCAGGTTTGACCAATTCTCATGCCTCAGCCTCCCACACAGCTGGAACTACAGGTGCAGGCCACCACACCCAGCTAATGTTTTGTATTTTTAGTAGAGACAGGAGTTTCACCATGTTGCCTAGGCTGGTGTTGAACTCCTAGCCTCAAGTGACCCACCCACCAAGGCCTCCCAAAGTGCTGGGATTACAAGCGTGAGCCACTGCACCCAGCCAATCACTTATGAATTCACTACAGTTCACAACTGCTTAGAAGTTTTTACAAACTATACATTTCTCCCATATATTTTTATCAAATTCTAAATAACAGAGACTAGGCACATTCCTATGTAATCACGGGGAAACTGAAATGCCTTTAAAGCCATTCCAACCTTTTCGTGCTAATGCACTATTAGAGAAGGGCATTGGCCGGGTGCAGTGGCTCATGCCTGTAATTCCAGCACTTTGGGAGGCTGAGGAAAGCAGATCACTTGAGCCTAGGAGCTCAAGACCAGCCTGGGCAACATGGCGAGACCCCATGTCTATTTTAAAAATAAAAACTAAAAGAAGGGTATTAAATTCATCTATGTCTACCAAAGGTTGTCCTCTCCAACAACTATACCAATGGCTTCACATACGACCACTTCTAACATTTCCTGAACACACTAAAAGCTCTTAGAGTTGTTCTGTTTTCATTTTGGTCTTTAAATGATTTTCTAATTAGTGTGCTAATCTTACTTTCTAAAGCTTTGGGGTTAAAAAACTATTGATGAAGCAGCTAATGAAACTCTGACTCAGGTAACATAATTGAACATGCCAAAGGACATAATTTAATTCCCAAATTCTCTTAAGTAGCCACTCTGTCTACAACTTAAGCCGCACGCTGAGAAGCTTGTTATTTGAAACTGGTCAAAGTATCCGTTTAGAGAAGATCCTAGGTTCCAACTTTTGAGACCTCATAAAACTTCAATCACATTATGTAAAATATTTTATCTCACTCTATTTATAGTGATGCAATCTCTTAACTCTAGTCCAATCAGACTTCAGTCCAATCACCCTAATAATAGAGTTCTATTTAAAAGTCATTACTGAAGCAATGAATCTGAAGTAATAAATGAGCACCATATTATAGGAACCATTTTTAAACTGAATGAGCTTGCAAATTTAGACACAAACTATTTCTCTAAAAGTTCTACATATAGAGACATCTAAGTTTTATTTCTGACTGCCACTATCTTTTAAAAATAACCAAGGTTGAATCCCTTGACATCCTAGACCCATGGTATAAGGGGAAGAGGGTAGAGATCAAATAGTGCTGGACAAAAAGACCTAGATTATAACCCCAGCTCTGCAGGTCACTGAGGAGAAAGTCACAGAGCTTTTCTGAGCATCAAGTCTTTCTTCATGGAAACACAAGGGTTCTTGCACCCTCCCAGAGTTGCTCAGAGCAGTAAATAAGCTAAATGAAAATAAACTTTTATAAAATAAAATTTAATTCTTAGAACTGATATAATAAATATCACCACTATTCTCTAGCAAATCTTACTGGAAAGTCTCCCAAAAACAAGTCAAGCATGTCAGAAGTGATATTTAATAACATGTGTTTAAGTTCACTACTGAAGTTCTCCCCGTTAATGGACAAATAGCATATTTGCAGCAGTTTCTTCTCAGCAAGGCAAAGTTGCTGAAAAGTAATTTCTTTTGCTAAAATAAAAAGTCTCATAATTTCAATTAAGCAGTTGTACAAATATTAAGAATAACCAACAGAGAGAGATAAATCTTATTGCTTCAAAATTCTTTCACCAATTTTTGTTCTCTACTATTAAACTAGTTAGCTGACTCCAAAAACAGGCTCCACAAAGGCTCTTCTGAAGAGCACCAGGTCTGTCTCATATACTTAGACCAAAAACACACCTAGTTATCATTAAGTGTTATACCATATGCTACCTCATTACACTATACACACTTGTATGCTACATTTATTCTAAACAATCCTATAAAATGGGTAATGTTATTCCCAAATGAACAAATGAAAAAATTAATTCTCCTAGCTAGAAGTAGGTGGTAGTGATTAACCTAAATCTATCTGACTCCCGGACCTTCCTTTTTAAAGGTTTATGTTTTAGTTCTGATCCTTTTGAAATACGACATATCATCCTCTTCTCTCAGCATCACTGTCAACAAAGATCTAAGGTTCAGGAGCAGCAAACACGTGAAGCTGCTGCATTCTTCTCACCAGGGGCAGAGCCACTCTACACAAATGTCAGCAAGGCTTATACCGCAGACTGCTTCACTTGAGAGCGCGTGACAGGAATGATTTAGCATAAAAGCAGTCTCCACACCCCAGCTACAAACAAGCCCCACAATGACAAGTGAGAATCTGCCGAACTGTTCAAAGCTTAATTCCATCAGGCTTCAGGAGAAAGGCTGCACACCAGCCCAAGTTCACAGACAAAAGTCTCCTCCTGGATTCTGTCTCCCTCAAATGAAACTCTCCCACACATGTTCAGCAGGCACATGAGCAATATTCATAACTCACCTGACTTCCAGTGGGCTGACTGGAGTCCTAGGCCTAGCAGTTCACGTCCCCTGGCCCCTTGTTCCTTTCACGCCAATTACCCAGTTGGAGCCTGTCCTGCCCCATTCCTTTACGTACCCTGCATCTGTTTTCTAAAACCACTCACAATTGGACCATGATTTGTGCACACAGGTGTAACTGAGAACTTTATCAGGGATATTCCCTTTCAATCAGTGATAGTATCTTCCTCCTATCAGGAATCAGACAGCAGTTTAAAAGCATTCCTAGGCCAGGCACAGTGGCTCATGCCTGTAATCCCAACACTTTCAGAGGCCAAGGCAGGAGAATCACTTGAGCCAGGAGTTCAAGACTACCCTGGGCAACACAGTGAGACCCTGTCTCTACAAAAAATTTTAAAATTAGCCAGGTATGGTGCCTTGCACCTGTAATCCCAGCTACACGGAAGGCTGAGGAAGGAGGATCAATTGAACCCAGGAGGTCGAGGCTGGAGTGAGCCAGTAATTGCGCCACTGCACTCCTGCCTGGGTGACAGAGAAAGATCCTGTCTCAATCAATCAATCAATCAATCAATCAATCAATGCATTCCTAAATCTTCAATGTCTCAACCAGGCCATCCTGGACTCTCTCCAGTGACTGCACTCAGTTATTGCAAAACTAAAGGGAACAATACAGCAACATGCCATGTTAGAAACCTTGAGAAACAATGAGCCATTTCCACCTACACAAAGTAATAATGCAAAAATCACAGTAGCTCAATTTTTCCCAAAATATTTCCACTGCAACATTAGAAATATGGGTCCTAGATTGGGCGCAGTGGCTCATGCCTGTAATCCCAGCACTTTGGGAGGCCGAGGCAGGCGGATCACCTGAGGTCGGGAGTTCAAGACCAGCCTGACCAACATGGTGAAACCCCATCTCTACTAAAAATACAAAAATTAGCCCAGCGTGGTGGTGCGCACCTGTAATCCAGCTACTCAGGAGGCTGAGGCAGTAGAATCACTTGAACCTGGGAGGCGGAGGTTGTGGTGAGCAGAGATCATGCCACTGCACTTCAGCCTGGGCAACAAAGCAAGACTCCCGTGTCAAAAAAAAAAAAAGAAATATCAGTCCTATCAGATGCCAAGACCAAAAAAGTTTGTCCTCTTTGATTCCAGCTCTCAGACAGTCACAGTGCTGACAGACCCCCCACAAAGACACCCATAAGGAAACCTGTGTAACTCTGCTTAACTCTGCATTTCCCAAAAATCATTTGACCATGGAAGCTTGTTTGTATAACACATTTACATCATGTAAAACAGTGCTGTGTGGGACAACATATTAAAGGAAGCATTATGATAGGCAGTTCCCTAAACATTGTAGTGCAAATGCAAGTCAGTAAAACAAAAAATTACTGTGACCACATCAGAGATGCATTTCAGAACCCGGGGTGTGTGAAGGGGTGGCTGGAGTATGGTCACATTTATTGTCAAAATACACATATTTAATTTGATTATGTCACCTAAAAATAAAAAGAGACAGTGTAAATTACAAGCAATTAAAACAACAAAAGATATTTGTAAATGAAGATAATCTAAAGGATTAAAACTAGGAAGACAAAAGAGAAGACTCAAACTTTATAAAACTATAAAATGTACTGAAAACCAGAGAATTAGCTTTTTTTAAAGTATGTAAAAATGATGGTTTATGCCCATAATACCAGCACTTTGGGAGGTTGAGGCAGGAGGATCACTTGAGCCCAAGAGTTTGAGACCATCCTGGGCAATACAGAGAGAGACCTCATCTCTACCGAATATTTTAAAAAGTAGCCGGGTGTGGTGACACATGCCACAGGCCCCAGCTACTCAGGAGGTGGCTGAGGAGGGAGTTGAGGCTGCAGTGAGCCACGATTGTGACCCTGCACTCCAGCCTAGGAAACAGAGTAAGATGTCTCAAAAAGAAAAAGATAGGCCGGGCGCGGTGGCTCAAGCCTGTAATCCCAGCACTTTGGGAGGCCGAGACGGGCGGATCACGAGGTCAGGAGATCGAGACCATCCTGGCTAACATGGTGAAACCCCGTCTCTACTAAAAAATACAAAAAACTAGCCGGGCGCGGTGGCGGGCGCCTGTAGTCCCAGCTACTCGGAAGGCTGAGGCAGGAGAATGGCGTGAACCCGGGAGGCGGAGCTTGCAGTGAGCAGAGATCCGGCCACTGCACTCCAGCCTGGGCGGCAGAGCGAGACTCCGTCTCAAAAAAAAAAAAAAAAAAAAAAAGAAAAAGATGGCATGTTCATCAAATACTACAAAAAGTGTTTTTTTAAGACAAAAAATAGATTATTAGTAAACTTTTGACAACCGTGTCACTGCTGCACTCACCCAGCAAATAGTAAAATGGAATGAAGAATTTCAATCTGAAAGAGTAACCCAGTGTCAGAATAGCACCGTGCTGCACTGGAATCAAAAGTTCTCCAACCAAATGGTGGCTCCACCACGAACCAATTATAGGATCTGATGGTTTCTCAATGGCCTTTCACGGCAAAGCTGTGCCCAGGGTTCGATGCTGCAAACTGGGCCACAAGAGGACTGTGGCTACCTTGAAAGGACCACAGGAAAAGTCCAGTCTTTCACTGAAATTATTTTCAAGAAAATACATCCTTCCTAGCAGAAGTAGAAAAAGCCCTACGGCTTCCCAACAGGACATAAATCCACACATGCCTACCTTATAGGACAGCTGTAAAGACAGGGTTGCAAAACACAAGTAAAAATATTTTGAAAAATTGCTTAACTAAAATTTTCGGGTTTTTTTTTCCTAAAATTCAGTGTATTTATTTGGACATATGGATGTTCCTTGTGTTCTTGGTCACATATTAACGGAACTGGCACTTTGGCTGCAGGAACAAATAAAAAACATCATAAATCCAACTGGTCTTTGATTTGGGTCTAGGTTAATAACTCAAGAACCATTCAGCAATAATGGCTTGAAACATTTATATATCCTATGAAACTGCAATTAGTTAAGAGGCTGTTGATTTTAATAACTGTGACACCAGTAAAGAAGTGAGGGGAGAACTGTTAACTCGGGATGCCAAATTCAGAGCAAAGTATCTATTATCTCCTTCTCACTTTTGCAGTATCTATAAATAAAGTGGGGGGGGGAGAATTATATGAATAATATTAAATAAAAGTGCATACAGAACTGAGAAATAATTTCATGGAATTTGCCACTTAGTTCAATAAAATGCTTGTAAAGAAAATAACCATTTACAGCAAAAGACTAGTTACACTGTTGCTGTTTAGAACATGAGAGCAAAATGAGTAACAATCAAATTCTCTGGTTTAAACTTTATTGTCTTAAAACAGGTTATTCTGTAAATTGACATCTATGCCTTGAAAATTCAAGGCAGAAAGTAAAATCATTTAGAAAGCCAGGAATTCCATCAATACATCCAGACAGATGTTTGCCTGTAGTTTTTGGTATCCAGAACCTTTTTTCCACACGTCGCACAGATGCCTTTTTTGTAAGCACAGCCCTGGCAGTGATGAGAACCTGGTTGGTGCACAGAACTTTTACAAATTCTGCAAGTGGAGAACTTATTCTTTCCATATGGATCAAATCCTGCTTTTTTTGAAGTCAAAGCTTTATTTTCATTCAGCTTTCTCCCACCACTTTCTGTGGTATTCCTAGCACCATCTTTCCATGTATCTGGAGTGGTAACAGTACCAAGTTTCTTTTCACATTTTTCGCACACCATCCTTCCCCACAATGGTTCCCCTACCCACAACAGCCTAAAATTTTCATTTTAAAAGATAGGGAGATGGTTCAGACCACAGCTTTTTTGAGGGGCATCTCAACGGATTCACAGCCCATTCCACCTCAAAGAGGGCAGTCAGTACCCTGTTCCAAAGAGCACAGCAGGAGGCCGGGCACAGTGGCTCATGCCTGTAATCCCAGCACTTTGGGAGGCAGAGATGGGAGGATCACCTGAGGTCAGGAGTTCAAGACCAGTCTGGGCAATATGGTAAAACCCCATCTCTATAAAAATACAAAAATTAGCCAGGCATGGTGGCACACGCCTGTAATCCCAGCTACTCGGGAGGCTGAGGCACAAGAATCACTTGAACCCAGGAGGCAGAAGTTATAGTAAGCCAAGACTGTACCACTACACTGCAGCCTGGCCGACAGAGCGAGACTCTGTCTCCGAAAAAAGAAAACAAAAAACAAAGAGTACAAGAGCACAGCAGGAAGTGGAGAGCTCAGTAATAAAGCAGGAATTACAAACTCAGGTGCCCAAAGAGCCAGGCAGGTAACAGCAATTAGTGAAGGCAGCCAGGTGTATATCAAAAATGGTGGGTATGGGGGGTGATGTGTATTTGGAGACAACATACTATCCTGTCTAAAGGAGACAGCCATTACTCAGTCACTGGGAATGCTGCCAGATTTTCTGATTTTTTTTAAGCCCCAAATCCCAATTTTATGTGACATTAACCAACTTTTAAAAACATGTGGATCAGGCCGGGCGCAGTAGCTCACGTCTGTAATCCCAGCACTTTGGGAGCGCAAGGCGGACGGATCACTTGGGGTCAGTTCTAGACTACCCTGGTCAATATGGTGAAACTCCATCTCTACTAAAAATAAAAAAAAAATTAGCCAGGTATGGTGGTGTGGGCCTATAATCCTAGCTACTCAGGAGACTGAGACAAGAGAATCACTTGAACCCAGGAGGCGGAGATTGCAGTGAGCCGAGATCACATGGTACTGCATTACAGCCTGGATGACAGAGCGAGACTCCGTCTCAAAAAAAAAAAAGAAAAAAAGAAATGTGGATAAAAGCAAATAAATCTGTGGCCAAATCTGCAAAAAATGTAGCAGGCATTAAAGAGTCCATACTTATTACAGCAATTTTAAAAGAATAAAGGAAGGAGGAGTTTTGGAGGCAGGCTATAAATATGAAGTTAGTGGTTTTGAGCTTACTACTTTAAAGTGAATCACATATTTGTCCAATACTAAACAGCTGTATCAGTTACTCCATAAATGTGTCCAGTAACTGGAGCGAGACTGTACAAGTGGCAGGAACCTAACAGGAATCCACTCTATGCGCATGTTTTATCTCTCTGTTCCATAACCAATATGCAAATGGCCAAAGAAAAAAGGCAAAATAAAAGCCTGAGCAATCATGAAAACTGAATAACCAGCACCAGGATAAGTGGGATCTAGCACAGTCCTGAACAAAACTGTATAACTTCTTAAGAGGAGTCTCTGTGAGGCAGCAGAATGGCAGGGAGGGTCTGCTAGAACTTAGCCATTCGCCAGGCACAGGTGACAATGCTGTGAAGTGCACCAAAGATGGCCTGATAATGCATTCTGCTTTGTCCAACAAGTGGAATAGCTATAGTCACTTGCCCATAAACCTGAGAAACTGCTATAATATCAACACGGAGACTGTGAAAGAAGCCCTGGATGACTACGGAAACACTTCCAACCGAGCACACAAAACGTGTGTTCTTCACTCTGGCAATATTTTAGGGGCTGCTTTCTCCTTTGTTGTACATAAAAGCATAGTTGGCTACAGAAAAATTGATAAACTGACATATATGATTATTACTAATATTTGTATGGTACTTTCCATATAATAGAAGAGAAAAAGTCTATATGAATCTTGTTCCCCAAAATTAGGTTAAAACCACTAACCTGTCACTCTCTTAAGTCTTTCCACATCTTCACAGTTATCACTCTATATTCCACCCTCAACAACATCATTCCCATTTCCTGCTGTCACCCTCAGCACCTTCAATATTATCCTCATGGGGCTGATTTCCAAACAAAGCTAGGAGCCCCCATCTTCCTCTTGAGTTTCAGTGCCACAGAGCCAACTCCAAACCGGGCCAATAACGACCAACAAAAATTTTTGAAATGCAAGAATTCACAGGGGGAACTACCACTTCATTAGAAAATCCAATTATTAAAAAAAGAAGATCTGCTACCTGGATTCTGTAAGAATCTGAGAAAATACTGAAAGAACCTGTTAAAGATTCTCAAGTTTCCAGGTCTACCCCGTAACTCAAATGAAGTCATCAAAAAGAATATACAAATGGACAGGACTACAGTCTTTCTTCCACTACAAAAATGCCCATCACCAAGTTACATTTAGATGTGCTCTTGGTCTTTCCAAGGGCTGACATAGCTAGCACCCAATGAAATTACCTATCTCAAAGCTTGCTAACTATAGAGCTGGGGACATGTCTTCTACCTAACAACATGGCATGCTCCACCATCTCACACAGAATAACTGGAAAGAAACAAGAGGTGGCATAGCCATCATGCTAGGAAAACAAAAGCAAAACACCATCTCATTTTACAGATGAAAGGAAGGTGCCCAGTCAGTAACTTACAGGACTCCTTGTTTGAAAATTAGAACCAAGAGCTGGACACGGTGACTCATGCCTGTAACCCCAGCGCTTTGGGAGGCCGAAGGGGGGGGGCAGATCACAACATCAGGAGTTTGAGACCAGCCTGGCCAATATGGTGAAATCTCGTCTCTACTAAAAATACAAAAATTAGCCAGGTATGGTGGCAGACGCCTGTCGTTCCAACTACTAGGGAGGCTGAGGCAGGAGAATCACTTGAACCCAGGAGGCAGAGGGTGCAGTGAGCCGAGATTGAGTCACTGCACTCCAGCTTGGGTGACAAAGCAAGACTCTGTCTCAAAAAAAAAAAAAGAAAGAAAAAGAGAAAATTAGAACACAGGCCAAAGTGCAGTGGCTCATGCCTGTAATCCTAGCATTTCAGGAGGCCAAGGCAGGCATATCACTTGAGCCCAGCAGATCAAGACCAGCCAAGACAACATAGCAAAACCCCATTTCTATAAAATATACAATAATCAGGTGGGCATGGTGGCACACGCCTGTAGTCCTAGCTACTCAGGAGGCTGAGGTGGGAAGAGCACCTAAGCCTGGGAGGTCAAGGCTGCAGTGAGCCATGACTGTGCCAGTGCACTCCAGCCTGGGTGACAGAGGGAGACCCTGTCAAAAAAAAAAAAAAGGAAACTAGAACAGAGCAGTTAGTCTCCTCAACAGCAAATGTATTGTCTGTCCAGTACATCATAACTCTTTGTAAACAATCCCTTCATAAATACTGGTATTGGTCTCATTTTTATATTTCAGCATTGTGACACGGCATTTCTCATTAACACATTACTGTGCAGCTTTTTTTTTTTTTTCTTTCATTTTTTAGCGAGGAGGGGAGGGATGGAGTCTCACTCTGTCAGCCAGGCTGGAGTGCAATGGCATGATCTCTGCTCACTGCAACCTCCACCTCCCGGGTTCAAGCAATTCTCCTGCCCTCAGCGTCCTGAGTAGCTGGGATTATAGGCACATGCCACCAGACCCAGCTAATTTCTGTTTGTTTTAGTAGGACAGGGTTTCACCATGTTGGCCAGGCTGATCTCCTGACCTCAAGTGATCCTCCTGCCTCAGCCTCCCAAAGTGCTGAGATTATAGGCACAAGCCACCGCGCCCGGCCACATTTCTTAATTTTTTCTTTTTTTTTTTTTTTTTTTGAGACAGAGTCTCGCTCTGTTGCCCAGGCTGGAGTGCAGTGGCGCAATCTCGGCTCACTGAAAGCTCTGCCTCCCGGGTTCACGTCATTCTCCTGCCTCAGCCTCCCAACTAGCTGGGACTACAGGCGCCTGCCACCACGTCCGGCTAATTTTCTGTATTTTTAGTAGAGACAGGGTTTCACCATGTTAGCCAGGATGGTCTCAATCTCCTGACCTCATGATCCGCCCGCCTCGGCCTTCCAAAGTGCTGGGATTACAGGTGTGAGCCACCGCACCCAGCCATTTCTTGATTTTTAAGGGTAAAAACACTTAAAATTTTTAAATAAAAAATATTCATTTTTAAGAATTTTAAAAAGGCAAATTTGGCCAGGCGTGGTGGCTCACGCTTGCAAACCCATATCATTTTGGGAGGCCAAGGCAGGAGGACTGCTTGAGCCCAAGAGTTTTTGCTGTTGTTGTTGTTGTTGTTTTGAGATGGAGTCTCGCTCTGTCACCCAGGCTGGAGTGCAGTGGCGTGATCTCAGCTCACTGCAAGCTCCGCCTCCTAGGTTCATGCCATTCTCCTGCCTCAGCCTCCCAAGTAGCTGGGGCTACAAGTGCCCACCACCACGCCCAGCTAATTTTTTGTATTTTTAGTAGAGATGGGGTGAGCCCAAGAGTTCAAAACCAGCCTGGGTAACATAGTGGGACCCTATCTCTACCAGGGGAAAAAAAAAAAAAATTGTCCAAAAGAAAAAAATAGCCAGGCGTAGTGGCACGTGCCTGTAGTCCCAGCTACTAGGGAAGCTGAAGTGGGGGAATGGTTTGAGCCCAGGAGGTCACGGCTGCAGGGAGCAATGATGGTGCTACTGCACTCTAGCCTGGGTAACAAAATGAGACCCTGTGTCAAAGGGAAAACAACAGACAAATTTATGCCTTTCTTCATTTGACTTGTATTATCCCGTTTTGGGACTCTTATCCAAGCCCAGACTAGAAGACTGTGTCTTTAAAGAAAAGACCATCCACCAAACTCTACTACTGTGCTGGCAACTTAAAGCTAGGCTAATATAAAATACTGCCACAAATTCATACAGCTGGAACAAGCCCTTGAAGTTTCAAAGGTAACGTGCATGGAGAAAAAAATAAAATTTGGTTAGTTCTTTAAAGATTTCAAAATTCAGTCCATTTCACACCACAATGTGTAGTCTTTTCTCCATAAAAGAAAATAGCCTTCTAATACCTACATTGAAAGCTGTGGTCTACACTTTAAAATAGACTGAGGATTTCCCTGGATCTTTACACAGTAAGATTAGGCTCATATGGAGTACATTTTGCTTATAGTTAATTACAATGTTTGACATGATAGCTTTTTTGCTGCTTCTTTTTTATAAATTCCCTAAATCTGTATTTTAAAATGAAACTATTTTCCCTTTTGCATTTTTATACATCAAATACCTACGATTTTACAGCAGTGCTTTGTGTTCTAGAATTCTCAACAATAACCATCATATAGCAACTTTTGAAAGAAACAAAATAATTCTGCAGTGAAAGTGTCACAAAAAAAGATAAAGGCAAATATGAGTGCAAAAAGGACAGAGAAAAAAGGGGGAAAATGTCCAGTCAAATAAAAGACTGCAGAGAGCTTGAGACTCCCACCTTGAGTCTAGACTACTGAGAGTGTGAAGTTAATGGAGTTTCCTGGTTCCAGGCAGAAATAACTGCAATCCTCTTGGGAGAAAAGAATCATACATTTAGATCCAGAATTATTCCACAAATTAAGATCAAGTCTAAGCATACAAACAAAGATCACTGTGCGTACCAGGGAAAAAAGCCAACACCGCAGAGAGATAGCAGAAATAACGAACAAATTGTTCAGAACAGCCCCTCAGGTAGGACCACCAATACTGAATTGTCTTATTCTGTCGTCAAGGAATAAGAAATGTTTAAAGAAATAAAAAATAGAATCACTAAGACAAGCAAAGAAAAATAAACTATTTGGAATGTCCAGTCCAACCTGAAGGGAGAGGTGAACTCGAAAAGAAATATATCATCATTAAACTAAAAACTCAGTGAAAGAGTTAAATAAGAGAAGCAGTTAACCAGTATTAACAAGCAAGAAAAGTAGTTAACCAGCAGATAATATTTAGGACATTAACATAGTACAGTACAGAAATACAATGAGATTGAAAGTCTGAAAGGTAAGTTAAGCAACACTGAGGATAGAATACCCAACATTATAAGACAGAATCTAATCAGTCCAGGAACAATGAGAAATAAAAAAAAACGAAATAAATTAGTAAAAATCTATTAAAATTAAAATTAAAACATTTGTTCATTAAAAGATACTGTAAATAAGACAAACAAAATAGTGAAAAGAAAGGCCACAACTGGAGCAAATAATTCAACAAATATAACTGGCATAGTTTTGGTATCCAGAATAAACAAAGAATTCCAAATTTTAAAAAAGCCAAACAATCTAATAGGAAAATAGAGGACAGTTCATAAAGACAGGAATACGAATGGCCGATAAAGACATGAAAAGATATTCTAAGCCATTTTTAATCAGAGAGGTGCAAATTCACATGACATATTTTACAGGCACAGGAATGACATCAAGTCGTAATACATTAAGTGTGAAGACTAGATCAGCATGAAGAAGCTTTTAAAGCTGTTGGAAATGTTCTGCGACTAGACTGGTGATGGTTGCATGAAAATCACTGACGTATACACTTAAAATGGGTGAATTTTGTATTATATAAATTATAGCTCAATAAAGCTGTCTTAATAATGATTATAAGCTGGGCACAGTAGCACACGCCTATAATCCTAATACTTTGGAAGGCCGAGGCAGGCGGTCACTCGAGCCCAGGAGTTTGAGATAAGCCTGGGCACCATGGCGAAACACCATCTTGATAAAAAATATAAAAATTAGTCCAGTATGATGGTGCAAGCTTGTGGTCCCTGCTACTCAGGAGGCTGAGGTGGGAGGACCACTTGAGCCCAGGAATCTGAGGTTACAGTGAGCCAAGATCCCAGCATTGTACTCCAGCCTGGTTGACACGGCAAGACCCTGTCTCAAAAAAAAAACAAAAATGATATGCAGTGCTAAAGGAATATAAAGTGATACAAACTCTTAGAAAAGCAATTCAACAGTATCTGGTAAAGTTAAACACTCTATGAGCCAGCATTTCCATTCCTACGTAAACACCTTCAAGAAACTTTTACACGTGTAGACCAGGTACCATGTATGGAATGTGTTCATAGCAGCAATATTTATTTTTTAAAAAAAGAAAGAAAGAAAATGTTCACTGGCAGCAGAATAAAAAGAGGTGTATATTCACAAAGTAGAATATTATACAGCAAAGAAAATGAATGAACATTACAATAGCTTACAAAATAGTATGTATCAACTGAGAAATACTGTTGGGTGAAAAATCAAAGTCCCAGAAAACTACATAAAGTGATACTATTTTTAATAAGGTCAAAAGTACGCCAAACTAAACATATTGTGTTAAAATATGTGCATGCCTGAGAAAACTATTTTTTACAAAGTAAAAATCAAACGCAAAATTCAGGCCACCCCAGAGTGATGGGAGTGGCATAGCAGGAAAGGACTACAAGGGAGTGGTCCCTGAGCAGTGTTGTTAATGTTGCAGTTGTTGACTGCTGGGTGAGTTTGGAATATTCAAAATCATTGTGCTTTAAAACTTAAATATTTTGCACATATATAATCAAATACTACATTTCAACAAGCTGATTTTTTTTTTTTTTTATGACAGAGTCTTGCTCTGTCCCCCAGGCTGAAGTGCAATGGCACGATCTTGGCGCACTGCAACCTCCACCTCCCGGGTTCAAGCGATCCTTCCACCTCAGCCTCCCGAGCAGCTGAGATTACAGGCACCCGCCATCATGCCCAGCTAATTCTGGGTTGGTTTTTTTTTTCTTTTTTTGTAGAGACGGGGTTTCACTGTGTTGGCCAGGCTGGTCTTGAACTCCTGACCTTAGGTGATCCACCCGCCTCAGCCTCCCAAAGTGCTGGGATTACAGGCATGAGCAACCGCACCCGGCGATTGTTTTTTTAAGGTGTGCACTTTTATTCAACTGGTCTCAAGTCAGTGTACAGGTAAGCCCTGGCTGCATACACCCACTCCCAGGGAGAACAAAAGCCTTCATACATCTCAAGTTGGGGGACAAAAGAGGGGGGCCAAGAAGGCTGATCATTCAAAATAAAACAAAATAAAAAAGTATTAAGGCAAAGATTTTAAAAATTTTGCATTACATAAATCACACAAAACCTCCCCTGTGTGGACTTAGGACAGGACCGGGCCATTTTCCTTAGAGAGAAGTGGGGTGGCTTTTAGGAGGGCAAACAATTTCCTGTAACAATGCATCTCACGATATTTGGAATGACTAGTTAAAACAAGAACAATGTACAAACAAGAAACAAAGTCCTCGGCCACATTGTAGAACTTTGGGGGATGCTCGCTCCAACCAACTGCTGTCACCCCCCGTTCCAGTTTTTAAATCCTGATTCAAACCACAAAAACACAAAAACAAAAACAAAACAAAACAAAACAAAAACAAATAATGCCATGCCAATCTCATCTTCTTTTCTGCACAAGTTAGGTTTTGTCAAGAAAGAGTGTAACACAACTAAGTCACAGTCTGCCTAGAAGCATTTGGAAGATGGACGATGGAGCCAGACTCATCATACTCCTACTTGCTGATCCACACCTGCTGGAAGGTGGACAGCGAGGCCAGGATGCAGCCACCAATCCACACAGAGTGCTTGCGCTCGGGAAAAGCAATGATCTTGATCCTCATCGTGCTGGGCGCCAGAGCGGTGATCTCCCTCTGCATCCTGCTGGCAACACTAGGGTACATGGTGGTGCCGCCAGACAGCACTGTGTTGGCATACAGGTCTTTGTGGATATCCACGTCACATTTCATAATGGAGTTGAAGGTAGTTTCATGGATGCCACAGGATTCTATGCCCAGGAAGGAAAGCTGTAAGAGTGCCTCGGGGCAGCAGGCCCGCTCATTGCCAATGGTGATGACCTGGCCATCAGGCAGCTCGCAGCTCTTCTCCAGGGAGGAGCTGGAGGCCACCATGGCCATCTCCTGCTCAAAGTCCAGGGCAACACAGCACAGCTTCTCCTTGATGTCATGCATGAAATCCCACTCAGTGAGGATCTTCACGAGGTACTCAGTCAGGTCCCGGCCAGCCAGGTCCAGACACAGGATGGCGTCGGGGAGGGCATACCCCTCGTAGATGGGCACACTGTAGGTGACCCCATCACCTGAGTCCATCATGATACCAGTGGTACAGCCACAGGTATACAGGGACACACGGCCTGGATGGCCATGTACATGGCTGGGGTGTTGAAGGTCTCAAACATGATCTGGGTCATCTTCGTGCGGCTGGCCTTGGGGTTCAGGGGGGCCTCGGTCACAGCATGGGGTGCTCCTCAGGAGCCACATGCAGCTCCTTATAGAAGGTGTGGTGCCAGGTCTTCTCCATGCCATCCCAGTTGGTGACGATGCCATGCTCGATGGGGCACTTCAGGGTCAGGATGCCTCTCTTGCTCTGGGCCTAGTCGCCCACATGGGAGTCCTTCTGACCCATGCCCATCATCACACCCTGGTGCTTGGGGTGCCACACGATGGAGGGGAAGACAGCCCGGGGGGCATCGTCGCCTGCGAAGCCACCCTTGCACATGCTGGAGTCATTGTTGACGGTGGGCACAGCAATATCATCATCTATGGTGAGCTGGCAGCGGGTGTGGACAAGCGGCAGAGAAGCGAGGGCGAGGGTCTGTGCTCACAGGGCAGACGTGGTCTTGGCCAACAAGATGATTTTTAAAATCATGACAAAGAGACTATCGGTCAGATGCGGTGGCTCATGCTGTAATTTCAGCACTTTGGGAGCGGGCAGATCGCTTGACCTCAGGAGTTCGAGATCAGCCTGGGCAACTTGGCAAAACCCTGCCTCTACTAAAAATACAATTAGCTGGCCATGGTGGCGCATGCCTGTAGTCCCAGCTTTTTGGGAGAATGAGGCACCAGAACTGCTTGAATCCAGAAGACGGAGGTTGCAGTGAGCCGAGATTGCACCACTGCACTCCAGTCTAGGTGACAAGGCATGACTCTGTCTTTTTAAAAAAAAAAAAAAGACTACTTCTTGAGTCATATCCCATGAGGTCACTTCTGTCCTGGCACCGCATACGGCAGGATCTTACTGACAAGAAGATAGTGGTATATTTCTCAAAAACAGCAGAAGCATTTTCTCTTTTTTTTTTTTTTTTTGAGACGGAGTCTCGCTCTGTCGCCCAGGCTGGAGTGCAGTGGCGGGATCTCAGCTCACTGCAAGCTCCGCCTCCCGGGTTTACGCCATTCTCCTGCCTCAGCCTCCCGAGTAGCTGGGACTACAGGCGCCCGCCACCTCACCCGGCTAGGTTTTTTTTGTATTTTTTAATAGAGACGGGGTTTCACCGTGTTAGCCAGGATGGTCTCGATCTCCTGACCTCGTGATCCGCCCGTCTCGGCCTCCCAAAGTGCTGGGATTACAGGCTTGAGCCACCGCGCCCGGCCAGCATTTTCTTAAGCAGTGACTCCTAAACAAACATTCTTCATGGCTCTGACAGATGTCAAAGAGTATAAATCGCAGGGCTGCAGGCTGGACAAACTTAAAATGGCAACCGCAGAACAGAATTCTTCACAATTCTCTCGATCAGAATCAGCTGGTGAGTAACTAGCTCATTAAGGCCTGGAGACTTCTGTCTTGCTTTGCTTTAGTACTGCCACCTGCTGCAGCTAATGCTGACTCAGTACATACCAGGGAGCAGGCCCTGTACGAGGTGTTTTATTTATGTCACCTCATTTTGTCCTACCAGCTAAACACTACTATCAACTATTATCAACACTGTTTTATAAATGAGGGGACTGTAGCAAAGACAGATAACTTGCCAAGACCTCACAGCTCATAATCACAGGGCCGGGGTTCAAGCGTGAGAATGAAAATTCTAACCCATGCTGGCTCTATTGTTTCTGAAGCCACGTGGCCAAACGATAAACCAGAAAGTCAACTCTCACTACACACTTTTTATATAATCAGGGAGGGAGAAACTTCCCTCTATCTCCCAACACCTAGGAAAGTCAGTAATTTGGTAACTATATTTCCTATTTTTTTAAAACACTCCCTGTCAAGAAGATGTTTTAAAAAATACTGGCATAGAGGAAGTACAGGATATACTCACAGATATGCATTGTTTTTTTTTAAAAAAAACAAACTAAACAGAAATATTAATTTTATTTTACATATCTACATGTGGCTCTTGTAGAAAATCCTAAAGGGGACCCAAACCATACGACGCCCCTCTTTAAAGGAGACCAATTATCTCAACATTTACTAAAACAGTCATATCCCATGCTCAGAATCTGTCATTTTTACATATGAAAAATTTAAAACACAATAATCTATACTACTTTATGGCCAGGCACAGTGGCTCACGCCTGTAATCCCAGCACTTTGGGAGGCCGAGGCAAGCAGATCACCTAAGGTCAGGAGTTCAAGACCAGCCTGGCCAGCATGGTGAAACATCTCTACTAAAATGAAATATAAAAATTAGCCAGGTGTGGTGGTGGGCGCCTATAATCCCAGCTACTACAGAGGCTGAGGCAGGAGAATCCCTTGAACTCAGGAGGCAGAGGTTGTAGTGAGCTGAGATTGCGCCATTGTACTCTAGTTTAGGCGACAAGAGCAAAACTCCGCCTCCATAAAAAAAAAAGAAAAAGAAAAATCTCTACTACTTTATTCATATTTTCCAGACTATTAAGCCCCTTGACAAATTCAACTTTTCTTTTTTTTTTTTTTTTTTTTTTAAAGACAGAGTCTTGCTCTATCGCCCAGGCTGGAGTGCAGGAGCGCGATCTCGGCTCACTGCAAGCTCCGCCTCCCGGGTTCACGCCATTCTCCTGCCTCACCGTCTCAAGTAGCTGGGACTACAGGTGCCCGCTACCATGCCCGGCTAATTTTTTGTATTTTTTGAGGAGAGATGGGGTTTCACCGTGTTAGCCAGGATGGTCTCAATCTCCTGACCTTGTGATCCACCCGCCTCGGCCTCCCAAAGTGCTGGGATTACAGGCATGAGCCACCGTGCCCAGCCAACAAATTCAACTCTTTAAATTGTATATAATACAGTATAACACAGCATTTCAAAGTCATCGTGGCTTGTAATAAACTTTTATGGCAGAGACTGCCTAAGTACTCAGGATCTAGTTTCACCTTCCTTAATAACGAACCTCATTTAATAGAAAGAGCAATATAGCTGAATGAAAACTGCATTTCCAGCTTCTCTTACAGCTAAAGATGGTCATAGTACAGGGTTCTGGCCAATGAAAGGTGAGCAGTCATCGCTGAGTAGAGCTCCCAGGAGACAGCTTGGAAGGGCTACCTCAGCAGGCACAAGCCCTTTGTGCCCTTCGCTCTCACTCCCTCTTCCTTCCGTAAGACATTCAGACACAATTATTGGGCTTAGGCATCTACCAGGAGAACATGAAGGTAAAGATCTCATCATAGGCTGGCACAGTGGCTCACGCCTATAATCCCAGCACTTTGGGAGGCCGAGGCGGCTGGATTACCTGAGGTCAGGAGTTCGAGACCAGCCTGGCCAACATGGTGAAACCCCATCTCTACTAAAAATACAAAAATTAGCCAGGCGTGGTGGCACACGCCTGTAATCCCAGCTACCCGGGAGGCTGAGGCAAGAGAATTACTTGAGCTAGGGAGGCAGAGATTGCAGTAAGCCAAGATCATACCACTGCACTCCAGCCTGGCCGACAGAGTGAGGCTCCATCTTAAAAAAAAAAAAAAGATCTCATCATAAAGAAAGCAGAAGAATTGAGGAGTACGGGTCTATAATGACATCATAGACCAACACACTGGCCCTAGGCTACTTACCTCAAATTTTTACACAAAATAAAACTAAATGCCCAATTTGTTTCGGCCACTGATTCTGAGGTCTTTATTACCGGCAGCAGAATAATGTCTAACTGATATATTTCTTCGTTAGTAAACAAATCCACAGATCCCCACTTCCCCCACTGACTAGTGGATTAAAATAAGAAAAAAACATAACAGAGTCCACAACACTAATGTGACCCAACAAAAGGAAAAGTGAATACCACTTAATTCTTGAATGGTAGCCAAGTATGGGCTGCACTTGAGCCTTTTCTTAACCACTAATACCTGGAAAATTCCAGTTTAAATAAAGAATATACCTGTTCTTCCCAATTCCTCTATACCACTCTGTGATTTTTCCTTCAGTTTCTCCCAGTTGTTTGTTTTCTCCACCTTGCTTCATTTTCTCTACAGCCGCTATTTCTTAAAGCAATGTCAGATTTAACACACTCTCATAACACATGGCAGAGGGCTGGTGCTATTGAGTTTCCCTTTTATTCTTCATAAAGAAAAACAGCCTAAGGTATTTCTAGTGGCCTCATTTTCATTCTTCATTCTTCACAGAATAAAATTCTGGATCATACACATAGGCACATTATTCCTTCAATGGAAAAGGAAAACTAACAATAATTTTCCTGAATATTAAACCATACGTCATCATTACAGGACATTTGGAAAGTAAACTTTAAAATATCAAACATATAAATCTGCAAAGAAGAGAAAACCATTTCATCACTTGAGTGACATCTTTCTCTTAAAAACTTGTTGTAACTAGCATATATTTAGAATCAGACTCCTGGCATTCATAACTCTAACTCTGCACCAGTGACCCCCAAAAGCCCACTGACAGCTGGTGACTTATTTTGAGGAAACCATACTAGGATGCTGGGGTGTGGGAAGCAGCTCCACGACCTCCCTCATCTCAGCCAGACCTGCTGCTCTCTACCCTTGGGCAAGTGGATGAATTATGAGGGAGACTGTAAGCAATACTGGAACTCCAGAGTGGGCATTCCAAAATCTTGGAGATATATCTATACACGGTTATCCTGGTTTCCTCACATACCATTGTATTACAAACATTTTCTTAACATTTACTTTATTGTACATATTACCTCATGGCTTTAACAATTTGTATCTGTACTTCTCCTTTGTGACATGTAAGTTGTTTTACTTTTTTTGCTGTAGTAAGAAAAACACTAAAAAATAAAATTTGGTACAGAAACATTGCCCCATATATTTGATCATCTGCAAAACAGATTCTAGGAGAAGTTATAGATGAATGGTTCCTTTCTGACAAGAATTACTTGAATCTTTCTACTCTATTTGTAAATTCCCCCTAGGAAAAAATCACAGGCTTTTATATCTTACAAAATTATAATAAAGATAAAATTTAAATTATCTTCACATTCCTTTTTATGAAATGGAAAACAGCAGGCCCAAAGCAGGAACTGGGCTTCCAACAGATGCTCCTTATCAAAGCCCTTCTGTAAATCTGCAGGCAAGGCTGGGTTGCAGGGGAAATGCCCTTCTGACCGGTAGAGGCCTCAACAGACACCAATCCAAGACAAGAAGAGCTCCAGAGTATACACAGTGTTCAAGCTTTAACCATCCTTCCTGGTGACTATCTGAAAGAGTAGAGAGAGAATAGGAAAGGGGGGTCCTCCCAGCTCTGCCACTAAGTAGGAGTCATCTATGATAAACCCTAACATTCAGTCTGAGCTTCCTCATCTATCAGTGTGTTGACTATTATACCAGATCATCTCCAAAATTCTTTCCAGCTGAAATTGTCAATGACTTTATGTTCACCAGCCAAATTCAGCACTAAAACTCTCACTTTTCACCTGAGTTTCATGTTCTTTCTCCTTCAGTAATTCTCACTGCTGTGTCCCTAATACTTTCCCACAGAAATCTGCCCCTCAAGGCAGCATGCCAATCATCCAGAATTCACAAAATAGGCTCAGCTTCCTCATCCCTCACCTTGCTCACCATGCCTAATGTCCATAATGCCCTAATGCCCTGTATTCTCATTACAATCTTGTGGACTATGCCAGTGCCCAGTAATCTTCACCTCTTTACACTCCTACTGTGCATAGTAATCATGCCATCCACCAGGCTTCCGCCCATATAGTGTGTGTTGTTTATCCCTCAGGGAAACCATTTATGACTCTCGAGCTAACCAGTGAGCTCCTTGCACTGGCCAATACCCACCATTGCTGACACGTCTCACAACCCCATTGATCACTCAGAGTGGTCCTCCACATATATTTGTTGATTTATCAATTTACTAGTTTATTAAACATTTACGTATATTTCAACTGCGAAGTTTAACAGTCGAGAGGTAGAGAAGAGTGAAAAGAGAAATGACCAGTTCTACTCACATCCTATCCAACTCGATTTTTCTTTTTTTTAGACCGAGTTTCGATCTTGTTGCCCAGGCTGGAGTGCAATGGCGCGATCTCGGCTCACCACAACCTCCGTCTCCCAGGTTCAAACAATTCTCCTGCCTCAGCCTCCTGAGTAGCTGGGATTACAGGCACGTGCCACCACGCCCAGCTAATTTTATATTTTTAGTAGAGACGAGGTTTCTCCACATTGGCCAGGCTGGGCTCGAACTCCTGACCTCAGGTGATCCGCCCACCTCAGCCTCCCAAAGTACTGGGATTACAGGCACGAGCCACCATACCCGGCCCCAACCCAACCCAAATTTTTAAACTATGTCTGACAGAAGATCAGACAGTCTCTATGTGAACATTCCAAGGTCAGTATTTCCTTACCTCAAGTGGCAGCCCAATCTGCTCTGGGGCAGATGTATTCCTTAGAAACTTATTCCAGAGATGGCCAGGAGCAGTGGCTCACACCTGTAATCCCAGCACTTTGGGAGGCCGAGGCGGGTGGATTACAAGGTCAGGAGATCGAGCCCATCCTGGCTAACACAGTGAAGCCCCGTCTCTACTAAAAATACAAAAAATTAGCCAGGTGTAGTGTCGGGCGCCTGCAGTCCCAGCTACTTGGGAGGCTGAGGCAAGGGAATGGCGTGAACCCAGGAGGCGGAGCTTGCAGTGAGCTGAGGTCGTGCTACTGCACTCCAGCCTGGGGGACAGAGCGAGACTCCATCTCAAAAAAAAAACAACAAAAAAGAAACTTATTCCAGAGACAGACTGAATTTTCCCACAGCGATCCCACCTAACCTTCTTACTTGCACCATTCTCAGGGGCAACAACCACATGGGCTTTAACTGCTCTTGCAACAACTCCTGCACCATCCCAGCTGTGCAGCTCTGGCAACGCTCCTCTGAAAACAGTTTCCAGAACTAACAGAAACATTCTGGATGCAATGTGACCAGTAAAGCTGTCCTTCCATCACCTCCGGTCTGGATGACAACTTCTGGGGTCATGCGAGCTGACTTGCTTCACTGAAGAGCAGCCATAACATGCTAGCAGATAAATGAGTTGTGATTACCTAGAAGCCTTATTTCACAGAACTAAAACCTGAAAGTCACAATCCTACAAGCCAATAGCTCTCTCTCTGCGTCAAAACCTGTCTAGGATGACATGTTTGCCTTGGATGTGAAATTTAGGCAGTTAGTGTTCTGGCTTTGAACGATTTGTTATTTCAAAGTAAATGATATCCTGACATGATAAAAATACAAAATGGAAAGGAATTCTCCTGGTGACTCAAACCGTTTAAACTGTTTTACCTCATTTGGAAACCTGCAGCCTCAAATAAATTTGCTGTCCAAGAGCACCATCTGGTGGATAGAGGTATTTAAGCTACTCCGTTGAGGGAAGAGGGAAAAAAGTCTATAGGTTAAATGCCACTATGCCTAACACCTTGATGTGAAAAGATTCCCATGCCTCACCAACAGGTTTCTTATAAAGGAGCTCTTGATTTGACAAAATTCTAATACAAAAGAAATCTGGAACTGACAAAAATTCACTGTTGTTGAATTTAGTTCATCTTCTTAAAGAAATATTGCTTATCATAAAGTAAACATTTCTGAGCTGGAAGGAACAAGAGACAGCAGTTAATTCAATTTCTTCCCCTTGTAGATGAAGACTATGAGGAAAAGAGAGAGCTTTCCTGAAAGTCACAGCTAGGAATGGCAAACATTGATTACATACGAAAACAGGTCAAATATTCTGTGCTGTTTAATAACGCCTTCTACCTCAAGAAGCTGCAGAAGAAAGGCAGAAAATGGGGCAGTGGGTGTCTGTGCAAGGTGCCTCTCTCTCAGGTTAGCAGTGATCGGGCCACCCACTGTGGACTGTGCCCTGCCCCAAACTGACCAACACAAGACCAGGAGCTGTCATACGCTCCCTCCTCCACCCACCCACACCCTTCATGTTAGATTTATCTGCTTTCCTCTACCTGTGAAAACCATCCTGCCAATAAAAACAATAAAAATAAGATAAATTTTCTTTTCTTTTTCTTTTGAGATGTAGTTTCACTCTGTCACCCAGGCTGGAGTGCAGTGGTGCAATCTCAGCTCATTGCAACCTCTGCCTCCCAGGTTCAAGCGATTCTCCTGCCTCAGCCTCCCCAGTAGCTGAAACTACAGGTCCCTGCCACCATGCCTGGCTAATTGTTTGTATTTTTAACAGAGACAGGGTTTCGCCATGTTGGCCAGGCTGCTCTCGAACTCCTGACCTCAGGTGATCCACCCACCTCAGCCTCCCAAAGAGCTGGGATCACAGGCATAAGCCACCGCGCCCAGCCAAGTAAGATAAATTTCCAATCATCTTGCTGAAGAACATCTATCATCGTGGGAAAGCATTCACAATGGGTCAAATGGAAGGGGGATAAAACTATGTTTACTGTACTATAAAAATTGTTTTTACATGCAATTATGCAGCATTTAACTGTTTTTTTCGTAGAAAAAAAACAGTGGAAGGAAATATACAAAACAGTTTTGATAGCTGCTTTCTCTGAATGCCAGGATTGAGTGATTTTCATTTTCTCTCCTATGTAATATCTTCCCATATTTTTCACATGTAATGTTTATATTAACAAAAAGGTAACTTTTACCTTAAAGGGGTGTAATTTATACTTATAGATTACAAAGAAAACTAAAAACAGAAAATGGAAAGAGGACACCAACCACCCATCCACCTAGTACAAGCACAGCCGAAAAAAAAAAAATTTCCCCAGCTCAAGGAAAAATATACCATATAAGACATTTATTTTTATTTTAAGATTCTCCACAAAAAATCTTAAGATTACAGGCACAGTGGCTCATGCCTGTAATCCCATAACTTTGAGAGGTGGAGGGAGGAAGATCACTTGAAGCCAGGAGTTTGAGATTGGCCTGGGCAATATAGTGAAATCCCATCTCTACAAAAAATACAAAAAACTAGCTGGGCATGGAGGTGCACACGTATAGTCCCAGCTACTCAGTAGGCTGAGATGGAAGGATCATCTGAGCCCGGGAGGTGGAGGTTGCAGTGAGCTGTGATTGTGACATTGCACTGCAGCCTGTGCAATGGAGAGAGACCTTGTCTTAAAAGAGAGAGAGAAATAAAAAAAAAGATTTACCACAATATTTTTCAAACTTTTAAATTTTATACCATTTTTCTATTAATAAGTACCTGAAGATAACAAAAGTAATAGGCTAGCAAATTAATATTAAAGAAAAATCTTGGCAGTACAATTTCTTTAAAATATGTTCTATATTTTGAGATGCAGAGACATGAGTTCATATGTTGTCCACTTGTAAAATTTTGCCTGGTTTATAAGACAAAACACAGGACATGATGTGCCCCAGAGAACTCCATGGCTTCCAGTTTGAGAATCACTGTCTCTGAAGGTGATTCATTATTTGAGACACATACCAGGAATGCAGTTACCTGAAGGCCAATAAATAAAGATAGAACATAGTTACCTTGCCCTAAGATCTATGCATCATCTATGTGCAATAGATAACTCCAGAGAAGTCATCTTTTGCTAAGTATCTTACAGAAGCAGTTGTCAAGGTGTTTTCTGAGGACCACCAGGAGACACGCAGACCCTGTCAGAGGGTCTGTGACATCAAAACTATTTTCAAAATTATACCAGAACATTAGTACATTAGTATTTGCCTTTTTCACTCTCATGAGTATAGAGTTTTCCAGAAGCTATAGGACATATGACCTTATAACAGATTAAATGTAAAAGGTGATATAAAAATCCAGCAAATTTTTTTTGTTTTTGAGATGGAGTCTCACTCTGGTTGCCCAGGCTGGAGTGCAATGGCATGATCTCAGTTCACTGCAACCTCCGCCTCTCAGGTTTGAGCAATTCTCCTGCCTCAGCCTCTCGAGCAGCTGGAACTACAGGTGCACACTATCATGCCTGGCTAATTTTTGTGTACTTTTAGTAGAGACAGGGTTTCACTATGTTGGCCAGGCTGGTCTCGAACACTTGACCTCAGGTGATCCACCCGCCTTAGCCTCCCAAAGTGCTGGGATTATGGGCATGAGCCACTGTACTCGGCCACAATCTTCTATTAAGCTAGACATAAGAGATTTGAAAAATGTAAACTAATGTGACTCTTCTTACTAATTTTTTAATTGGGAAAATAGAGTCACCTTTTCTTTTTCTGTCTGCTCCCCTCCATCCTATAGTCACCTTGTATAAAATAATATATGTTGATATGTAATGGATTGTTTTAAAGAATTAACTATTTTTTTAAATATTCTCTTAATTTCCTTTTTTTTTTTTTTTCATGAGCCACCGTGTCTGGCCTGAATTTCTAATACAATAAAAAAGAATAGATATAACCTCCTTAAATGAAAGTTATTTGAGGTTCACAATAATTATTATGATTGTAACAGGGCCTTAAGACTGAAAAGTTTGAGAACTACTGTCTTGGAGTAATAGAGTTCAGAAAAATGCCCACTGGGGAAGGTCACCTCAACCCTCCTCATCCTTCTCATCCAAAGCCCTCCCCAAGTCTCTTGCTGTAACCAGACCATCTTGTTGTAGTCTGTTGTTAGATCACACTATTTTTCAAAGCTATTTTTTCAATGCCATGCACTCATCAGACACTATGCCAGAGACTGGAGCTAGAGAGTACATGAGAAATAACACCTGTCACCAATGAACTCAGAGTCTACTGCAGAAGAAATAGCCACGAAAAGAAATGCCACAAAAATAAATACAAGTAACCTTCATCTTCTGTTACCATTTTCCAAATACATGCTATAATAATTTTTTTACCCAATATTCACTGTCCAAAGTAAAGACTCTCTATGATGGTGTCCACCAACACAACTGTTTCAGTTGTATACAAATCTAGGTCAGAGAATATAGTCTGCAGCTAAGTTGTATCTCAGATGTTTTCCCAAAAGGAATATGCCTAGCACCCATATTAAATAAATTGGCATCACTGCTGTCATCTTCCCATCAGTGAGTGAAAATGTCTCCTGAAAAAGTAGAAAACCCCGAGGAGAAAGTAAGTGAGCATATGAGACCTACAGAAGACTATGAAGAGTTGGAAATGATGGCACGTACTGAAGGAAGGAGGCCCATCAGATATTAACTTGACATGTCCCAATCTCTTCAACATAGCAGAGTTGCTCCTGAAGAGCTTCACCATGTGACTCAAAATTTTGAAAAACCAGAGAAATTCCTTTTGCAGTGGACTCACAGCCATTCTCAGGGTAGGAGACCAATGATTATCAGGCTGGTACAGGAAAGGTTGGGGGACACCTTTGGAGATCTGGAGGCAGCAGCAATGAAGGAGCAACATGATTCAGTGAAGGAGCTGAGTTTCAAAGCAAGTGCAAAATGGTCTGAAAGATCCAACAACAGTGTAAGATAGCAGAAATTGAAGGTATCAGGTAGGGCAGCATCCCCTCACAGTGAAGTGTGGCTGTCTTCCTCCAGTGACCTGCAGAAAACTATCGCCAAAGATGGTTACACACACAGGAAATTCTCAGTCTTTATGAAATGCTATCCCATAGGTTTATTACAGAATCCAAAGGCTAAACTGCTCCATGGGTACTCTGACAATGAGGATAAGCTACCCTCTTTTGGTGCAAAACATTGGTTCAAAGGGGCCACTGAAGACTGCCCTGTATGTTATGCTATGAGGCATTCAAACTGGAGAGCCAGCATGATGGAGGATAGAGATGAGGATTAGGGGAGGAGCTATGTGTCACCACTCAGCAAACGGAAACTCTTACAAAGACGACTTGAATACACACAGGAGGTTCATCTAGGGTTATAGATTATGAAGATAATAGCATGGGCAAAACATGTGGAACTTCATTTTATACCTCTATTTAATGAAGCATTATCATTAGAAGAATCGTCATTATGCTATACAATAGGTATTGCTAGAAATGCAGCCCAAAATACCATAGAATACAAGCCTGATGATCTTTTGTCACTGCACTAACGTAGGTAATGTTGATGTCTATTCTTAGCTCTCACACACAGAAAAAAAGAGATGCAGCTCTGCCTTCAAAGGTCAGTGCAGGTGTACATGGCTACTGGCCATCTCAGCAATGTTATATCTTCTGTCTTTTCTACAGACATCTGCTGACTTGCAGGTCCTTTAGCCAAATCTTATCACCCCACCAAGTTACAGGACTTTTTTTTCTCTCTGTCCCTCTTTTATCTTTATCTTTGTGTGTTTGTTTTGTTTCCCAAAGAAACTCTCATACTGCTTCTAACAGAGGGCTAAGTATTCTAATGTAAAGGAAGTTAACAAAGGCTAATTAAAACTCCATTGGCAGAACAGCCCTTAGTGAAACATAACAAAAAAAAATTCAGATCTTAAGTTCCTTATGTGTATGTACTGTTTCCAAAGAATCATCTAAGACTTAACCCAGGACCAAAGATGGCTCTATTTCTAAGATCTTTTTCTAACTACAGAAGGTTCCTGAAATCACTAAACACTCCAATTTCTTTCTTGCAAGGAATCAATGCAGTCAATTATATTAATCTCATCCTCCTGAGAATATTCAAATTTTTTTATATCCCATCTATCTCAAAAAGGATTTGTACACCCTTCCCCAAGAACAAATAATTGTCCTCTATGTAAGGGGCTGACAAACATTTTCTGCAAAGAAACAGTAAATATATTAGGCATTGAAGGCCATATAATCTCTGTCACAACTAACTCACCTCTGCCACTGTAGTGCAAAAATACATAATATGCAAATGAAAAAGTAAGACTGGGCTCCAAGAAAGTTTTATTACAAAAACCAGCGAAAGGCAGAACTTGACAGCCAAACCCTACTCTTCATATATACCCAAAGGCTGGATTCACCCCATGCCTTTGAGAGTCTTCGTGTTTTGGTTTTAAAAATAATAACTTGCTTAAGTTGTGTTACTGTTGCCATAGGTTACCACCTATGGTGTTCAGATTTTTTAGGATAACCTAAAGAAATCAAGCTCTGAAAGCAGCAGCAGAATAAAAGAGGGGCCAGCCAGGCACAGTGGCTCATGCCTGTAATCCCAGCACTTTGGGAGCCCAAGGCAGGCAGATCATTTGAGGCCAGGAGTTCAAGACCAGCCTGGCCAACATGGCGAATCACTGTCTCTGCTAAAAATACAAAAATTAGCCAGGTGTGGTGGCAAGCACCTGTAATCCCAGCTACTCGGGAGGCTAAGGCAAGAGAACTGCTTGAACCCGGGGGGCAGAGGTTGAGATCGGGCCACTGCACACTACCCTAGACGACAGAGCACACTCCATCTCAAACAAAAAAAAGAATGAGAGGCCAAGACCTGATAAAAGGTTAATATCCAGAATCTACAAAGAACTCAAACAAATTTACAATAAAAAAACAACCCCATCAAAAAGTTGGCAAAGGATATGAACAGACACTTCTCAAAAGAAGACATCTATGCAGCCAACAGACACATGAAAAAAATGCTCATCATCACTGGTCATCAGAGAAATGCAAATCAAAACCACAATGAGATACCATCTCACACCAGTTAGAATGGTGATCATTAAAAAGTCAGGAAACAACAGATGCTGGAGAGGATGTGGAGAAATAGGAATGCTTTTACACTGTTGGTGGGAGTGTAAATTAGTTCAACCATTGTGGAAGACAGTGTGGCGATTCCTCAAGGATCTAGAACTAGAACTACCATTTGACTCAGCCATCCTGTAGCAGGACAAGCGGCAGACAAAACCCCTCAGACACCGAGTTGTAGAAGGAAGGGCTTTATTCAGCTGGGAGCATCGGCAAGCTACCGTCTTAAAATCCAAGCTCCTCAAGTGCACAATTTCTGTCCCTTTTAAGGGCTCACAACACTAAAGATTTCACATGAAAGGGTCGCAATTGATTGAGCATTCTAGGGGGTACGTGACAGGGGTTTCATGCACTGGTAGTCAGCGTGAAACAGAACAGAGCAGGGAGTTTCATGGTGTTCTTCCATACAATGTCTGATATCTATGGATAACATCAGTTGCTAAGTCATAAGTTGATTTTTAACTACCAGGTTTAGGCCAGGCAGGCCCAGGCCTGGTTTCAGGTCTGGTTTTGGATCTGGTGCCTGGCGCCGGGCTGCCTGCCTTTGGTTTCACTTCCTTTTTTATTCTTAAAACAGGTACTGAGTATAAAACGATATAAAATAATGTGAGAGAGTCTCTCTCTTCCCTCAATCCCATTACTGGGTATATACCCAAAGGATTATAAATCATGCTACTATAAAGACATGTGCACACGTATGTTTACTGTGGCACTATTCACGACAGCAAAGACTTGGAACCAACCCAAATGTCCATCAATGATAGACTAGATTAAGAAAATGTGGCACATATACACCATGGAATACTATGCAGCCATAAAAACGGATGAGTTCATGTCCTTTGCAGGGACGTGGATGAAACTGGAAACCATCATTCTCAGCAAACTATCACAAGAACAGAAAACCAAACACCACATGTTCTCACTCATAGGTGGGAATTGAACAATGAAATCACTTGGACACAGGGTAGGGAACATCACACACCGGTGCCTGTGTGGGGGTGGGGGCTGGGGGAGGGATAGCATTAGGAGAAATATCTAATGCAAATGATGAGTTGATGGGTGCAGCAAACCCACATGGCACATGTATACCTATGCATCAAACCTGCATGTTGTGTACATGTATCCTAGAACTTAAAGTATAATTAAAAAAAAAAAAAAAAGAGAGAGAGAGGTCAAGACTCAAGCCAGGGGATTTCCAGACCCTTCTCCCTCTCCTGTCAAGGATGACTACTCTGATCTAGTCCTTCATGTACACCCTCACCCCTAATTCCTATGCTATAGCCCAGCTTGGATCAAAACTACCATGGTAGCTTCTCTGCTCCTTAAAAGATTTGCCTGGGGCTAAGAGACAAAATTCAGACTCTAGAACAAAGTAGGTGGGGCTGCTGTGGGGCCATGGGTCAGATCCATGACCCAGGCCCACAGCCCTGATTCAGGCCTCTCTCCCATATGCCACAGCTGCTATTCAAGTTTTGTCTCATCCTCCTATGCTCCTGCTCAGCAAACAACCTACAATTTCAGCAAAAATACTGAGACTATTAGCTATGGTTTCACCCTTCAATTTACCTAGCTCCAGTCCCACCTTTCACTCTCTCTCCTTTCACTGGAACTTACTCATCAAGGCCAAGTTCAGATGTCCTCCCCACTCCAGAAAGTCTTACTTGAATGCAGGCCTGCTCATACTATCTCTCCTGCAGGCTGCAAAGAGTCAAGACAACTGCACCAACTGTCCCTCCACCCGACTAAGTCTATGAACTACTTGAGAAGCAGGATTCGTATCCATCTTTGCACCTTGCACAAATTACTTCTCTTATCTCTCTACACCCTCTCCAAAAACTCCCACCCTACCAAACAAAGGCTACGATTTTCTTACCATTCTTTTAAGATTAAGGGAAATAGCTACCATTAGAAATTCAAGGAAAAAGTAAACTGCAATTTGATGACTCTCTAATTCCTTTCAAAATAATGCCATGAACCATAAGAAACCAGTTCAATTTAAATACTGAACTAAAGAATTAATGTAAAGACAAGACAGTCAACAGCAAAACAATCCATGGGCTTTTTAAATGCACATTCATTGCAATGAATTCAAACATTCCTGACAGTAAGCTATTATTACACTCACTCTTCATCTCGCCCTTTAAAGCACTCTTTCTTTTGTTATTCTTCGTCTACCTCAAGGGGGGCAAATACAAGTTATTTTTCATTTGTTTGAATTTAAGTGTCTTGAGTGTGATTGGTTTTGTTTATCAGAAGCAGTTTGCAACACTCCTCTCATGTCTGTCTTTATGCTACAAAAGCACTGAAAATGTCAGTCCAGCTCAGGAGCTGCTAAATGCTTCCACAGAGCCTGCAGAAATTCTACAAAATACTGCCTTGTAGGTCCTACCAAAATGATAGATTCCCAGCTCTAAAACCTGTAAACGATGAGGATGTTTTAAAACTGCGTGTTTACAAACCAGTGGATTCTGTTCATTGGATTTTAATAACAAAAGTTACTCAAATCTGAAGTCTAGAAGTCAATGTTCCCTTGAAGCAATGCCAATGAGTAAAGGGCTTTCAAACACAAGCAGTAAATTGATAAGCACTGCAAACCACAGTCCATCAACCTCATCTTTACAGTCAATGCTTATGCTATTTCACTACCAAATACATAAAGCTAATTCAGGACCTTTTTATATCAATCTTTCTGAAAATGATCCCAAACTTGCTGCTTCTAACTCTTAATTACATACACAAAAATAAGGGAACAAAAAGGTTAAGTATCTTAAAAGGTGGTTTAAAAAAAAAAAAAAAAAAACTTAGATTGAGTTTTATTTTATTTTCGAGCACTCAGATATGCAATTTTCAGTCCAGGATCTAGATGACCCATCAGCTCAACCTTCTTCTCAGAAGCCTGAACATTTGCCAGGATACAACACACAGGAAGAAGCTATGGAGAAGGTACAAAATACCCCCATTAGCTCAGGGGCAGTATGTAGTTGACAAAGACCTAGTTTTACATATTTCCACAACTATGAGATTGACTATGCGTAATGACTTATCTAACACTGGTGTGGGGGATAAGAGCATGTCATGGCCCTTTTATTAGCCTCCCAACTTTGGAAAAGCACTTGACCCTCTCTGGGCCCCACGTTTTGTGAAGTGTAAAAGGACAACAGTACTTAAGCTGCCTCACCCGTTCCGATGCAAATCGCACAGAAGCTGGTTTAACAAGGCAAGATGTCACATTCTTCCACATTCTTTAGGAAGCCTACTGGTAAGAGCATAAAGATACCAGACCCACACAAATGTTTCCAATATGCCCACTCCCATCTGCCCACATACCTCACCATCCATTTCCTACATGTTCTACTTGCTGCCACACCCTTCCCAGACAATTGCTCTAAGCACTAGAAGCTGCTCTTAGCCTCTCTCTGAGCCCTCACCGTTATCATACATGTGCATAACTTGCCCCTACCTGTGGGCAACATCTAATGACCTGCCCACAACAGCTAAACTTACTTTTAGCTCATAAGAAATTTATTATCACTAAAGAATAAATCAGCCAAGAATATACTTGAAACTGAAACAAACAAAAATCTAGCAACCATTTAATACAAGGTACAATTTGAAATTGGTAGTCTAGACATGGCTTGTGCTAAAACAAATGATCCTTCTGGAGAGCAGTATTGGAAATGCTTCAAAAGCCAAAAAAACTGTAAAGACCTTCTCAACCCTTTGGTGGTAAACATGAACACACATGCAAACACAGGCAAGCATATACACACACACTCACATAAAACAGAAAGACCAAAAGGAAATCATAAAAAGGTTATTCCTGGGCAGGGTGCGGTGGCTCACGCCTGTAATGCCAGCACTTTGGAAGGCTAAGGTGGGTGGATCACAAGGTCAGGAGATCGAGACCAGCCTAGCCAACATGGTGAAACCACGTCTCTACCAAAAATACAAAAATTAGCTGGGCATCATGGCACGTGCCTGTAATCCCAGCTACTCGGGAGGCTGAGGCAGGAGAATAGCTTAAACCAGGGAGTCGGAGGTTGCAGTGAGCTAAGATCGCGCCATTGCACTCCAGCCTGGACTACAAAGTGAGACTCCGTCTTCAAAAAAAAAAAAAAACTTTTTCCTGTTTGACAAACTTATGAGCAATTTTTATTCTCTTCTTCATGCTTTTCTGTATTTTTCAATTTTCCTACATGTACTACATGTACTACTTTAATAAACAGTACATTCTCAACATAGAGATTACTTATACTAGTAAAAATTCAGATGCAGAATGAGGAAAGGCTATTTTTTTTTACTTTTACTATTTCAAACATATACATATTTAAAACACCAGTCTGTCATCTAGCTTCAATTATAAATATTTTGCTGGGCTGGGTGCAGTGGCTCACACCTGTAATCCCAATACTTTGGGAGGCTGAGGAGGGAGATCACTTGCTCTCCAGGGGTTTGAGACCAGCGTCGGCAACATAGGAAGACCCTGTCTTTACAAAAAGCATTTTAAAAATTAGCTAGGTGCCGGGCGCGGTGGCTCACGCCTGTAATCCCAGCACTTTGGGAGGCCGAGGCGGGCGGATCACAAGGTCAGGAGATCGAGACCACGGTGAAACCCCGTTTCTACTAAAAATACAAAAAATTAGCCGGGCGCGTTGGTGGGCGCCTGTAGTCCCAGCTACTCAGGAGGCTGAGGCAGGAGAATGGCGTGAACCCGGGAGGCGGAGCTTGCAGTGAGCCGAGATCACGCCACTGCACTCCAGCCTGGGAGACAGGGTGAGACTCCGTCTCAAAAAAAAAAAAAAAAAAATTAGCTAGGCATGGTGGCGCCTGCAGGTAGCCCCAGCTACATAGGAGGCGGAGGCAGGAAGACTGCTTGAGCCCAGGAGGTCAAGGCTGCAGTGAGCCATGATCATGCCATTGCATGCCAACCTGGGTGACAGAGCAAGACTGTCTCAAAAAAAAAATGTGTGTGTGTGTGTGTGTGTGCGTGTGTGTGTGTGTGTAGCCAATCTTCTTTCATCTGTATCCATTCAGCTTTATTTTCTTAAGTAACTGAAAAACAAATCCCAGTCCTCATGTTATTTCAACCATATATCCTTCAATATGCATCTTTAATTGCTAAGTTAAGAAAATCACACAGCCATCATTCCACCGAATATGACAATTCTACAATATCATATAATACCTTCAAAAATAAGAATGGTCTTTGAAATAACTGTTCAGCAATTAAAAATTCATATATAAAATTTGAAATTGTGCTACTACCTCATACGCAGGATAGATAAAGAAGTATAAACCAATAAGAATCGCTAAAACCAAAGAAAAGGGAACTTAAGCCAAAAAAAAAGAAAAGCATGACAAAAAAGAAAAGCGTATGGCCGGGCGCGGTGGCTCAAGCCTGTAATCCCAGCACTTTGGGAGGCCGAGACGGGCGGATCACGAGGTCAGGAGTTCAAGACCATCCTGGCTAACACGGTGAAACGCCGTCTCTACTAAAAAATACGAAAAACTAGCCGGGCGAGGTGGCAGGCGCCTGTAGTCCCGGCTACTCGGGAGGCTGAGGCAGGAGAATGGCGTAAAAACCCGGGAGGCGGAGCTTGCAGTGAGCTGAGATCCGGCCACTGCACTCCAGCCTGGGCGACACAGCGAGACTCCGTCTCAAAAAAAAAAAAAAAAGAAAAGCGTATAAGAGACTTGAAAAGGCACTTCACTAAAGGGGAAATCCAAACAGTTAGTGAACGTAAGGGGAAAAAAATCATAATGCAACTTAAAAACCAAAAGATACGACTACACACACCAACAGAACGGCTAAAATTAAAGAAATGACAATATTGAGTGTTAGGGAGGATGTGGAGCAAAGGAAACTTGGAAACATTGCTATAGGAAGTGTAAGCTGGAAAAAACGTTTTCTTCTAAAGCTAACATGTATATATAAGGTATAGAAGAAAGTAGAAGGTATAAGGTATGAAGTATAAGAAGCCAGACATAAAAGAATGTACGCTGAATGATCCTAGTTATATAAAATTCAGAAACAGGCCACACTGAGCTGTACTGTTAAAGTCAGAATATCTAGTTACCGTTGAAGGAAAAGGGGAGCCTATACTAGGTAATAGGGCAGGTAAGGGAATTCTACGGTGCTGGTAATGTTTTCCTCGGTGTCAGAAATGGTACACAGGTGTTCACTTTACAATAATTCATAAAGCTCTAGGTTTACGCTCTATGCACTTTCTAGCTTATTTTATATTACAAAATAAAAAAGGCTTCAAAATAATATAATAATGGAATTAAGGCAAGGATTATTAATGAATGCCATGGATGCTAAATCCACTGAATGAAAGGCTGTTGGGGACAGATAGACACCTAATATTTGAGTATCACCCCATAGATCACTTATTAGTGACAAAGGGAAATCCTTGACTAAATCATTACAGGATGGGGGCGGGAGGAGTTATAACAGTACTGGGAAAATTTCAATATGGTCTATACACTAGATAATATTACATAAATGTTAAACTCCCTTGTAATTAAAAGATACATGCTTATATAATTCAGGGTAAACTATCGTGATGTCTGCATCATACATCAAATGTTACAGGAGAGAGAGAGAGAGAGACAGAAACAGAGACAAAGAGAAACAAAGAAACATTAAGCAAATGTGGCAAACTATTAGCTACAGATCAAGTATCCCTTATCCATAATGCTTGGGCCCGGAGGTATTTCAGATGACGGATTTTTTCCCATTTTGGAGTATTTGCATTATACAGGTTGCGCATCCCTAATCTGAAAAATCCAAAATGCTCCAAAATCCCAAACTTTCTGAGTTTCAATATGATGCTCAAAGGTCATGCTCAAAGAAAATGCTCACTGGAGCATTTTGGATTTTGGATTTCTGGATTAGGGATGCTTAACTTGTACTGGTGAACCTAAGTGAAGGGTATCCAGGTATGTATTGCACTAGTTCCACCTTTTGGTAGATAAATTTTTCGAAAGAAAATAACGTGCCAGGCCTGGTGGCTCACACCTCTAATGCCAGGACTTTAGGAGGCCAAGGCAGTTAGATCTCTTGAGCTCAGGAGTTCAAGACCAGCCTGGGCAACATACTGAGATCCTGTCTCAATAAAAATTTCAAAAAAATAATAAAATAAATAAAAAAAGAAAATAGAGAGCGCATACAAGGCTTCAAAAGACAAAGAACTTTTAGAATTAGGGTTTTAAAATATCAGGAAAAGGCAAAAAGAATTAGACTATAACCAGTGAATTATGCCCCATTAAAATGGCTAAAAATACTGTAATAACGTGTACTTTTTTAAAAAAAGAAAAAAGTTATTACAATTTGTCTGTGAAAAAAAAGGACAATATAAGCCTGTTCATATATAACTTTTTTTTAATGATTGAGGTAAAGTAATGGAAAAATATATCAAAAATACTGCTTCTGCTTTAAGATGTCAGTATGATGGATCATATTTCCTGTTTTCCAAACATTTTTATAATGTATTTTTGCTTTAAAAAGTTTTAATGTAATGAAAAGATCAGCCAGAAAATCACACACCATATTACTACTTAACAATTTCAGGTATTTGTACAATTACCTAGCTTCAGTTTGAAAAATACCAGCAGCAGAAATCCTACTGATGAGTATTTCCTGTCATCCTTTGAGGAATCACCCAAAAGCACAACAAAAGAACACTTCTAAACTGCTTAAATGGTAACAAAACTGTCACATCCAATGATCCTTTACAAAACTCACTGTAAATATGAATGTACCTCATCATATATGCTTCCGTTAATATCTGCACCATAGATGGGTGCCACAAAAGTTAAGTTCTTCCAGTACTTGCGCTCCAAATCTTCGTAATCCAAGTATCTTGGAGTACAATATCTGTAAACAGTAGATGACAAAAAAGTACAAACCAGTAAGTCAGTTTTAGGGGTTTTCCCACCAAAGTGATTTAAATCTCTTTCTAAAACAAAATCCTACCAAAACGAAAACACTGCATGTTGTCAAATCTAACAAGTAAACATACAAATTGATTTACAGGCCGGGCGCGGTGGCTCAAGCCTGTAATCCCAGCACTTTGGGAGGCCGAGACGGGCGGATCACGAGGTCAGGAGATCGAGACCATCCTGGCTAACACAGTGAAACCCCGTCTCTACTAAAATACAAAAAAAAAAATTAGCCGGGCGAGGTGGCGGGCGCCTGTACTCCCAGCTACTTGGGAGGCTGAGGCAGGAGAATGGCGTGAACCCGGGAGGCGGGGCTTGCAGTGAGCTGAGATCCGGCCACTGCACTCCAGCCTGGGCGACAGAGCGAGACTCCGTCTCAAAAAAAAAAAAAAAGAAAAAAAAATTGATTTACATAGCTATCTGAATATTCTTAAGGTTGCTAAATAACTCAATTCACTTTACATTGTATTAGAAAATTATTTTCATGAAAACATCAACAACAGAAGAAGAAAAGTCATTTAAAAGTCATTATTTTAGCTTTCAAAGTATTTTTAAAATCTTTAATCACTATACCATCATGCTAAGAAATTTTACATATTTATATGAAAATGACATAACACTTAAAGAAAAACTGACAAACAATATAATCTTGCTAAAAATCCAAGAAAGTAAAGTTAAAACAAGATATTTTGCAGTTCGGCAAAATGGTTGGCAAATGCTGAATATATTAATGACAAGAAAATAACGACACCTCTTAGACAACTAGAGTAGGAATATAAGGTGGTAAAACCATTCCAGGATATAATTTTTCTACACATATAAAAAGCTTTCAAAAATTGATATATTTGACTCAAAATCTAAATGTAGAAATTCACCCTAACAACACAGAGATATGTACAATGACAGTCGACCCAGATGTTTGCTGCAGCATTAATTGAAAATACAAGTTTATATCCATCAACCAGTAATTAGCTTAAAAAATACAGAATATAAAACAAGATAGATCATTCAAGATGCTGACATCAAATCTACCTACAGAGAATAAATCAGGTGACATAAGTGTGTATACTATATCTAATTTACGTAAAAAAAGAAAAAAATCTGTAAATGTATATTAAGTCATCAGAAAGAAATGTACACCAAATTAATAGTATTAATGGTTATCTCTCACATAGAAATTACAGAAAAGCACTTACTTCTCTGTATTATTAGGAATTTGAACAATAATCTTACCACAAAAAAGGAATATCAATGTTTCTTCAGGAAGAAAATAAGCAAAGAAAGAAACAAATGAGAAAATAATGAAATGAAGTTAAGAAGGTATTTAGCAGTAATAGAATCCCTATAAAGCATACTGGATATTTTAGATTGACTAATTATAGAATAACCGACATCTACACTCACTATACTGGGGACCCCAAACTAGTTATCTGTGTAATAAGAACATCAAATAATGTAACAACTGTATTCAAAATACCAACTTAATTTAACAACTGTATTCAAAATATAGAACAATTTGAATTTATCCAGAACACTAGAATCTCAAGCACAGCCAAAAATAAAAAGGGTGGGCATGGGATGGGCGTGGTGGCTCACACCTATAATCCCAGCACTTTGGGAGCCCAAGGCAGGAGGATCATTTGAGCTCAGGAGTTCAAGATCAGCCTAGGTAGTGAGACCCTGTCTCTATTTTCTAAAGAATTAAAATTTATTTTTAATTTTGTTAGTGCTTTTGTTTTGTTTTGTTTTGTTTTGAGATGGAGTCTCACTCTTGTTGCCTAATGCAATGGTATGATCTCGGCTCACCACAACCTCTGCCTACCAGGTTCAAGCGATTCTCCTGCCTCAGCCTCCCCAGTAGCTGGGATTATAGGCATGCACCATCGCAGCCAGCTAATTTTGTATTTTTAGCAGGGACAGGGTTTCTCCATATTGATCAGGCTGGTCTCAAACTCCCAACTTCAGGTGATCTGCCTGCCTCGGCCTCCCAAGTCCTGGGATTTACAGGCGTGAGCCAGCACGCCCAGCCTTAAAAATGTTTTTAATAAAAAGAATTAGCATGAAAGCACCATTAACCTGTCATCATTCCACCACTTCTACTAGTAGGTTCCAGTAGTATCGGGAATTCCAGGCACAAGCTAAGCAAGCTAACTAAAGGTCAGAGTCAGGTGACAGAGACAGGTGTACACCCCTATTCCCCAGACAAGGGGTTCCCAATCCCCAGTACGGGTCTGTGGCCTGTTAGGAACCAGGATGCACAATAGGAGGTCAGTGGCAGGTGAGCATTACTGCTTGAGCTCCACCTCCTGTCAGATCAGTGGCAGCATTAGATTCTCATGGGAGTGTGAACCCTGTCGTGAACTGTGCATGTGAGGGATCGAGGCTGCGCGCTCCTTATGCGAACCTAATGCCTGATGATCTGAGGTAGGACAGTTTCATCCCAAAACCATACTGCCACCCCCATCCAGAGAAAAACTGTCTTCCACGAAACCAGTCCCTTCCCAAAAAGGTTGGGGACCGCTGCCCCAAAACACAGAATGATCAGAAAGGAGAAGATAACAGAGATGCTATGTATGAGGACTTCTACAGAAACTTCCAAGATTTTTGGAAATTGAAGCCCTAATCTGCTTTATACCATATACCAAGACCTATATAATCTATCTCTATGTACTCAATCAGTAACAACTTTTTTTTTTTTTTTTTTTTTTTTTGAGACAGAGTCTTGCTCTGTCACCCAGGCTGGAGTACAATGGCGTGATCTCGGTTCACTGCAACCTCCACCTCCTGGGTTCAAGCGATTCTCCTGCCTCAGCCTCCCAAGGAGCTGGGATTACAGGCACATGCAGTATCAGTTTTTAACAACTCATAACTCTAAGAGAGAAAGTTAAAGTTTGGCATTGTCCATTGAAGTTAAATTCTAAAATCCTTAAATATATTAAACAAATATTAATTCTCAACTTGAAAAAAATGACCAGTTCACATGGCTAGTATCTGATCAGAGCCCTTCCCTAATGGACTATCCAACAATCACAGCTGTTCCACAAATCCAGTGTAAATTTGCCTGATACTGATTCAACCACATCTTCTTACCCAGAACCTCTCACTCACTGCGGCACAGTTCTTAAGAGGTGGGTTCCAGGGCCAGGCTACCCATGTTTAAATTCAGGCTTCCATTCATAAGCCACATAACCCTGGACGGGGGCTGAATTTCTCTGGAACTCAGTTATTCCTCTGAAAAGTAGGGATAAATACAGCTAAGCTTGTTGTGAGGGTTCCATCAGATAATTATGGAAAGCACTTGGCTCTGTGCCTAAAGGAAAGTACACATCAGTAATGTAAGTGATTCATATTACCTACCATTATAAATTTTTATATTAGAGTTATATCGGAAATCTCTAGGTTTACTTTGGACTACATTGCATTATCAACCAAATGAGCATGTCATCTTCTCTACTGCTAAGACTGAGCACATGAGGGACTATGTGACAATGCCAGGGCATGTGCTGAAGAAAAACAGATGAATGGAAAGATCCCAGCACTTTGGGAGGCCGAGGTGGGCGGATCAGAGGTCAGGAGTTAGAGATCAGCCTGGCCAACATGTTGAAACCTCATCTCCATTAAAATACAAAAAATTTAGCCTGGCATGGTGGCGCAAGCCTGTGGTCCCAGCTGCTCGGGAGGCTGAGGCAGAAGAATCACTTGAAACCAGCAGGCGGAGGTTGCAGTGAGTAGAGATCACGCCACTGCACTCCATCCTGGGCAACAGAGCGAGACTCCATCTCAAAAAAAAAAAAAAAAAAAAAAAAGCCAGCAGAAAACCTCCTGTCTCCAGTAAAAATTAATCTCATAACATGACCATTCCACAACCAGGCAATCCTGGCACAACTCTGTGTGGACAAGTAAAAGCCTTTGTTCTTGAGGCTTAGAAATCCATTTCCTTGGCATTTGAAATAAATTTCTACATGAAACTGGCAGAAGAAATACAACAATATGAATTTCAAAAGTTGTTTAACATTACAATTGTAATGAAACTAATCTAAATCAAAAGACAAATTAACTTTTTTTTTTTTTTTTGGAGACAGGGTCTTGCTCTGTCACCCAGGCTCGGGGGCAATGGTGCAATCACAACTCACTGAAGCCTCGGCCTCCCAGGCTCAAGTAATCCTTCTGCCTCAGCCTCCCGAGTAGCTGGGACTACAGACACATGCCACCATGCAAGGCTAATTTTTTATTTTTTGTAGAGATGGGATCTCACTTTGTTGACCAGGCTGGTCTTGAACTCCTGGCTCAAGGAATTCTCCCACCTCAGCCTCCCAAAGTGTTGGGATTACAGGCGTGAACCACTGTACCCAGCGTAAATTAACTTGAAAAGAAATAAAATTAAAGCTAGAAATAATTTTTCAAATAATTTCCTATAACGGTTACATTTTACAATTTAAAAAAAGCCAACAATTTTTTAAAACATCTCGAAACTCCAGAATGTCAAGAAATGTATATTCTCTTAATAAGTAAATATTTCAATTTGCCTAAAAATTTATACCATTTTAAATGTATTTTAGTTTTTATAACACTATTTATTCATTCCATCAATATATATTGAAAAAGCACCTACCGGCTGGGCGCAGTGGCTCACGCCTGTAATCCCAGCACTTTGGGAGGCCGAGACGGGAGGATCACGAGGTCAGGAGATCGAGACCATCCTGGCTAACATGGTGAAACCCCGTCTCTACTAAAAATATAAAATATTAGCCGGGTGTGGTGGCAGGCGCCTGTAGTCCCAGCTACAGGGGAGGCTGAGGCAGGAGAATGACGTGAACCCGGGAGGCGGAGCTTGCAGTGAGCCAAGATCACGCCACTGCACTCCAGCCTGGGCCACAGAGCAAGACTCCATCTCAAAAAAAAAAAAAAGGAAAAAAGAAAAAGCACCTACCATATCCCAGACACTATACCAATCACTGTGCACACAGTGATACATAAAACAATGTCCCCTGAACGGCTATCTTCAGAAAGAGTAAATCTACAACCAAGCCAGTGGAGTAATAATTTAACAGAGATATGTATAAAATTAGTACTCAGTAAAATTATCTTGAGGTAGAAAACCGGTACCATGCTGCAATAATCAAATGGGCTAGAGAGGATGATCAAAGTTTCTTTGTAACGAGAGAAGAACGAACTTCAAGGCTCAAGTCTTAACAATATTTTGAATTGTCAAGTAATACAAACAACGATTGCCTCTCAAAGTTATATATCGCTATATTTGAAATTTTATTTGATTTTTTTCAAGATAGGGTCTTGCTCTGTCACCTAGGCTGGAGTACAGTGGTGCAATCACGACTCACTGTAGCATCGACCTCCCAGGCTCAAGCAATCCTCAGCCTCCTGAGTAGTTGGGACTACAGGCACATACCACCTGCCTGGCTAATTTTTTATTTGTTGTAGAGATGGGGTTTGCCATGTTATCCAGGCTGCTCTCGAACTCCTGGGTTCAAGCATTCCACCTACCTCGGCTTCCCAAAGTGCTGGAATTACAAGCGTGAGCCACCACATCCAGCCTATTTTTGAAATTTTAAATAAGCACATATTACTTTTGTAACGGGTAGAAATGTTTCTGACCATCCTTCAAAATCCATCTCAACAGTGCCTACAAAATGAAATTACCCATTACTTATAAACAACCACAGAAGCCTTGTATTCCTTTGAAACCTCATGGCACTTTGTACCTTTCCTATGGCAGTTATGATAATTATCAAGAGTATTAACCATAGTTTTTAGTGAGTATAATCTGATTACTTTTAAGTACAAATTATCCCTTGAAATATCAAAGGAGCCAAGCCGAGTTATTACTCAATGACCTAACCTATTCGATTAACACTTTAAGAGGGACACTGGAAATGGGTACTAAAACATAGTAACAGAAAACAGTCAATAGTTTATACTCGTAAACAGGTTTAATTGTTTCTGCAATCTTGTTTCAACAGCATTGTACTCATAAAAGAATTCTGGAAGAGTTCGAAAGAAAATGCTTCCAATCTTCGCTGAAAGTTTCATGTTCTCGATTAATAAGATCTGAAAGAATAAAACTCTATTAATACCTACCGCAAAAGTTCAAAAGAAATGATTCAAATTATATTAAACATAAAATTTTCAATTTCTCTGGAATAGCCAGAATGTTCCATAGTAGGAATTTAACATGCAGAAATAAGAGTCTTCAAGTAGCATCATGTGCTTACAATGTCAAATATAATTTTTTTAAAGGAAGATACCTAAATTCATCCAAAGTCTTAATCTCATTCACACCCATCCAGGGAATTCGGAAACTATAATTTCTGGTTGGTCTTTCAGGTTTTGTTTTATTTTGTTTTTGTTAGATTTATGCTTTGTTCTGGGGCCTTAACTATCATATCAGAATTTTTTAAAAGAAGTTTAATAATAATTGTGACAATGTTTAAATATACCCACAAATTCATTGACACTCCTCCCTTCAAGAAGTAGAGCTTCATTCTCCTCCCCTTGAGTGTAGGCTACACTTAACAACTGGCTTGGAACAAACAGAATATGCCAGATGTGACAGTGTGTCACTTCTGAAACAGGGAAAGGAAAAACATGTGGCTTCCTTCTCGCTCTCTCTCTCAGATCACTTGTTCTGGGAGAAGCCAGCTGCCACAACATGAGGAGCAGTCCATATGACAAGGAACTGAGGACCCCATCAAAAGCCATGGAAGGGGAGCACTCTTGTAAGAGAATCTTCCATCCACAATTAAATGCTCAGATGACTGCAGCCCAGGCAACATCCTAACTGCAACCTCATGAGACCCTGAGGCAGAACTACGTAGCTAAGCCACTCTCAGATTCCTGACCTTCAGAAATTATGGGTTGGTTTAAGTAGCTAAGATTTGGGATAATTTTTTTTTTTTTTTTTTTTTTGGAGACAGAGTTTCGCTCTTGTTGCCCAGGCTGGAGTGCAATACCGCAATCTTGGCTCACCACAACCTCCGCCTCCCGGTTTCAAGCAATTCTGCTGCCTCAGCCTCCTGAGAAGCTGGGATTACAGGCATGCATCAGCCACCACGCACAGCTAATTTTGTATTTTTAGTGGAGACGAGGTTTCTCCATGTTGATCGGGCTGCTCTTGAACTCCCGACCTCAGGTGATCCGCCCGCCTCAGCCTCCCAAAGTGCTAGGATTACAGGCATGAGCCACTGCGCCCAGCCAATTTGGGATAATTTGTTACACAACAATAAATAACTAATGCAATGGTGGCCTTTCAAGTCATTCAAGGTTTGCTTTTAAAAGTACTAATTTTCTAATACAAATCATTTAAGGCTTAAACATTACCAAACATACACCAAAAAAATTGCCCAACAAACATGAATCATGTGTAGAATCAAAAACTCATGGCAACTATGGGATAAGAAGTTCCATCTAGGCCGGGCGCGGTGGCTCAAGCCTGTAATCCCAGCACTTTGGGAGGCCGAGACGGGAGGATCACGAGGTCAGGAGATCGAGACCATCCTGGCTAACACGGTGAAACCCCGTCTCTACTAAAAATACAAAAAACTAGCCGGGAGAGGTGGCGGGCGCCTGTAGTCCCAGCTACTCGGGAGGCTGAGGCAGGAGAATGGCGTAAACCCGGGAGGCGGAGTTTGCAGTGAGCTGAGATCCGGCCACTGCACTCCAGCCCGGGCGACAGAGCAAGACTCTGTCTCAAAAAAAAAAAAAAAAAAAAAAGAAGTTCCATCTATAGCTACTACTAATGAGATAATAAAAAGCAATTTCTTTAACACTAAGCCAAATGTTTAGGCAACCACCTAAAGAACAGAAAACAGAAACGGTTAAATGAAGGGTGAAAGACATTGCATGGGAGACTCCTGCTTTTCATTTATAAGCTCCTCTGTCTACTTTGTTTCTTAACATATTTACATAAATTTTTGAAGGAAACAGAAATAGCAAACTGATTCTACTCACTTGCCACTGTTGGCCAGCTGCCTGAACTCCTTCACAGTCATTGCTTTTTTCTGGATGTTGTACTGAGTGAACAGTCCTGACTGCCCTGTGACCATCTGCTGAATTGGTGCTGGAATGAGCAAATTATCAATGTCATCATAGCACTGTCTTGGCTTCCACTCCTTAGGAGGAATCACCTAAAAATAAAATAATGAAATAAAATGTCATCTTGAAAATACTCCAAGTAATTTAGCTTTTAAGTATTCTGATAAAATACAACTGAAGAATTTCTCAGTCTTTCTATGACAAATGCATAAAAAAATGAATATTTGCAATAAAGCAATATGATTGTTATTCAACAGCAAAATTTATTGAGTACTCACTATCCTAAACACTGTACTTGTATTAAACTCATTTTGAGTAGGTATTACTAACATCTTGATTTTAAAGATATAATTGAAAGACACAAAGAAGTAAAATAATTTGAAGTTAAAATGGCTAAAGACTACTTGAGCTGAGATTCTAATTACTGAGCAGTTATGTTAACCTGCCTCTCAATAGACGAAATTGGCAGGGCACAGTGACTCACACCTGTAATCCCAGCACTTTGGGAAGCCGAGGCTGGTGGATCACCAGGTCAGGAGTTCAAGACCATCCTGGCTAACACGGTGAAACCCCGTCTCTACTAAAAATATAAAACTTGGCCGGGCGTGGTGGCACGTGCCTGTAGTTCCAGCTACTCGGGAGGCTGAGGCAGAAGAATCGCTTGAACCCAGGAGACAAGGGTTGCAGTGAGCCGAGATCGCGCCACTGCACTCCAGCCTGGGTGACAGATCGAGATTCTGTCTCAGGGGAAAAAAAAAAGATGAAATTATATTTACGTAAATAATTTCTTCCCCAAAGAAGTTCATCTTTATTGAATATGATCTAAGTAAGTAGCTATGTGCTGTTTATATTATTATGAGAAAAATAAGTAAAAATATAGTCAACATTATATTCTCTTTTTTTTGAGACAGAGTCTCACTCTGTCACTCAGGCTAGAGTGCAGTGGCACAATCTCGGCTCACTGCAACCTCCACCTCCCTGGGTTCAAGCGATTCTTCTGCCTCAACCTCCCGAGTAGCCAGGATTACAGGTGCCTGCTACCATGCCCGGCTAATTTTGATATTTTTAGTAGAGACAGGGTTTCACCATCTTGGCCAGGGTGGTCTTGAACTCCTGACCTCAGGACCCACCCGCCTCGGCTTCCCAAAGTGTTGGGATTACAGGCGTGAGCCACCGTGACCAGCCAACATTATATTCTTTATAGACTTCTCACACAATATGGTGATAGCACAGTGGTATGCTAGTAGATGTTTAATAACCAGCTTCCAGAAAGGTGGAGGAAACCTTGATTTGTAGTTTTTACCTGCTTCCATGGTATAATACTCCCACCATGGCCAATCTGAACCTACCAATGTGACATCACTATATATGCGCTGGGAAGGGATGCGCACTGTTAACTCTGAAATGCCGGTATAAGGTACCTCAGCACACCAGTGTTTGCCCGTAGTATTTAAGCACTTCATTACCAAGAGTGAAAAGATCCAAAAAACATTAAGACCAAAAATACATATTGATAGGATTTAAAATAAGAAAGTACCGGCCAGGCCGGGCGCGGTGGCTCAAGCCTGTAATCCCAGCACTTTGGGAGGCCGAGACGGGCGGATCACGAGGTCAGCAGATCGAGACCATCCTGGCTAACCTAGTGAAACCCCGTCTCTACTAAAAAATACAAAAAACTAGCCAGGCGAGGTGGCGGGCGCCTGTAGTCCCAGCTACTCGGGAGGCTGAGGCAGGAGAATGGCGTAAACTCGGGAGGCGGAGCTTGCAGTGAGCCGAGATCCGGCCACTGCACTCTAGCCTGGGCAAAAGAGCGAGACTCCGTCTCAAAAAAAATAAAAAAATAAAAAAAAGAAAGAAAGAAAGAAAGTACCGGCCAGGCATGGTGGTTCATGCCTGTAATCCCAGCCCTTTGGGAGGCCAAGATGGTAAAACACTTGAGGCCAGGAGTTCGAGACCAGCCTAGCCAGTACGGTGAAACCCCCATCTCTACTAAAAATACAAAAATTATCCGGGCGTGGTGGCAGGCACCTGTAATCCCAGGTACTTGGGAGGCTGAGGCAGGAGAATTGCTTTGAACCTGGGAGATGGAGGCTGCAGTGAGCCAAGATCACACCACTGCACTCTAGCCTGAGTGACAAGATCACACCACTGCACTCTAGCCGTCTCATAAATAAAATAAAATAACATAAAAATAGAACGTATAATGTCATAAATTAACTATCTATGGTTGGAACTTGTCTTTTTTGTTTCTTTTTTGGGGGTTTTTTTGGGGGTTTTTTGTTTTTATTTTTTTTGAGATGGAGCTTCACTCTTGTTGCCCAGGCTGGAATGCAATGGCGTAATCTTGGCTCACCGCAACCTCCACCTCCTGGGTTCAAGCAATTCTCCTGCTTCAGCCTCCCGAGGGGCTGGGATTACAGGCATGTGCCACCACGCCCGGTTAATTTTTTTTTTTTTTTTTTTTTTAGTAGAGACAGGATTTCTCTATGTTAGTCAGGCTGGTCTCGAACTCCCGACCTCAGGTGAGCCACCTGCCTTGACCTCCCAAAGTGCTGGGATTACAGGCATGAGCCACTGAGCCTGGCCGGAACTTTTCTTTTTATTTTTGTTAGAGATGGAGTTTCGCCATGCTGCCCAGGCTGGTCTCAAACTCCTGAGCTCAACTGATCCACCTGCCTTGGCCTCCCAAAAGTGCTGGAATTACAGAAGTGAGCCACTGCGCCTGGCCACTTTACCACCTTTAGAAGTCGTTTTAATTTTTTTAAAACAATCTTTTTTGTTTTGAAACAGAGTTTCACTCTTGTTGCCCAGGCTGGAGTCCAATGGTACAATCTCAGCTCACCGTAACCCCCGCCTCCCAGGTTCAAGGAATTCTCCTGCCTCAGCCTCCGGAGCAGCTGGGACTACAGGGGCGCACCATCACGCCCAGCTAATTTTTGTATTTTTAGTAGCACGGCGTTTCACCATGTTGGCCAGGATGGTCTCGATCTCCTGACCTTGTGATCTGCCCACCTCGGCCTCCCAAAGTGTTGGGATTACAGGCGTGAGCCACCACACCTGGCCTAAAACAATCTTTTTAAGGTTTCCTAGTGAAAAACATAGCACACGTGTAGAAAATGCATAATCACAAGCACACAGCTCTGTGAATTATTACAAAGCAAACACCAAAGGACCCACTGCCCAGTTGTAAGGGGCAAGATATTGCTGGCACAACACAACCCCTCCAAGCGCCCTTTTCCAACTACATCTTCCCTACTGCCCAAGAGGTAACCACAATTATGGTGTTTACGGCAATCATTTCATTGCTGGGCTTTAGTTTTATGCTTCTATATGCATACCTATTCACCAGTTTTGCAAATGTATAAAAATGCAATCCTACAGTATACACTATTTGAGGTTTATCTTTTATACTTCACTCATACTTTGTGAGATTTAAATATAATGGTCTAGGTCAGGCACGGTGGCTCACTCCTATAATCTCAGCACTTTGGGAGGCCAAGGTGGACAGATCACCTGAGGTCAGAGGTTTAAGGTTACAGTGAGTTTTGGCCAACATGGTGAAACCCTGTCTCTACTAAAAATACAAAAATTAGCCAGGCGTGGTGGTCGATGCCTGTAATCCCAGCTCCTCCGGAGGCTGAGGCAGGTGAATCATTGCAGTGAGCTGAGATCGCACCACTGCACTACAGCCTGGGTGACAGAGTGAGACTCTGTCTCTAAATAAACAAACAAACAAACGGCCTATGTAGCTGAAGTTCATTGATTTTCATTACTACTCAGTATTTTTTCTTATAAATATTTATGTATTTATAAACTGATAACCACTGACGGTCATGTGGTTTTTCTAATTATTGGCTACTGCAAATAATGCTATTAATATTCTTACACAGATATTCTAGTGCATATATGCACATGGGTCTCCACAATATCCATGCATACACAGATACCTCTAAGAATGAAATTACTGACACATAGGATACATGTAGTTCAAATTTAATAGATATTGCCAACTGTTGCCAAAGTGGTTGTACCAATATGCACTCCCAAGTGCAACATACAAGAGTTCCCATTCCTCCACATCTCCATCATCACCTAATACTGTCCATCATTTAACTTTTAGTCTTTCTGGTAGGTGTACAGTGGTACTCAACTGTGAATTTTATTTGTATTTTCCGAATAACTGAAGAAAGAAACCTCCTCATACATATGTTTACTGACCTTACTGATACTCTTTTTTTTTTTTCTTCTTTTGAGACAAAGTTTCTCTTTTGTTCCCTAGGCTGGAGGGCAATGGTGCGATCTCAGCTCACTGCAACCTCCACCTCCTGGGTTCAAGCAATTCTCCTGCCTCAGCCTCCCTACTGGCTGGAATTACAGGTGCCTGCCACCATGCCCAGCTAATTTTTTGTATTTTCAGTAGAGACAAGGTTTCACTGTTGGCCAGGCTGGTCTTGAACTCCTGACCTCAGGTGATCCACCCGCCTCAGCCTCCCAAAGTGCTGAGATTACAGGCGTGAGCCACAGTGCCCAGCTCACTGATACTCTCTTTTATAAAGTACTTATTCAAGTCTCTTTACCATTTTACTATTTCATTGTTGGGTTTTTTCTTATTAATGTATAGGAGTCTTTTATATATTATTTTATATATCCAAGGAGAATACTCTTGGATGTGTTTGTGTGTATGTAGGTATATACACAGAGAGAGAGAGAGAGAGAGAGAGACAGACAGACAGAGAGAAAGCATGCGTACACAAGAGCATGTAAATATCTTCTCTTATCCTGTAACTTGCCCTCCAATCTTTTTTTCAAGAGACAAAGTCTGGCTCTGTCACCCACGCTGGAGTACAATGGCACGAGGTTAACTCACTGTAACCTCAAACTCCTGTGCTCAAACGATCCTCCCACCTCAGTTTCCCTGAGTAGCTGGAACAACAGGTGTGCAACCACCACACCTGGCTAATTTTTTAATTTTTTGTAGAGACAGCGTTTTGCTATGTTGCCCAGGCTTGTATGGGCTTTTATGTCATCTTTTGATAAACATCAATTCTTAATTTTAATGTAATCCAACTTTTCACATTTGCCTTTATAGGTACTGCTATAATCTTCAGTTCAAAAAAATATTTCCCTACTCAAGGACACAGAAATGGTCTACTTTATATTCTAAGAGTGTTAAAGTTTTGTCTTTCACATTTAGATACAAATGTACCTATAACTGTGAAACTCAAGTCAAGCTTCATCAGATAAAGAAACTTGGGGTCAGGAGATGAGAAACTTGGCCAATGCTATACAGCTTTATAAGTGAGAGTTATTAGCTGAAAAAAAACAAAATCACTTCACAGTGAGCTGTCAATTTTACCTTAATTTTCATCAGCAATATAAGGATACTACATATTTTATATCCTCCAAGGTATGTTTGTTTAAAATGAGAATACTGTCCAGGCACGGTGGCTAAGGCATGTAATCCCAACACTTCGGGAGGCCAAGTCGGGAGGAAGACTTAAGCTCAGGAGTTCGAGACAAGCCTAGGCAACATGGCAAAAGCTCATCTCTACAAAAAAATACAAAAATTAGCCAGGTGTGGTGGCACACGCCTACAGTCTTAGCTACTCGGGAGGCTGAGGTGGGAGGACTGCTTGAGCCTGGGAGGTCAAGGCTGCACTGAGTCAAGATCACACCACTGCACTCCAGCCTGGGTGACAGAACAACACCCTGTCTCAAAAAAACTAAATAAAAATAAATAAATAAAATGGATACATATATATTCATAGTATATGTTACTGAAATCATACCCTCATTATTTTATTTAACTTTTTTTTTTTTTGAGACAGGGACTCTGTTGCCCAGGCTGGAGTACAGAGACATGATCACAGCTCACTGCAGCCTGGACCTCTCAGGCTCAAGCAATCCTCCCACCTCAGCCTCCCAAGTAGCTGGGACTACAGGCACATAGCCTTACACTCAGTTATTTTTTTGTTTGTTTGTTTGTTTGCTTTTTGAGATACAGTCTCACTCTGTTGCCCAGGCTAGAGTGGAGTGGAGCAATCTCAGCTCACTGCAACCTCAGCCTCTCAGGTTCAAGTGATCCTCGTGTCCCAGCATCCCGAGGACCTGGGATTACAAATGTGTACCACCACGCCCAACTAATTTTTGTATTTTTAGTAGAGACAGGGTTTTGCCATTTTGGCTAGGCTGGTCTCAAACTCCTGGCCTCAGGTGATCCACCCACCTCGGCCTTTCAAAGTGCTGGGATTACAGGCGTGAGTCACCGTGGCTGGCTTTTTTTTTTTTATTTTTATTTTTTTTTTGTAAAGATGTGGTCTCGCTATGTTGCCAGGGCTGGCCTCGAACTCATGGGCTCAAGCAAGTCTCCCACCTTGGCCTCCCAAAGTGCTGGGATTACAGGCGTGAGCCACCATGCCAGCCACACTCAATATTTGAAAAGAATATGATCAGACTATATGAATATGGTTAACCTTACTACATTGTCTTGATGACATATTGAAAGGCGATGGGCACTGTATTTAAGAATGTTATAAAAACAAACTTTTTTCCTCAGAAATAAGCCAGAATAATAAAAAAAAAAAAAAAAATGAACATAGATTTATTCAGGCTCTTCATTAGCAATAAAGATATCCACAATCAAAATTAATATTATGTGTAGAATTAAATATGTTTTTGTCTTAAAAAGAAAAAGGCAGTTGCTTGCCTATAAAATATTTTGTAGCAGTTTTCTAAAGAAAGAGAAGCAAGGCATACAATAAACTTACAAAAACCCAAATATTGCCTTGTGCTTTTGTGTACAAGTTCATTTAATTTCAATTAAAGAGTTCGAATGGAATATATTTTCAGAAGTTCAGGTCTATAACAAAAATCTTATTTTAACTATAATTTGAAATCCTAAGACATCAGATTTTCTTGCATAGGGAAACACAACATACTGAGGTCTTTAAAGATTCCAAAGTTAAATCTTTATGTTTAGTTAATCTAAATGAGGGAAAGCCATTCCTCCTGAAGTTCATCTTCCTGATTATATCAAAATAGAATATAACTTCTCTTATCACCATCCCCGCAAACTCAGCCTGGCCCCTATTCCCTGTGGGAAATTTTCTGCTAAAATGTGCATTTGCACTACTTGTCTTGAAATAAATTGCAATTTCTACCATCTACTTAGTGAGGAAGGAGGAGGAAGGGAAAGAGTGGTGCTTCTTACAATCTTTCTTCACCTTGTGGGCAAAGATAGCTATTTGCACTCTCTTGGCTGTTCATAAAACTACATGATATGCATAAGCTACGGTACAGGACAATCTATGTTCAGATTTCTGTTGGGAACAAATTTCACCCACTTCATATATAAAAAAGGTTCATCATAATCTCCTTCCACAAAAACACTACAAGTTTCACATTGGAAGAGACTGTCACTTCTTTTCATTTTCCCAACCTGACCATCAACTCTGTAGACAGTCACAGTGTCAAACCTTCCACTCAAAAAATAAACGTTAAATCTAAAGCATGAATCTAAAAAATGGGGAAGAGAAAAACCAAGACCGACTGTCATCTGAGGCTACAGTCACTACTATTGGACCTACTCAACCAATTTACTCAAATCATAAATTAAGACCAATTCATTAAATGTTGTCAATAGTGAATTAATGGGCCGGGCACAGCGGCTTATGCCTGTAATCCCAGCACTGTGGGAGGCCAAAGTGGGAGGATCACTTGAGCTCAGGAGTTCAAGACCAGTCTGGGTAACACAGGAGACTCCATCTCTACAAAAAATTTTTTTTTAAAAATCACCCAGGCATGGGTAGTCCCAGCTACATGGGAGGCTGAGTTCCAGCTACTTGGCAGGCTACTTGCTTGAGCGTGGGAGGTCAAGGCTGCAGTGAGCCATGATCACACCATCCAGCCTGAGTAACAGGAAAAGACCCTGTCTCAAAAAAAAAAAAAAAATAGGGCATTAACAAAGAACATCATGGGTGGCTCGGTTCCCCAGGACTAGCCCCCAAAGCAAACCAGCTTCATTAATGCAGTCTTGATTTTTATAATATGATTTGATTTGGTACAGTTTTATACATTTGCTACTATTGCAACTTCCAGAACAAGAGGGAAAGTAGGTAAAACTGAGCTTATGTGACTTGACGTCAAACATGGCAAAAATGATTTGAAATAGTTTGTTGTATTCCTAATAATGAGTAATAGGAAATTATCACAGGATTGAATAAATGAATGTCTCCAACTTTGTCAATGAGTCTCAATTTTAAAAAAGAGGCACGGTCTGGACTCAGGTGTGTTTTGTAATCATAGTTCTTATTAACTTTATTCTGTTACACAATGCAGACAGCGACGCAGGTGTGCTCTGTGTGCATGCAGCTCCCTTGTGAGGGTAGCTGCTGTTTCCTCTTCTAAAGTTACTGAATGTGCCACCCTACCACAGGACACTCTACTAATCTCAGTGGAACACAGTACATGTTTTCCAGAAACAAAAGTGGGAGAGAACAACAGGACAAAGGGCTGCATTCAGAGCCCAGAGAAGAGACGAGATGGTTATCCCTAACCTCTGCCCTCTGCCTCCTGGGTTCAAGCGATTCTCCTGGCTCAGCCTCCAGAGCAGCTGGGACTACAGGCACCCACCACCACGCATGGCTAAAATTTGTATTTTTGGTAGAGATGGGGTTTCACCATGTTGGCCATCCTGACCTTAAGTGATCCGCCTGCCCTGGCCTCCCAAAGTGCTGGGATTACAGGCGTGAGTCCCACACCCAGCCCAAATGAGATTTTTTTTGTTGATGAGCTAACCCAATAAAGAAGTTAAACTAAGGATAGGTCATCTGAGAAAGTCATTAAAAAGCTTTAGTTTCCATTTGTTTTCTCTTTATCTTGTTTCCTCTCTCTCTCACCCACCCCTAATTAATTTTCACTCAACTTAATATTCCCAAATTTTAAAAGTTTTCTAGGAAGGGGCCAGGAGCAGTGATTCATGCCTATAATCCCAGCACTTTGGGAGGCCAAAACAGGCAGATCACTTGAGCCCAGGTGTTCGAGACCAGCCTAGGTAACATGGTGAAACCCTGGCTCTACAAAAAATACAAAAATTAGCCAGGCATGGTGGTGCCCACCTGTAATCCCAGCTAATTGCAGGGTTGAGGGAGAGGGATCGCTTGAACCTGGGAGGTTGAGACTGCAGTGAGTCAATAAGATGCCACTGTACTTGGGTGACAAAATGAGACTCTTCCATCAAAAAAGAGAATAACAAAACAATTTTCTAGGAAGGGCATGAACTTTAACAAGATACATGTCTGGGCACAGTGGCTCACGCCCAAAATCCCAGGACTTTGGGAGGCCAAGGCAGGCAGATCACTTGATGTCAGGAGTTCGAGACCAGCCTGGTCAACATGGTGAAACCCTGTCGCTACTAAAAATACAAAAATTATCCGGGCATGGTGGTACATGCCTGTCATCTCAGCTACTCAGGAGGCAGAGGCAGGAGAATCGCTTGAAACTGGGAGGCAGAGGTTACAGTGAGCTGAGATCACGCCTCTGAACTCCAGCCTGGGCAACAGAGCGAGACTCCACCTCAAAAAAAAAAGAACAGAAAAAAAAAAAAAACACACACACACACACAACCTAATTACAGACCTCAGGGTACAGATACCAGAAACAGTAAAGTAGTGGGTTACAAGTAGCATCAGGTCCATTTGCAGGAGGAGTGGAACACCAATCCCAATAGTTCCAGAAGTTCTCTCCTCAACTATCTTCTGTTTTCCATGCTATCTGACCTCCACAGCTGGGGATTTCAAGGAGAACACTTTACCTAAGTGCAACTGAGTGGTTCAGCCCGGCAGCAGGCTCTGTCAGGGCTCACGGATTTATGCAGTGATACTGACAAGTCTACAGAAACCCAGATTATAAATTTAACATTTAGAACAATTGTGGGGAAAAGAAAGAGATCAGCCTGTTACTGTGTCTATATAGAAAGAAGTAGACATAAGAGACTCCATTTTATTCTGTATTTGAGATGCTGTTAATCTGTGACCCTACCCCCAACCTTGTCCTTGCAAGAGACATGTGCTGTGGTGACTCAAGGTTTAATGGATTTGGGGCTGTGCAGGATGTGTCTTTGTTAAACAAGTGCCTGAAGGCAGCTTGCTGGTTAAAAGTCATCACCATTCTCTTAATTTCAACTACCCAGGGACACGTACACGGCCAGAGGGTCGCAGGTACCTCTGCCTAGGAAAGCTAGGTATCGTCCAAGGTTTCTCCCCATGTGATAGGCTGAAACAATGCTGCTAAAAGGTTTATGGAGATGTTTGCATATGCATCTCAAGGCACAGCATTTTCCTTTAAACTTATTCATGTCACAGAGATTTTTGTTCATATGTCTTACTGCTGATTTCCTCCCTACAATGATCCCATTGTCCAGCCACTCCCTTATCTTTAAGATGGTAAAGATAATTATCAATAAATACTAAGGGAACTCAGAGACCGTAGCCGCGTGGGTCCTCTGTAAGCTGAGCGCCGGTCCCCTGGGCCCACTTTTTCTTTCTCTATACTTTGTCTCTGTGTCTCATTTCTTTACTCAAGTCTCTCGTTGCACCTAACAAGAAATGCCCACAGGTGTGGAGGGGCAGGCCACCCCTTCAAACAATAATAAATTGAAATAAATGCAATAAAACATATTCTTCCATTGGAAATTTTTAAATTAAAATAGATTTACATTATAGAAGGGACACACAAACCATCTCAAGTTGGACAATGAATTATATTATATAATGGATCTCTCTCTTTCAAAGATCTTACTTTGGACCTATGCATCCAAATGTGCGATGCAGTCCTCAGTACCTCACTGACTCTGGGCGTGTCACTTATACCCACAAGGCTTAAGTTGCTATCATTTTTTTTTTTTTAAAGAATATTATTTGGCACCTGTAAGAACAGGATGATTATTTTCAAACATATCCAAACCAAAGACAACTTCTCCCATCTTCACTGGTCTGGGTCACCACTAGATAAATACAACCATCCCAGACAAGGTGCTTTATTTGTGCCCTGCCCCCACAACACCAAATTCATTCTTCACATAGGAGCCAGTGTGACCTTTTCAAAATAATGTCCCAAAAATAGCAAAAGAAAGAAACAAACAGCCACCATATCTTCCTCTCCCACTTTAAACCTGTCAGTGCTTCCGTCTACACTTAAAATCCCAAATGCCTTACTATGGCCGGGCAAGTCCACTGCCCACCTTCCTATTCCTCCCAGCCACGAAGTACAGGTCAGCCTTCAGGCCTCTGGACTTGCTATTCTTTCTGCCCCCATATCTTGAAAAGGCTGGTTTCTTTTTATCCTTTGGATCTGTGTTTAAATGTCCTTATTTCATCATTCTAAGATGCTACCACTAGAATGTAAGTAAGTTCCATGGGGGCAGGAACATTGTATGTTCTGCTCCACCACATCCCTACCTCTAGCACCTGGCATAGTGTCTGGCACATAGCAGGCACTCTCCACATTTGGTGAACAAATAAGCAGAAAGAAAAGAGAATTGGCAAATGTAGAGAGAGAATAAGTCAGTTTGTGGTTGCCTATGGGCTGGGGGTGATAGCAGGGAATCAGGAATGACTGCTTAATGCATATGAAGTTTCTTTGGGAGATGATGAGAATGTTATAGAATTCAATAGGGGTGATGGTTGCACAATTCTGTGAATATACTCAAAACCACTGAATTGCACACTTTAAACTGATGCATTATATGGCATTATTATATAATAAAATATATCAATAAGTATTATATGGGAAAAAAAAAAGGCCCGGGCACGGTGGCTCACACCTTTAATCCCCGCACTTTGGGAGGCCAAGGCAGATGGATCACCTGAGGTCAGGCATTCAAGACCAGCCAGGCCAACATGGTGAAATCTTGTCTCAACTAAAAATACAAAAAAATTAGTGGGGCATGGTGGCAGGTGCCTGTAATCCCAGCTACTTCAGGAGGCTGAGGCAGGAGAATCACTTGAATCCAGGAGGTGGAGATTGCAGTGAGCCGAGATCACGCCATTGCACTCCAGCCTGGGTGACAAGAGTGAAACTCTGTCTCAAAAAAAAAGAAAGAAAATTTTTAAAAAAATAGAAAGAAAGAAGGAAAGGAGAGAGAAACTGTGGTTAGGCTTCAGGTTAATAATTGTTGTCTACAAAGAAACAAACAAAAAATATGAATACGCTCACACCTTGGATCTCCTTGGTTTCCACGAGCCACCCTTGGTTGGTTTTGATTTTTCTTTTCAAGCCTTAGAAGACAATCTAGTATGAATAGTTATACTTAAAGAAAAATAAGATAATTACTATTTGAAGAAATCAAATGTTCCATATGGATTAACAAGAACAAAGATTTTGCAAATTTCTTCTTTCAGAAACAATGTCCCGCATCATGAAAACTAAGAACATAAAGGCCAAGTGATTGTTTTTCATTTAAAGCATCTGAGGAAAATCACCTTTGCAAGACCCGCGCGATGGGCTCCTTTAGACTCCATGTATGCAAGGTATTTGTTGAACTCCCGGAACTCCTCCATGGAGGGTCTGAAGGTCATTATCTTACAGCTGGGGTTCAGAGGACTTTCCGCGTCGGCCACCTCCATGATGGCTAGGGCGGTGTCTGCAGAGAAGACAACAGGGTTAACAGAACTGAATTATTATGTGCTTTAGGTCATTTTTAACAAACAGTATGTCAGCTCCCCCAGCAGGAACCCTTCTCTTTCAGTCATTTCCCATTCCCTTCTACCAGTCTCACTCCCTCATCTCTGCCTGAACCCCTGAACAAACAAGGGCCTCTAGTCATTCCTCTTGCCAAGTTCCCTATGCTTGGTAGAGAACCACTGATCTGACTGTACTGTTAGCCTCCTCAAAACCCTTCCAAGTAAAAATAAATTTTCTGGGCCGGGCGCAGTAGTTCACACCTGTAATCCCAGCACTTTGCGGGGCTGAGACGGGCAGATCACGAGGTCAGGAGTTCGAGACCAGACTGGCCAACATGGTGAAACCCCATCTCTACTAAAAGTACAAACATTAGCCGGGCATGGTGGTGCATGCCTGTAATCCCAGTTACTCAGGAGGCTGAGGCAGGAGAATCGCTTGAACCTGGGAGGTGGAGGTTGCAGTGAGCCAAGATCTCGCCACTGTACTCCAGCTTGGGCGACAGAGTGAGACTCCAGTCTGAGCAACAGACCGAGACTCTGTATCAAAAAATAAAGAAATAAAAAATAAATATATAAAATTTTTTTTTTGAGACAATCTCGCTATATTGCCCAGGTAGGAGTGCAGTGGCGCGATCTCAGCTCACTGCAACCTCCACCTCCCAGGTTCAAGCGATTCCCCTGCCTCAGCCTCCCGAGTAGCTAGGATTACAGGCGCCCGCCACCATGCGGGGCTACTTTTTTTCTATTTTTAGTAGAGATGGAGTTTCACCACGTTAGCCAGGCTGGTCTCGAATTCCTGACCTCAGGCAATCCGCCAAGCTCAGCCTCCCAAAGTGCTGGGATTTATAGATGTGAGCCACCAAGCCCAGACGTAAAAATAATTTTTTTTTTCTTTTTTTTTGAGATGGAGCTTCGCTCCTGTTACCCAAGCTGGAGTGAAATGGCACAATCTCAGTTTACCGCAGCCTTGACCCCCCGGGTTCAAGCAATTCTCCCGCCTCAGCTTCCCGAGTAGCTCGGATTACAGGCATGGGCCACCACACCCGACTAATTTTGTATTTTTAGTAGAAATGGGGTTTATCCATGTTGGTCAGACTGGTCTCGAACTCCCGACCTCAGGTGATCCACCCATCGTGGCGTCCCAAAGTGCTCGGATTACAGGCATGAGCCACCGTGTCCGGCTGTAAAAATGAATTTTCTAACCTTGCAAGTTTACAAAAGATGTTGCTACTATCTAGCAGTTCTGAAACAGACTCTCACTCACATACACACCTGTACAAAGGCCTAGTCTAGGCTGAGTAGAGAAGGTTAAAAATCATTAGAGTTTACTCAGGTGTGCTTCCAGATTGTCATATCATGCCTTCCTACAGTAATTAACAAGTTATCCATTCAGCAAAATAGCCAGGCATCAGGCAAGACACAGAAAAGAATGAGGATGGAGACAGAAAGGGATGGATTTGTCTTCACCTTCCAAGCGGTCTAGAGGCTGAACAAACGTCAACATAAAAATGTACACGGGGCTGGGAGTGGTGGCTCACACCTGTAATCCCAGCACTTTGGAGGCGGGCAGATCACTTGAGGCCAGGAATTTGAGACCACCCTGGGCAACATGGTAAAACCCCATCTCTACCAAAAATACAAAAAATTAGCCAGGCGTGGTGGCACACGCCTGTATTCCCAGCTACTAGGGAGATTGAGGTAGGAAAATCACTTGAACCTGGGCGGCGGAGGTTGCAGTGAGCCGAGATCGTGCCACTGCATTCCAGCCTGGGTGATGGAGTGACACTATATTTCAAAAAAAAAAAAAAAATGTACACAGGAAGAAGTAACTAACTCCACCTGGGTTAATGAGCAATCATTTTCCCAGGAAGGAGGAGAGTTAAGTCTTATGAGAAGGTATAGGAGTTGGCCAGACAAGAGAGACGGCACTCCAGGCAGCGGAAATATCTGGAAGTACTGCTGGAATGAAGAGTTTAATAATGTGTCTGGAGCATAGAAAGGAAAGATTATAGGAGATCAAAGTAGAAAAGTAGGCAGGTTTTACTATGAAAACACAGGCTTAGTCTTGCTATCAATAAACAGGATGATTCCTTCAGCAAACATTTATTGAGCACCTATCAAGAAATAGGCACACAGAATGCAAAGAAGCGCTGAAGTGGCTGCCTCAGGAAGGAGTCCCACCCCAACCTTCTTCTAAATCCATTAGGACCTGGCATCTGACAGCACAAACAACAAATCCTCCTGGAACAAAGTTTTCCTCTTTTTTCTTTGTTTCTGAATTTAATCTGCCTAATAGAAAAACTGAAAGTGAGGGATGGGGCAGATAAAAGGGTGAAACGTTATGAGATAGTAAGACGTTAAAACAGAGCAGGGCTGGCCGGGGCGTGGCTCACACCTGTAATCCCCACACTCTGGGAGGCCCAGGCGGGCAGATCACTTGAGGTCAGGAGATCGAGGCCATCCTGGCTAACATGGTGAAACCCCATCTCTACTAAAAAATACAAAAAAAAATTAGCTGGGCGTGATGGCAGGCACCTGTAGTCCCAGCTATTCAGGAGGCTGAGGCAGAAGAATGGAGTGAACCCAGGAGGCAGAGTTTGCAGTGAGCCGAGATCGCGCCACTGCACTCCAGATTGAACGACAAAGCGAGACTGTCTCAAAAAAAAAAAAAAAAAAAAACAGAGCAGGGCTACAGATAGTGATGTAGTCATTATTCATTTAAAGCAAGTTTGGCTGGGTAAGGTGGCTCATGTCTGTAATCCCAGCACTTTGGGAGGCCGAAGCAGGAGCATCACCTGAGGTCGGGAGTTCCAGACCAGCCTGACCAACAAGGAGAAACTCCGTCTCTACTAAAAATACAAAATTAGCCAGGCGTGGTGGTACATGCCTGTAATCCCAGCTACTTGGGAGGCTGAGGTGGGAGAATCACTTGAACCTGGGAGGCAGAGGTTGCAGCGAGCCGAGATCACACCACTGCACACCAGTCTAGGCAACAAGAGTAAAACTCCGTCCCAAACAAAAAAGAAAAATAAAGTTTACCTGGGTGCAGTGGGCAGTGGCTCACGTCTATAATCCCAGCACTTTGGGAAGCCAAGGCAGGCAGATCACCTGAGGTCAGGAGTCCAAGACCAGCCTGGCCAACATGGCAAAACCCCGTCTCCACTAAAAATATAAAAATTAGCCAGGTGTGGTGGCAGACATCTTTAATCCCAGCTACTTGGGAGGCTGAGGCAGGAGAATCACTTGAACCTAGGAGGCCAAGGTTGCAGTGAGCCGAGATCGTGCCACTATACTCCAAAAATAAAGTTTTTTTGTTTTGTTTTTCAAGACGGAGTCTCACTCTGTCACCCAGGCTGTAGTACAGTGGCGTGATCTTGGCTTACTGCAACCTCCACCTCCTGGGTTCAAGTGATTCTCCTGCCTTAGCCTCCAGAGTAGCTGGGATTACAGGTGCATGCCACCACGCCCAGCTGATTTTTGTATTTTTAGAGGAGACGGGGTTTTGCCATGTTGGCCAGGCTGATCTCAAACTCCTGACCTCAGGCGATCCCACCTGCCCTGGCCTCCCAAAGTGCTGGGATTATAGGCGTGAGCCACCACACCCAGCCTAGAAAGTTTAAATGAGCATCTATCTCACAATGCACACGTGAGGAGGTAGGAGATTCATAAAAATTAAACCTCATCGCCCTTTAGGAACTTACAATCCAAAGGAGAAAATAATCTGCCCGAAAATATATTAACATATGGTAGAAAATATTCTGGATTCTCCCTGCCTCAGGAAGGGGGCTTGCAACAGGTAAAAACCTTCCAGGCTACCTTCCTACATGCCTCTGTTCACGTGTAGACAGGTACGCACCCCCAAATCCATGGGCTTCAGGATAGCAGCCTCACTCTATATAGTAAACACACAGTCCTTTAGAAGCATCTGGATCTGGTCCAGGCGCAGTGGCTCACACCTGTAATCCCAGCACTTTGAGAGGTCGAGGCAGGATCACTTGAGCCCAGGAGTTGGAGACCAGCCTGGGCAACATGGTAAAACCCTGTCTCTACAAAAAAAATACAAAAATTTGCTGGGTGTGGCCAGGCATGGTGGCTCATGCCTGTAATCCCAGCACTTTGGGAGACCGATGTAGGCAGATCACCTGAGGTTGGGAGTTTGAGACCAGTCTGACCAACATGGAGAAACACTAAACCCTTTAGTCTCTACTAAAAAGACAAAAATTAGCCGGGCGTGGTGGCACATGCCTGTAATCCGAGCTACCAGGGAGGCTGAGGCAGGAGAATCGCTTAAACCCAGGAGGCAGAGGTTGTGGTGAGCCAAGATCACGCCATTGCACTCCAGCCTGGGCAACAAGAGCAAAACGCCATCTCAAAAAAACAAAAATTAGCCAGGCGCGGTGGCAGGCACCTATAGTCTCAGCTACTCGGAGGCTGAGACGGGAGGATTGCTTTACCACCCCAGGGGGCAGACGGTGCAGTGAGCCAAGATTGTGCCACTGCACTCCCACTCCAGCCTGGGTGAAAGAGTGGGACTCTGTCTCAAAAAAAACAAAACAATCTGGATCTGGCCCTCACGTAACTACTATGGCCTCATCCATCAGCACTGTCTGCACTGTACTTTATGCTCCAACAATACTCACTGACTCATGCTTCTGTAAACAAGCAAAGCTTTCTGTGTTTCTGCACGTTATTCCTTCCCCTCACAGCAGCCTTGCCTGCTTCCTCACCTGACAAACTCCTGCACACCCTTGAGATTCCTAATCCTCTGGAACAGGCCTGCCTGACCCATCACTGTGTTCCCAACTCCCTCTCTGCGTTCATTGTAGCAGTTGCCTGTCCCAGCTGCTGGCACTTCCAACCACCCACTGAGCCATCAGCTCCTCCAGGGAAATGCCGGCTCACCACCTCTTTAAGCCCTAGCATACAGTCTGGCACTCCAGCCTGGCTCACAGTATCTGCTGCAATAATTATTTGCCAGCTGAATGACGGAATAAGTGCCAAATTGTTAACATATTTACATAATGATACCAAATTCAGGAAAAGGAAAGCACTAGTCCCAAACACAGAAAAGTTACTTAGAAAACAGATTTCTCTGCATGACTAGTAAAGAATAATGCAACAGAAAAATCTGGGCAGTGAGTACAGGGAAGAAGCCCACAGATCACCTCTGCAGAAACATTTGGAACACAGAAGGCAGTGTTCATCTTCAACAGGCTAAAGAACAAGGGTGGCCTGCGCATTTCTCTAGGCAGAGGAAGAAGCCACTAGGAAAATGGAAATCCACTGAGTCATTCAACAAATAGTTACTGAATGCCAAACTGCTCCGCAGTCATTCACCAGGGAACAAAGTCCTGACATTAACGGAATGAAACAGACAATAAAAAGTGCATGCTATGAAGAAGAACCAAGGGTAAGGGGATAGAGTGCAAAGGGGAGGGGTGGCTATTTTACACAGGGTAGGCAAGGGAAGGCATTTCGGAGGGACAAAGGGCTGAAGGAGGGAATTAATCATACAAATACCTAGAAGAAAAGCATTTTAGGCTGAGGTAACAAGGAAAGAGACTATCGGACTCTTCAAGGAACAGCAAAGAGATGCGTGTGGCTGGAACTCAGTAAGCAAGGAGAAGAATGGTGAGAGATGAAACTGGGGAGAAAAGGAGTTTGGCATTTACTCTCCATGAAATGGGAACTGATTCCTGGGGTTCCTCCCCTTCTTAGTCATCCAGTTCTTGGTACTCAAATATCCATTTCCCTTTAAGGAGATAAGGCTGTCTCTAAGGAAACTCCTCTGGACCAGCTGAAGCAGAGAAGTGAGCTGGCTCACATATCATAAATCACATTCTGGCTCTTGTGTCAAAAAAGGACAAGGCTGGAAGCAGGGAGGTCAACAAGGAGGCAATCCACACGAACAAGTTAAGATGCTCCACACGAGCAAGTTAAGATGGTAGCTTGGACCCAGGATGGGCAGAGGGAAATGGTCAGGTTGCAGATTGCAAATATATTCTGAACACAATTTCTTGACAGAAGAGAAATAGGAATCAAGATTTCTGGTCTAAGCAACAGAAAAATGGCTCTGGGCCTGGGCATGGTGGCTCACACCTGTAATCCCAGCATTTTGGGAGGCCGAGGCAGGCGGATGACCTGAGGTCAGAAGTTTGAGACCAGCCTGGCCAACGTGGCGAAACCCTGTCTCTACTAAAAATACAAAAATTAGCCAGGCGTGGTGGTGCGCACCTATAATCCCAGCTACTAGGGAGGCTGAGGCATGAGACTCACTTGAACCCCAGAGGCGGAGGTTGCAGTGAGCCAAGACCTTGCCACTGAACTCCAGCCTGGGCGACAGAGAGACTAAGTTTCAAAAAACAAACAAATGAAAAATGGCTCTGACAAGAAATTGAGGCACAGAGATTATTAAGACATGCAGCAAATTAATAGCTACTAGAATTAAACCTAGCCTTTGACCTAGTTTGCTAACTGGTCTAGGAAATATACTCTGCCAGTTTCTAGCATCACTATTCCCTTGATTACACAAAACTATTTCTACCTACAAATCAGATACATAAAGACCTAGGTAGCTTAGGTTTTAGACCTTTTTCTATCTTTGAAGTTAACATAGGATAATCATAAAATTTTAAATATGTTAAATGATCTAACACCTACTACACCACCTAGATCTTTGCCAATATGATAGGCAAAAAAGTCTGGTTAAGTTTCATTTATTTGTTAGTGACAGTGATCATTTCTGAACACACATAGCCATTTTCATTTCTTCTTTGGGGGGATGCCTACTTACATTCATTACATTTAAAAGATATTTATATTAATAAATGTTCCATTCCTTGAGTTCCTCCTAGTCATATTTATTCTTACTAAACTTAATCATGCTACAATTAAATCCCCAGTCCCTCTTGTTTCTCTTTTACCTTTATTTTTCTGAACCAAGAAGAAATAGAAGTTTAAAATGTTCTTCCAGTAATGTTTCCAAGTCATAGGAAGAGAGGTATATCTTACAACAAGCACCACTATGATTTTTAGCTGAAGGTGATAATCATTTTTTTAAATGCTACCCTTCTTTTGACTGAGTCCCCAAAGTGAATGACAATACTATCTCTGATGGCAACTGTTATCTTGCTTCCACAGAGCTGGTCTTCAACGTTTCTGAGACCACCTACAGCAAAAACAATATTTATAGCAAGTACCCTAATAATTTTTTTAATAAGCTAAAGACCTTTCCATTGAATAAAGTCCAGCACTAACTCACATAACAACCCATGTTTGTTTCTGAAATTTTTTACATTATGATAAAGGACAAACATCTACTCTCTTTGTTCTAATGAGAATGTGTCTTTATTTGGTAATAAAGAAGAAACCAAGGCTGATGCTTTCCAGCCAAATGTAATACTCTATCCGACAATGCCTTCCTTCCCTGTGTACACCTGTGTTTCTGACTTGTATTCTCTTAAACAACTTCTGTGGGAGGAGTAAAAACTGACAGCTCTCATCATGTATTAGTTTTTTCAACAAAGCCGGCCACAGAACTGATGTGCACTGCTAACTGCCTCTGAAGAGAACACTTCAGTATCTACTTTAAAACACAGCCCTCTAGGAGCCCAGGCACTCGCAGTTAGCAGACTACGTCTTTGGCTAGAAAAAGAAGGATTCTGGGCCCCACCTGAGGTGATGGAGTCTGGCCTTTCAATCCCAACACTCAGCACACTGGGTGTGGCCTCACAGGAGCCAAGCAAGCTTCTGCTCTGCACACTGCTTTGGTTGGGCATTTTTTGGGATTGACTTGTGCTCCCCCCAAAAGACACGCTGAAACCTAACCCCCAACACCTGTGAATGTGGCCTTATTTGGAAACAAAGTCTTTGCAAATATAATCAAGGTAACATGAGGTCATATTTGATTAGGGTCGGCCCTGATCCACTATGACTGGTGTCCTTTTAGGAAGAGAAGAGGCCAGGCGCAGTGGCTCATGCCTGTAATCCCAGCACTTTGGGAGGCCAAGGCAGGCAGATCACCAGGTCAGGAGTTCAAGACCAGCCTGGCCAACATGGCGAAACCCTGTCTCTACTAAAAATACAAAAAAATTAGCCAGGCAAGGTGGCAGGTGCCTGCAATCCCAGCTACTGGGGAAGCTGAGGCAGGAGAATTGCTTGAACCCGGGAGGCAGAGTTTGCAGTGAGCCAAGATTGCACCACCGCACTCCAGCCTGTGTGACAGAGTGAGACTCTATCTCAAAAAAAAAAAAAGAGAGGAACAGGAGAAGAGACACAGGAAAGAGTGCCATGTGAAGATGGAGAAAGGGACTGGAGTCATGCAGCTGCAAGCCAAGGAATGTCAAGGACTCCCGGCAAACACAAGAAACTACAAGAAAGGCACTGGGCAGATTCCTCCCTAAATCCTTCAGAGAAAACATGGTCCTGCCAACACCTTGATTTTGACCTTTAGCATCCAGAACTGTCAAAGGATAGACTTCTCTTGCTTTAAGCCATCCCAGTTTGTGATAATTAGTTACATTAGCCCTAGGAAACTAATACAGGCATGAAGGGCCAGACTGGAGGGAAAGGAGAAGAGGACCACGTTCTCCAATCTTAGCTTTATCAACAAGAAAGCTCCTAATACTAAGACTTTTCATCTAACTTCATCCTTCTCAAATGTTTCTAAACTGGGGAGGAAAAGGGAAGTCACAGGCCACCTCCACAACTCTCCATTAACCGTTAGCACATCTACCCAGTTATTGAACCACAAGAGGGCTTGAAGGGGCCCCCCAGGTCTGGGTCCCACATTAGAAAGCAACACTGCAAAGAAACTCCCTAAGCCCCTTGACCATTTTTGACTGAGCCAGGCCTCATTTCTCTCTCAGAAGTCCAGGCCGCTTTTATTTCATCCCTTTCATCCCATTCTGATCACCACTCCATCTTGTTCCACCAGCCTGCTGAGGCCAGGGGTAGGAATGGAAGGGCAGACTCAAGGAGATAGTTCTGGGACAGAGCGCCTTGGATCCTAGATCAAAAAGATTTTTTTTCCTCTTTCTTTTACTATAAAGAACATAGTGGGCTGAGTGTGGTGAGATTACACCTGTAATCTCACCATTTTGGGAGGCCAAGGCGGGCAGACCACTGGAGGTCAGGAGTTCACAATGAGCCTGGCTAACATGGTGAAACCCTGTCTCTACTAATAATACCAAAAAAATTAGCCAGGCGTGGTGGCACGTACCAGTAGTCCCAGCTACTTGGGAGGCTGAGGCAGGACATAACACATCTAACTGGATTTTTATTTTCTCCTCAGGATCAGAAAAAAATAACTGGATTTTAATCCCTCCCACATGCCCCCTCCACTTAGTAGCTGTGTGACCTCAGGAAAGTTACTTAAACAAGGCCTCTGCTTCCCCATCAGTAAAATGGGGTAACATGACCTAACCAACTGCATTGTGATGGAGAGCCAATAAGCCACTAAATATAAGAATTTAGCATATTGCCAGGTTATAGTAACATCTGCATGCTGGCTTTGAAAGAAAGAAAGAAAAAACATTCAAATTAAATATCTTCGATGAGTTTCTTCATCACTGCCTACAGATGCTCAAATTTCTCCCATATAATTTTCAAAGGCTTCCTGTATACCATGTCCCCTCCTAGACTCACCCAAGCTACAGCCTTCTCTGCCCAACCTCTCATAGACAAACCCCAACAGAGAATGGCCTCCACTCACTTTGTCCAGTTCACCTCCTAACTCAAATCTTCATCCCCACTGCAATCTGATGTCTGCCTCCACCAGTGGATTGAAATCACGCCAGAAAAAGTTGCCAGTGACTTTTTAATTGCTACAACCATTATGTTGTTTTTAGTCCTCTTACCCACCCTTCTGCAGCCTCTGAAACTGGAAAGGCCTCTCCAGGCACAGCTTTTGTGGGTGGTGGGAAACCAGCCCCTCCTCACTCTCTGATGGTCACCGCCCTCTCTGGAACTCCTTTCCATGCCCCTAACTCCTCAGTCAACCTCTCCACTACTGGTATGCTACAAGGCCCTTTCTGCAGTCATCTTCCCTTTCCACCAAACATAGACACTATGGGAGACTTCATCCACGCTGTCCTCAACTGTCCTTCCCAATACCTCGGAAAAATGCTACCTGGGCCTCTCTCCCATGAATCTCAGTCCAGTAAATCTAAGTGCCTGCTGGCACAGCCATTTGAAGATGAATATAAAGCTGTATAGAGACAACAATGAATCTGAAACTTAACAAGGATAAAAAGGAATCTATCCTCCAAAATCTGCTTCTCTATCCCAGTCTCAGTCCTTATTCATTCAATCCATCCACAGTTTAGGTTGCCTCTTTGTGGGCAGCACTGACCACAGCTAATCCTCAAAGAGCTTACAAGTGCAGGAAAGAACAAGTACACAGATGGTTATTATACCACAGGTCAGGTGCTGCAATAAAGGGAAGCACAAAGCACCACAAAAGCCTTTAGAACAAGAACAGTGGGAGCCACCTTTCACTAGCGTAAAGATGGAGAAAGAAGTGAAAAGTGAAAGCATCTCCTATACACCAAGCCCATCCTCTACTGCAAGGCCAACATCAGAATCCCAAGAGCCTTCCCAAGCCTACCTTCTCTTATTCTCCATGCCTGAGTGGCGACCTTTGTAGTCAATTAAACATCCTGAGCATCTTTCATATCCATTCTCTAGTCTCCATACCAACTATTACTATCCTGAGTGACTTTTGTCGTTTTTTTTCTTCAACCACCCCAAGAGCCTTTGCTGATTTTCCCTTTAGTTCATCACCCTCAATTCTCTTCTATACATCTATAAAAACATAAAGCAAACTTTCTGGACACAAAACTGATGATGTTATCCCTCTTTTAAACTCTTCAATAGCTCAATATCATTCCAGTACGGAGCCATGAATCTAGCTCCTGCCTTTCCCCTCCCTCCTTAAAGACCCCCCAACTCTTTTTTTTTTTTAGACGGAGTCTCGCTCTGTCGCCCAGGCTGGAGTGCAGTGGCACAATCTCGGCTCACTGCAAGCTCCGCCTCCTGGGTTCACACCATTCTCCTGCCTCAGCCTCCCGGCAGCTGGGATGACAGGAGCCTGCCACCACGCCCCGCTAATTTTTTGTATTTTTAGTAGAGACGGGATTTCGCCATGTTAGCCAGGATGGTCTCGATATCCTGACCTCGTGATCCGCCCGCCTCGGCCTCCCAAAGTGCTGGGATTACGGGCGTGAGCCACCGTGCCTGGCCCTCAAAGACCCCTTTTGCCCACTTGAAACCTTTGCTTCACTTAAAGCCACTCGATGTTCCCAAGGGAGTGAAGCCATTTCCCTCCTTTGCTGGTGCTGTATATAGACATATGTGTCATGCGTATGCCATTCCGAATACTTTTTGTGAGCGAGACATCTGTTAAGTGCATTAATGTTCATTCTCTTCATTAAATCCCATAAGAACTCCATTGAGAGAGTGACCATGAATATCCCTATTTCACTAATGATGGAGAATAAAATGCTTGCTCAAAGTCCCAAGCTAGTAGGAGCAGAAGATGGGAACTGAGCCTAATCTGAGATTCTACTCGTAACTGCTTTGCTATTGGTTTGTCCTACCCTCAGTGGTGCCTATCTAGCAAAACTCATCTTTCAGACTTTATCTTACACGTTGACCCCCTTACAAAGCTTTTCGGGCAACACTACCCACCAACTGATAACGTTCTTTTTAAATGCTCTCCTCACCCACACTCCACACAGGCGTCATCAATCTTCATTATTCATAGATTCCATATCTACAAATTTACCTACTTACTAAAATTTATTTATAACCAGGCCGGGCACGGTGGCTCACACCTGTAATCCCAGCACCTGGGAGGCCAAGGCGGGCAGATCACCCAAGGTCAGGAGTTCGAGACCAGACTGGCCAATGTGATGAAACCCTGTCTCTACTAAAAGCACAAAAATTAGCCGGGCATGGTGGCAGGCACCTTTAATCCCAGCTACTCAGGAAGCTGAGGCAGGAGAATAGCTTGAACCCAGGAAGCGGAGGTTGCAAGTGAGCCAAGAGCACACCACTGCACTCCATCCTGGGCACAAGAGTGAGGCTCCATCTCAAAAAAAAAAAAAAATTATAACCCCAAAATCAGTACTTGTATCACCACTTATACGGTCATTCACAGACATGCACAGAGCAATGAAAAATTTGAATTGCCTAATGCACACATTCCCAGCGGAGGCCAAACAAAGGCTTTCCTGTTTCAGCTCTCATAATGCAAACAAGTGTCCATTCTATGGTCTGTTTAGTGCCATGATTTTTGCACTTTTGCACTGTCTGTTGGTGATTTAGCTGCTTAAAATGGCCCCCAAGCATAATGCTGAAGCGCTGTCTTGTGTTTCTAAGTACAAGAATAGTATGGTTTATGGCTTATAGCTATATGGCTTATGACAAAAATACATGTTTCATAAGGTTGGTTCAGTCATGAGTTGCAGTGCTGTTGGCCATGAGTTCAATGTTAACAAATCAACAATTATATATTAAATACAGTGTCTTTAAAAAGAAAACACACAAAAAACAAGATTATATATTGATCAATTGATGAAAATGTTCTGACCAGAGGCTGACAGGAACCTAAACTTGTACTTCCACTATGAGCAACATTTCAGTATTCACTAGTTCATTGTTTATAATGACTTTATAGAGCATAACTACTGTAAATAATGAGAATCAACTATACCTTGGCCCTTGTAATAAGACCATTCAGAGAAAAAGCCCTTGCCCCAAAGAAGCTTCCCAGCCTACAGGGGTGAATTCAGGCAGCCACTCCTACAGACTACAATTGACTAAGCTGGCACAATCACTCCCCGGGGACTCAGAACTAGAGAGCAAAGACAATGTCATGAGGGGCTACGGCACCCACTGTCTGCTATAGGCATAAACAAAGAATGAGAGAAGGAAAGAGATCAGCAGAGAAAAGTAGAGTCAAGAGAATGCAAGGCCCCAAAAAAGATGAAGGGACGAGAAAGCCAAGACTGAATCATCACAGGCATAATGAAAATCACGTGCTCGATGCCTGAAGCATCTGCACCTTCAAGAGACTGCACTCTGGAGAGCTGAAATCTACATTATATTTGACATTCCAAATATGATTAAAGTCTTTTTTTTTTTTTTTTTTTTTTTTTGAGATGGAGTTTCACTCTTGTTGTCCAGGCTGGAGTGCAATGGCGCAATCTCGGCTCACTGCAACCTCTACCTCCCGGGTTCAAGCAATTCTCCCGCCTCAGCCTTCCCAAGTAGCTGGGATTACAGGTGGAAAGCACCACATCCGGCTAATTTTCATATTTTTTTGGAGAGACAAGGTTTTGCCATGTTTCCAGGCTGGTCTTGGACTCTTGAGCTCAAAGCGATCTGCCTGCCTTGGCTTCTCAAAGTGCTGGGATTACAGGTGTGAGCCACAGCACCTGACCAGTTTCTCTTTTGTTTTTGTGTGTTGGGGCGGGGGGGGGGTTGTTTTGTTTTTTTTTTTTCTTGAGACACAGTCTCGCTCTGTCGCCCAGGCTGGAATGCAGTGGTGTGATCTCAGCTCACTGCAACCTCTGCCTCCCGGGTTCAAGCGATTCTCCTGCCTCAGCCTCCCGAGCAGCTGGGACTACAGGCATGCACCACCACGCCCAGCTAATTTTTGTATTTTTTGTAGAGACAGGGTTTCAACCATATTGGCCAGGCTGTTCTCAAACTCCTGACCTCATGATCCACCTGCCTCAGCCTCCCAAAGTGCCAGGATTACAGGCATGAGCCACCACGCCCGGCCATGGGGGGGGGGGGTTGTTTTTTAACAGTAGTACGAGAATTAGGATACTTGAGAAGCAATATGAGCCAGAATCCTTGTAGATGTTTACAAATTCCCGATCTCCTAACTTTTTACTGTTACAATTCTCACATCTCATTTGAGATTAAAAATAAATTACCTCTTCTTTAATGGTGCTTTCCAAAGGATTCAAGTTAAATTTGGTAGAAACAATAACATTGTTGTATTCACAGCTAATCTACTTACATAATTTTTAATTATATCTCATACTTACACAGCTGGCATAAACTAGATTGGAAATACTGTAGACTTGCTGAGTATTGAACTGGTACTTGGATATATTAATAATAAGCATAGCCTATTTAGCCAAGTGTGTGAGCGTCAGTGGTGTTCTTTAGAGAGAATGTATGGTATCCCTTATCTGGTTAAGATAAGGGTGATTCAGAGCTTCTACTATAGTAGGCCAGTAAGATTAAGTAGCTGTAGGTGGCTGGTTAGTTTGGTAAAATAGCTCAATTAGTAATTGCATTCAGTGATACTAAATGAATTTTGAGCCATTCAGGTTAATTTCACAAAGATTACACCAAGGAACCAATTATTAGAAAGGATTATTATCAAAACACAAATAAGAGTGAATAAACCGGCCGGGCGCGGTGGCTCAAGCCTGTAATCCCAGCACTTTGGGAGGCTCACGAGGTCAGGAGATCGAGACCACCCTGGCTAACACGGTCTCTACTAAAAAATACAAAAAACTAGCCAGGCGAGGTGGCGGGCGCCTGTAGTCCCAGCTACTCGGGAGGCTGAGACAGGAGAATGGCGGGAACCCGGGAGGCGGAGCTTGCAGTGAGCTGAGATCCGGCCACAGCACTCCAGCCTGGGCAACAGAGCGAGACTCCGTCTCAAAAAAAAAAAAAAAAAAAAGAGTGAATAAACCTCCATGTGATGCACATCTGGTATTTGTAAAACAGCAGGTTTCCCACTTGCCATTGTCATCAGTTTATATTTGATAATTGCATCAGTCATGATTCAATTACCCATAGTAGACACTGCTCTGGTTAACTTAAGCAGAAAGGGATTTGATATTGACTGGTGTTAGAGCACTGTTGAAGGTTGCAAGAGCAGGCTCTCAGCTGGATCCCCAGGGAAGTCTCCCAGAACACTGTTGCAGCAGGAGCTGTCAAGGGAACTGCCACTGCTACTACAAATAGAAGATCAGGGTCCAAGTTCATAGCACCTTGGCTGAGATCTGGGGAGCATGAAGTTGCTGTGGCATCTGTTTGTTTCATGAACACATCAAATTAGTTATGATCTGGGGGTCAGGAATCGTGCCAGAACTATTTCTTCAGACCCAAGCTACTTCTGCTAGATCTGCTCCAGCAAGAAGAATGCCTTACAGGTTTCCACTCTCTCCTTACTCTGCTCAGTTTTGAATCTAAGTCTTTTCATATCAAAATACTTTAATCGGGCTGGGCAAGGTAGCTCAGGCCTGTAATCCCAGCATTTTGTGAGGCCAAGGCAGGTAGATCACCTGAGGTCAGGAGTTCAAGACCAGCTTGGCCAACATGGTGAAATCTTGTCTCTATTAAAAATACAAAAAAATTGGCCGGGCCACTGCACTCCAGTCAGGGCAAATGTGAGACTCTTTCTCATTTAAAAAAAAAAAAAAAAGACACCAAACCTCCACCTAGATAGATCTCACAAATGTAACACTGTGACACAGAGTCTTGCTCTGTTACTTAGGCTGGAGTGCAGTGGCATGATCCCAGCTCACTGCAACCTTTGCCTCCTGGGTTCAAGAGATTCTCCTGCCTCAGTCTCCCAAGTAAGTGGGATTATAGGCATGTGCCACCACGCCCAGCTAAATTTTGTATTTTTAGTAGAGGCAGGGTTTCACCATGTTGGCCAGGCTGGTCTCAAACTCCTGACCTTAGGTGATCCTCCTGGCTCAGCCTCCCAAAGTGCTGGTATTACAGGCATGAGCCACTGCACCGGGCCTTGGAAAAATCTGATAGATCTTTGTATTTAGCTGTGGAAGCAGAGAGTTGTCACTTGAGTGAATAAATTATTTAGCTATAAAGGCCTGAAAACCAGGATGGGTGAGGTGGCTCATGCCCATAATCCCAGGACTTTAGGAGGCTCAAGCGGGAGGATCACCTAAGGTCAGGGGTTCAAGACCAGCCTGGCCAATATGGTGAAACCCTGTCTCTACTAAAAACACAAAAATTAGCTAGGGTGGTGGCAGATGCCTGTAATCCTAGCTACTCAGGAGGTTGGGGCAGGAGAATTGCCTGAACCCAGGAGGCAGAGGTTGCAGTAAGCTGAGATCGCACCACTGCACTCTTGCCTTGGCAACAAAGTGAGACTCCATCTCAAAAAAAAAAAAAAAAAAGGAAAGAAAAAATTAGCCAAGCATGGTGGCATGCCTGCAGTCCCAGCCACTCAGGAGGCTGAGGCAGGATTTCCTGAGACCAAGAGTTCAAGGCTGCAGTGAGCTATATTTTGCCACTGCACTCCAGTCTGGGAAACAGACTGAGATTCTGTCTTTACGGGGGGAGGGGGAGGCCTGAAAAGCTGTTTGTTTTGAAGAAAAATGATAGAATGATGGGACTAGTTATCTTGACTGTCAAACTTAAGAATTTCAAGTTTTTACGGTTTGCAATTGGAAACCATTTTAGTTTGCAATTACAAACCATTTTAAATCTAGAGGATGACTTGTTAAGAATGTTACATTTGATTAGCCAAACATGGTGGAGGCAGGTGGAGGTTGCGGTGAACCAGTATCACGCCACTGCACTCCAGCCTGGGCGACAGAGCAAGACTGAGTCTCAAAAAAAAAACAAAAATTTAACTTCAAGGACCTGGGGGCAATGAGAACAGAGATAACAACTTTGTTGTCTTAGGTAAAGGGAACAATCTCAAAAATGTAAAACACAGGCATTCACTACTGAAAGAGCTACACTCACTACGGAAAAGATAAAATGAGGCAGACCACATTGTCATTCTAAAAGTCCTCCCATCAGCCCCCGGAGATGTGCCCAGCTGAAGCTGAAGGAAGAATCTTTGCATGACTAACAGCTAAAGCAGCTAACATTTAAGTACTTAACATGAACATCAAGAGGTTAACAAACCTACTCAAAATTAGCTTCGAAAAGAGAAAGCCTAGGAGTTACTGAGGTTTTGCTGAGAACTTAAGCGGCAGAAAGGTGTAGACAGCTTTGGGTGCTTAAGTCCTGCTTCCACCCTGCTGTAGATGAAAACACCAAAAGTATAAAAAGAATTCGGCCAGGCGCGGTGGCTCATGCCTGTAATCCCAGCACTTTGGGAGGTCAAGGCGGGTGGATCCCAAGGTCGGGAGATCGAGACCATCCTGGCTAACACAGTGAAACCCCGTCTCTACTAAAAATACAAAAAATTAGCCGGGAGTGCCGGCGGGCGCCTGTAGTCCCACTTACTCGGGAGGCTGAGGCAGCAGAATGTCCTGAACCTGGGAGGCGGAGCTTGTAATGAGCCAAGACCACTGCACTCCAGCCTGCAAGACAGGGAGACTCCGTCTCAAAAAAAAAAAAAAAAAAGTATTCTTCCCAGATAGCTGCCTAAATTGACTAAAGTCCAAAGGAAATCAACAACAGCAATACAGATTAGACAAATGACTACAGATTTCTCCCTCTTTGTTAGGAAGTGAAAATCCATTCTTTCCGTACTTGGGGGTAGGGGGTGAAAATACAGAAGGGTGAGGAATCCTGGAAAAGTTACGAGACAAGACAATAAAAACTTCAGGGTAAACCTAAGCGCTATAGGAATTCCTGGGGAAAAGATAAGACTAAAAATGGGTCCAGTAGAAGGCTTTAAAAAGTGGGTTTGAGGCCAGGCGCGGGGGCTCATGCCTGTAATCCCAGCACTTTGGGAAGCCGAGGCGGGTGAATCATGAGGTCAGGAGTTTGAGACTAGCCTGGCCAAGATGGTGAAACCCCATCTCTACTAAAAACACAAAAATTACCCAGGCATGGTGGCATGCACCTGTAATCCCAGCTACTCGGGAGGCAGAGACACGAGAATCACTTAAACCCAGGAGGCAGAGGTTGCAGTGACAGTGAGCTAAGATAGCGCCACTGCATTCCAGTCTGGGCCAACAAGAGCGAAACTCCATCTTAAAAAAAAAAAAAGTGAGTTTGAGACGGGCCTTGAAGATAAATAGGACTTGAGCCAAAGAAAGATGTGTTGAGGCCAGGCACGGTGGCTCACACCTGTAATCGTAGCAAATTGGGAAGTCAAGAGATTAAGACCATCCTGGCCAACATGGTGGAAACCCCGTCTCTACTAAAAATACAAAAAATTAGCTGGGCGTGCTGGCATGCACCTGCAGTCCCGGCTACTGGGGAGGCTGAGGCAGGAATTGCTTGAAACCAGCAGGCAGAGGTTGCAGTGAGCCAAGATCGTGCCACTGCACTCCAGCCTGGCAACAGCGCGAGACTCCATTTCAAAAAAGCAAAGAAAGATGCATTGAGCTGGGCATGGTGGCATGCACCTGTAATTCCTGTAGTTCCAATTACCCAAAAGGCTAAGGCAGGAGACTACCCTGAGCCCAGCAGCTCAAGGCTTCAGTGAGCTATGATCGCACACTACACTCTAGTCCAGGAGACAGAGTGAGGCCTCCATCTCTAAAAAGAAAAAAGAGAAGGTGTGTTATCCTTCTTTGGGATATAGGCAACACACAAAAATAATTTTTAATTGTTCATGTATCAAAAGTAACAGTGGTTCTCAACCGGGGTGATTTTGTATCCTGGGGACATTGGCAATGCCTGGAGACATTTTTGTCACAAGAGGAAGACTGCAAGTTGCATCTAATGGGTAGAAGCCAGATACGCTGTTAAACATAGGAAAGTCCCCACACAAGCAACTGCCAAGCACCAAAACATCAGTAGTGCAACGGTTTAAAAACCATTTGCGCAGTGGCTCACGCCTGTAATCCCAGCACTTTGGGAGGCCGAGGCAGGCGGATCGCCTGAAGTCAGGAGTTCGAGACCAGCCTGACCAACATGGAGAAACCCTGTCTCTACTAAAAATACAAAATTAGCCGGGTGTGTGGCCCATGTCTGTAATCCCAGCTATTCCGGAGGCTGAGGCAGGAGAACTGCTTGAACCTGGGAGGTAGAGGTTGCGAAGAGCCGAGCTTGTGCCATTGCACTCCAGCCTGGGCAACAAGAGCAAAACTCCATCTCAAAAAAAAAAAAAAAAAAACCATTTGCTAGTGCCTACAGAAATTCTAGCATAAGTTCAACAATAGACATGTACAATAATGTTCATTACCGCATTTTTGTAACAGTTAAAAACTGAAAACTCAAAAGTCAATCTACAAGATAATAAGTAAATGAATCACAATATATTCACCTGATGGAACTACACAGCAGTGAAAATTAACAAATCATAGCTACTCCCAGAAATATGGATGAATCACCAAGCGCAATGGCTCACGCCTGTAATCCCAGCACTTTGGGAGGCCGAGGCAGGCTGATTACTTGAGGTCAGGAGTTCGAGACCAGACTGGCCAACATGGTGAAACCCCATCTCTACTAAAAATACAAAAATTAGGTGGGTGTAGTGGCACATGCCTGCAATCCCAGCTACTCCGGACACTGAGACAGGAGAATTGCTTGAGTCTGGGAGGCAGAGGTTGCAGTAAGCCGAGACTGTGCCACTGCACTTGAACTCCGGCCTGGGCAACAGAGCGAGACTCCATCTCAAAAAAAGAAAATAAATATGGATGAATCTCAGAAAGTCTTGAACTAACCAAAGCGTAAGTCCACTTTCACGAATCTAAAAAATAAAATTTAAGTTACTCTTTAAGGATAAATGCATAAGGCCGGGCGCGGTGGCTCAAGCCTGTAATCCCAGCACTTTGGGAGGCCGAGACGGGCGGATCACGAGGTCAGGAGATCGAGACCATCCTGGCTAACAGGGTGAAACCCCGTCTCTACTAAAAAATACAAAAAGCTAGCCGGGCGAGGTGGCGGGCGCCTGTAGTCTCAGCTACTCGGGAGGCTGAGGCAGGAGAATGGCGTGAACCCGGGAGGCGGAGCTTGCAGTGAGCTGAGATCCCGCCACTGCACTCCAGCCTGGGCGACAGAGCGAGACTCCATCTCAAAAAAATAAATAAATAAATAATAAAAAAAATAAATATCAGCAAGAAAATGTTTTAATTCTATGTTAAAACTAATTTTTTTTTAAACAGTTTCACCCTGTCACCCAGGCTGGAGTGCAGTGGCACAGTCTCAGCTCACTGCAATCTCCCCCTCCCAGGTTCAAGTGATTCTCCTGCCTCAGCCTCCCAAGTAGCTGGGATTACAGGTGTGTGCCACCACACCTGGCTAATTTTTGTATTTTTAGTAGAGAAGGGGTCTTGCCATGTTGCCCAGCCTGGTCTCAAACTTCTGGGCTCAAGCAATCCGCCCACCTCGGCCTCCCAAAGTGCTGGGATTACAGGTATGAGCCACTGCGCCCGGCCTAAAACTATTCTTTTTTTTTTTTTTTTTTTTGAGACTGAGTCTGGCTCTGTCGCTCGCCCAGGCTGGAGTGCGGTGGCCGGGTCTCAGTTCACTGCAAGCTCCGCCTCCCGGGTTCACGCCATTCTCCTGCCTCAGCCTCCCGAGTAGCTGGGACCACAGGCGCCCGCCACTTCGCCCGGCTAGTTTTTTGTATTTTTTAGTAGAGACGGGGTTTCACCGTGTTAGCCAGGATGGTCTCGATCTCCTGACCTCGTGATCCGCCCGTCTCGGCCTCCCAAAGTGCTGGGATTACAGGCTTGAGCCACCGCGCCCGGCCATAAAACTATTCTTTAAGAAATCCTTCTGTATGTCAAGCAATTACTCTAAGTTTTTTAATTGGACAATTCCATATGTTTGTATATTACCTAAAGGAAGACAAAACTGCATGTCCAGTGAAGGACTGTGAACCCCAACAGAGGACTATAAACTGTTTTTTCATCGTATTTTGTTACATTACTTTAATCTAAATGTCTAGAGTGGCCAGGCATGGTGGCTCACACCTGTAATCCCAGCACTTTGGGAAGCAGAGGCAGGTGGATCACTTGAGGTCAGGAGTTCGAAACCAGCCTGACCAATATGGTGAAACCCCGTCTCTACTCAAAGTACAAAAATTAACCAGATGTAGTGGCATGCGCCTGTAGTCCCAGCTACTCAGGAGGCGAGACAGGAGAATTGCTTGAACTCAGGAGGCAGAGTTTGCAGTGAGCCAAGATTGTGCCACTGCACTCCAGCCTGGGCGACAGAGCGAGACTCCGTCTCAAAAATAAACAAATAAATAATAAAAATAAATAAAACAAATGCCTAGGGTTTGGTTATGCATTTGTATCCAAGACCTTAAAAAGGAAATAACTTGCCTAGGTCTCTTCCCCCAATCTTACTCTATTACACAACCAGTAACACATCTACGAATACCTACACATTTTTTTTTTTTTTTTGAGACAGAGTCTCACTCTGTCACCCAGGCTGGAGTGCCATGGTGCAGTCTTGGCTCACTGCAACCTCTGTCTTCTGGGTTCGAGCAATTCTCCTGTCTCAGCGACCTGAGTAGCTGGGATTATAAGCATGCGCTATGACACCCAGCTAATTTTTGTTTTAGTCGAAACAAGATTTCACCATGTTGACCAGGCTGGTCTCAAACTCCTGGCCTAAGTGATCCACCCATCTCAGCCTCCCGAAGTGCTGGGATTATAGGCATGAGCCACCACGCCTGGCCTATGAATACCTATACAGATAAAACTGACAGATTAAATGGACAATCAAGTGTAGCTCATTTGGTAAAATACTTTTAACTTTTAAATAATCATAAACTATAGTATCGACGACGACATTGGCATTAAATAAACAATAATTTGTCTAAAGTATCTGCTTCTGTTTTTTTAAAAATGGTAATTTATGGTAGCATTTGCACACTGTGGCTGGGCACAGCTTGTAATTCCAGCACAATGGGAGGCTGGGGCAGGAGGATCGCTTAAGCTCAGGAGTTCGAGACGAGGCTGGGCCAATATAGGGAGACTCTGTCTCTCCAAAAAAATTAAAAAATTAGCCAGCCATGGTAGTGTGCACCTGTAATCCCAGTTACTCAGGAGGCTGAGGCAGGAGGATCACTGGAGTCTGGGAGGTCGAGGCTGCAGTGTGCCATGATCTCAACACTCCACTCTAGCCTGAGTGACAGAGTGAGACCTTGTCAAAAAAAAAGAAAAAGAAAAGCCAGGCACTGTGGCTCACACCTGTAATCCTAGCACTTCGGGAGGCCGAGATGGGTGGATCACCTGCAGTCAAGAATTTAGGACCGGCCTGGCCAACATGGTGAAATCTTTCTCTACTAAAAATACAAAAATTAGCCAGGCATGGGGGGGTGGCACGCACCTGGAATCCCAGCTACTCAGGAGGCTGAGGCAGGAGAACTGCTTGAACCCAGGGGGCAGAGGTTGTAGTGAGCTGAGATGGCGCCACTTCACTCCAGCATAGGTAAAGAATGAAACTCCGTCTCAAGAAAGAAAAAGAAAAAAATTGAAAGAAAATAATTTGTGCCAGGTGCGGTGGCTCACGCCTGTAATCCCAGCACTTTGGGAGGCCGAGGCAGGCGGATCACGAGGTCAGGAGATCGAGATCATCCTGGCTAACAGGATGTAGTAGAAACCCGGTCTCTACTAAAAATACAAAAAAAAAAAAATTAGCCGGGCATGGTGGCGGGCGCCTGTAGTCCCAGCTACTCGGGACGCTGAGGCAGGAGAACGGTGAGAACCTGGGAGGCAGAGCTTGCAGTGAGCCGAGATCGTGCCACTGCACTCCAGCCTGGGCGACAAAGTGAGACTCTGTCTCAAAAAAAAAAAAGGAAGGCCGGGCGCGGTGGCTCAAGCCTGTAATCCCAGCACTTTGGGAGGCCGAGGCGGGTGGATCACGAGGTCAGGAGATCGAGACTATCCTGGCTAACATGGTGAAACCCCGTCTCTACTAAAAATACAAAAAATTAGCCGGGCACGGTGGCGGGCGCCTGTAGTCCCAGCTACTTGGGAGGCTGAGGCGGGAGAATGGCGTGAACCCGGGAGGCGGAGCTTGCAGTGAGCCGAGATCACGCCACTGCACTCCAGCCTGGGAGACACAGTGAGACTCCGTCTCAAAAAAAAAAAAAAAAAAAAAGGAAAATTATTTGTATATTATGCACCCTACCAATATCTTTTGATATGGTAGCAAATCTCGACATAAATATGCCATTAATGGCTGTGGGGGAGGGGACAAGAAAATTTACAAACAACAATAATTCTAAATAAGAAATCCGTGGCCAGGCACAGTGGCTCATGCCTGTAATCCCAGCACTTTGGGAGGCCAAGGCAGGTGGATCACGAGCTCAGGAGATCGAGCCCATCCTGGCTAACGCGGTGAAACCCCGTCTCTGCTAAAAACACAAAAAGTTAGTCGGGCATGGTGGGGGGCGCCTGTAGTCCCAGCTACTCAGGAGGCTGAGGCAGGAGAATGGCGTGAACCCAGGAGGTGGAGCTTGCAGTGAGCCAAGATCGTGCCACTGCACTTCAGCCTGGGCGACAGAGTGAGATTCCATCTCAAAAAAAAAGAAAAAAGTTACAAAGATTGTTAAAATCACTTTTTAAAACTTGCAAACCTAACACTGTATCCAATATGAGATGTGATCCTTATGAAAAGTTAAAAAAAGAAAAATTCTGAACAGTTGTCAGTAAATTTGTGCTTAAAAAAACTAAATTAAAGGCCGGGCGCAGTGGCTCACACCTGTAATCCCAGCACTTTGGGAGGCCGAGGCAAGTGGATCACCTGAGGTTGGGAGTTCGAGACCAGCCTGACCAACATGGAGAAACCTCGTTTCTACTAAAAATACAAAATTAGCTGGGCCTGGTGGCACATGCCTATAATCCCAGCCACTAGGGAGGCTGAGGCAGGAGAATTGCTTGAACCTGGGAGGCGGAGGTTGCGGTGAGCCGAGATCGTGCCATTGCACTCCAGCCTGGGCAACAAGAGTGAAACTCCGCCTCAAAAAAAAAAAAAACTAAACTAAATTAATTCTCACTTCTAGAAAAATTACAAAACTACGCTAAAATTTGGGTCCAGACAGGACCAAATATCTACGTAATCAATGCCAACAAATATTTCTGCTTCAACAGATAAAGAGACTGTTCAGGCTGGGCAAAGTGGCTCACGCCTATAATCCCAGCACTTTGGGAGGCCGAGGTGGGTGGATCACCTAAGCTCAGAAATTCAAGACCAGCCAGGCCAGCTGGGAACAGTGGCTCACGCCTGTAATCCCAACACTTTGGGAGGCCGAGACGGATGGATCACTTGAGGTCGGGCATTCAAGACCAGCCTGACCAACATGGAGAAACCCCATCTCTACTAAAAATACAAAATTAACCAGGCATGGTGGTGCATGCCTGTAATCCCAGCTACTTGGGAGGATGAGGCAGGAGAATCGCTTGAACCTGGGAGGCAGAGGTTGTGGTGAGCCGAGATCATGCCATTGCACTCCAGCCTGGGCAACAAGAGTGAGACTCCGTCTCAAAAAAAAGACAAACCAGTCTAGCCAACATGGTGAAACCCCGTCTCAACCAAAATACAAAAATTAGCCGGGCATGGTGGCAGGCACCTGTAATTCCAGCAACTTGAGAGGCTGAGGCAGAATTGCTTGAACCCAGAAGGTTGACGTCACAGTGAGCCGAGATTGCGCCACTGCACTCCAGCCTGGGCAACAGAGTAAGACTCTGTATCAAAAGAAAGAAAAAAGAAAAACAGACTGTTCTACGAATATTAATTTAGAAACCTAACTCATTCACTTTCTAAATCCTTATTTTTATGTAACTGAATTGATAAAGACAGAAGGCAGCCAAACAAAGCCATTCCAACAGTTTCCAAAATTTGCATTCCACAGGATAGAGAGTTCACACTAAAAGCCTGCTGGGCTTGCACTGTCTCCCTCGTGGTGGCTGAAGTGGGGAGAGGCTTCCCAACACCTGCAAAGGCTACCTGAGTCTCCCAGGTAGGTCACAACCCCTTGGGCCTGCTGTGGCTTCCTGGCAACTACCACCCAGGTCACCCACTGAGGCCCTCCAGCACCCAGCCTGGGCAGCAAGCCCCTCACCAACTAGCAGACTGCACTGCCTCTGCACCCACCTGTTGCCTGGACCATTGCTTTCCAGCAATTCTATATTGTGACTTTTATGAGATTACCCAGTCTCTTTAGTCCCATCAGAAGGACTCAGGGGAGGCCACATAAATTACTCATTCTTAGTTTAAAACATAAAAACTAAGCCTTAAAATTGAAATACTGGCCGGGCGCGGTGACTCACGCCTGTAATCCCAGCACTTTGGGAGGCCAAGGTGAGTGGACCACCTGAGGTCGTGAGTTCGAGACCAGGCCTGACCAACATGGAGAAACCCCCATCTCTACTAAAAACACAAAATTTTGCCTGTAAACCCAGCTACTTAGAAGGTTGAGGCAGGAAATCGCTTGAACCCGGGAGGCAGAGGTTATGGCACTGAACTCCAGCTTGGGCAACAGAGCGAGACTCTGTCTCAAAAAATAAATAAATAAACAAATTTTAAAAATTGAAATACTTAGAAAACATAATTCAAGACAATTTAATATGCAAACTTTCCAATTATTCCTAAAGATTCACAATCAGGCCAGGTGCAGTGGCTCACGCCTGTAATCCTAGCACTTTGGGAGGAGGAGGCCGAGGCAAGAGGATCACCTGAGCTCAGGAGCTTGAGACCAGCCTGGGCAACTTGGAGAGACCTCATCTCTTAAAAAGGAAAAAAAAAAAGATTCATGGCCGGGCACAGTGGCTCACACCTGTAATTCCAGTACTTTGGGAGGCTGAGGCAGGTGGATCACAAGGTCAGGAGATTGAGACCAGCCTGGCCAATATGGTGAAACCCCATCTCTACTAAAAATACAAAAATTAGCTGGAAGTAGTGGCACGCACCTGTAGTCCCAGCTACTCTGAAGGCTGAGGCAGAAGAATTGCTTGAACCAGGAAGGCAGAGGTTGCGGTGAGCCGAGATCGCGAGATTCCGTTTAAAAAAAAAAAAAAAAAAACTCAAAATCGCAAAAACCATATATGATATCGTCTATTTAAAAAAAAAAAAAAAAGAGGTTGTAAAACATCAAACAGCCCGCCATCTTGGCTCCTGTGGAGGCCTGCTGGGAACGGGACTTCTAAAAGGAACTATGTCTGGAAGGCTGTGGTCCAAGGCCATTTTTGCCGGCTATAAGCGGGGTCTCCGGAACCAAAGGGAGCACACAGCTCTTCTTAAAATTGAAGGTGTTTATGCCCGAGATGAAACAGAATTCTATTTGGGCAAGAGATGCGCTTATGTATACAAAGCAAAGAACAACACAGTGACTCCAGGCGGCAAACCAAATAAAACCAGAGTCATCTGGGGAAAGGTAACTCGGGCCCATGGAAACAGTGGCATGGTTCGTGCCAAATTCCGAAGCAATCTTCCTCCTAAGGCCATTGGTCACAGAATCCAAGTGATGCTGTACCTCTCAAGGATTTAAACTAACGAAAAATCAATAAATAAACGTGGATTTGTGCTCTTGAAAAAAAAAAAAAGAAAAACATCAAACAAAATAATCTGACCATCCTTGCTTTTTTCATTATTAATGAATGCAAGAAATACTATTTTAGAGAATTATGGCAATTTGCACATTTTTTGTTAACTATGTGTCAAAAAAAAAAACCTGAGGGAAATGAATTTGACATATGCCATATGCAATCTGTGACACTGAAACTTGCAAAAGTATTTGTTGATCATGTATTCCCTCAATCCTGATACCAATACACAGCTTCCTTGACATGAAAATACATCTAAATGTATTTTCAGTATCTACAAAATGAAATAGGAAACCATAAATCCAAACTGATAAGTTGACAGTTTGACAAGTTTAATTTCCCCAGAGTCTCAAATATTTAACCAACTTATAGTAAAATTAAATACAATCATGATACAAGCACAAAGTAAAGTCATAGTCTGTTACCCAACATTTTTCCTTGATTTACAACACATGGGGATATTTTTGGTAGTTTTTTTTTTTTTTTTTTTTCTTTTTGAGACGGAATTTCACTCTTGTTGCCCAGGCTGCAGTGCAATGGCACGATCTCAGCTCACTGCAACCTCCGCCTCCCAGGTTCAAGCAATTCTCCTGCCTCAGCCTCCCAAGTAGCTGGGGTAACAGGCATGCACCACTATGCCTGGTTAATTTTTGTATTATTAGTAGAGACAGGGTTTCGTCATGTCGGCCAGGCTGGTCTCAAACTCCTGACCTCAGGTGATCCACCCGCCTCAGCCTCCCAAAGTGTTATGATTATAGGCATGAGCCACCAGGCCCGGCCTAACACATGGTTTTAATAAATACATGACCAAACCCTTATTAATGTTCACAAAAATAAATTCTATCTAGACTACATTTTGTCTAATTCATAATTTTTCTTTTTTTTTTTTTTTTTTTTTTAGACGGAGTCTCGCTGTGTCTCCCAGGCTGGAGTGCAGTGGCCTGATCTCGGCTCACTGCAAGCTCCGCCTCCCGGGTTCACGCCATTCTCCCGCCTCAGCCTCCCAAGTAGCTGAAACTACAGGCGCCCACCACCACGCCCGGCTAGTTTTTTGTATTTTTAGTAGAGACGGGGTTTCACCATGTTAGCCAGGATAGTCTCGATCTCCTGACCTCGTGATCCACCCGCCTCAGCCTCCCAAAGTGCTGGGATTACAGGCTTGAGCCACCGCGCCCGGCCTAATTCATAATTTTTCTTTGTTGTTAAATAGCAAAACAAATGTCTCCATTGACCCTTTCTCCATGTGCTTGCTCTTGGAGCAGAAGGAGGCACTGTCCATCTACACAAACTCCTTCAGTAGCATAACACTGACAGCTATCCTCACTGACAACTCGAGTACTGACATCTTATTAAAAAGAACCTTCTTATTAAAAAAGTCTTGCATTTGCTTGGTTCTTTACTGTGCTTTAACATATATTACTTCATTTTCATTCTTAAAAGTTCTCCACGATGTTAGCAGGCTGTGATTATTCCCATCTGAGAAATGATGAAACCAAGGCTCAGAAATGGAAATAAATTTTCTAAGGTCAAACAGCAAATAAGTGCAATGAACTGACTGCAAGTTTTGTATCCCGGGCCCAGATCCCAAATATAACTGACCTCTTTGCTAGGCTCTCCAGCTGCCAAAAAAAGAGAAGAGAAGAGAAGAAAAAAAGAAAAAGTTCACACCAACGCCCACTAAACCAGAAACAAATCTTCTCTCCACTAGGTAAACAATTCTAATCAATTTTTCAGAAATGTAAAACATGTTATTTTTTTTTTTTTTTTTTTTTTTTGAGACGGAGTCTTGCTCTGTCGCCCAGGCTGGAGTGCAGTGGCCGGATCTCAGCTCACTGCAAGCTCCGCCTCCCGGGTTCACGCCATTCTCCTGCCTCAGCCTCCGGAGTAGCTCGGACTACAGGCGCCCGCCACCTCGCCCGGCTAGTTTTTTGTATTTTTAGTAGAGACGGGGTTTCACTGTGTTAGCCAGGATGGTCTCGATCTCCTGACCTCGTGATCCGCCCATCTCGGCCTCCCAAAGTGCTGGGATTACAGGCTTGAGCCACCGCGCCCGGCCTAAAACATGTTATTTAAGATGTTCCAGAATGCGTGGAAAAAAAAAAATAGCAAGCTTAGAAATCCTTTCTTAAGAAGCCTAAAATGAGTAACAAAACTTAAAAACCACCCAAGAAAACTGTAAACCGGCCGGGCGCGGTGGCTCAAGCCTGTAATCCCAGCACTTTGGGAGGCCGAGACGGACGGATCACGAGGTCAGGAGATCGAGACCATCCTGGCTAACACGGTGAAACCCCGTCTCTACTAAAAAAAATACAAAAAACTAGCCGGGCGAGGTGGCGGGCACCTGTAGTCCCAGCTACTCGGGAGGCTGAGGCAGGAGAATGGCGTAAACCCAGGAGGCGGAGCTTGCAGTGAGCTGAGATCCGGCCACTGCACTCCAGCCTGGGCCACAGAGCGAGACTCCGTCTCAAAAAAAAAAAAAAAAAAAAGAGTATTGATGAAACTTTCCTTTTTAAAATGAACAAACTCCAGGCCAGGTGCAGTGGCTCACGCCTGTAATTCCCGCACTTTGGGAGGCGGAGGTAGGTAGATCAACTTAGGTAAGGAGTTCGAGACCAGCCTGGTCAACAGGGTGAAACCCCACCTCTACTAAAAATACAAAAATTACCCAGACGTGGTGGCGGGCACCTGTAGTTCCAGCTACTCGGGAGGTTGAGGCAGCAGAATTGCTTGAACCCGGGAGGCGGAGGTTGCAGTGAGCCGAGATTACATCACTGCACTCCAGCCTGGGCAACAGAGAGAAACTCCATCTTTAAAAAAAAAAAAAAAAAAGAAAGAAAAACAAAAAGTGCCAAGATCATGAAAATCAAAACCATGAAGATCAAGGAAAAAAAAAAAATCAAGATCATGAAAATCTTTCTCAAATCCATATTTGAAATTGAAGGATGCTTAAAAGAACTAAAACAAGAATATACATTGCACAATTCTGCACTGGATACTTTTGCTACCAAGAACATTAATTACTATAACAAACAGTGAAATATGAAGAATCTAAAAATTAGATGACAGTAATATATCAGTGTTAATTTCCTGATTTTGATGGATATACCGCAGTTACAGAGAAAAATGTAGGAAATACACATTGAGTTATTGAGGAGTGAGAGAGCATGAAGACAACCATTTATGTAAAAAAAAATTTAAACAGGCCGGGCGCGGTGGCTCAAGCCTGTAATCCCAGCACTTTGGGAGGCCGAGACGGGCGGATCACGAGGTCAGGAGATCGAGACCATCCTGGCGAACATGGTGAAACCCCGTCTCTACTAAAAAATACAAAAAACTAGCCGGGCGAGTGGCGGGCGCCTGTAGTCCCAGCTACTCGGGAGGCTGAGGCAGGAGAATGGCGTAAACCCGGGAGGCGGAGCTTGCAGTGAGCTGAGATCCGGCCACTGCACTCCAGCCTGGGTGACAGAGCGAGACTCCGTCTCAAAAAAAAAAAAAAAAAAAAAAAAATTTAAACATAAACATAAATTTATATAGAATATCTCTAAAATTCCCTAAAAGAAACCTTAACGGGGGTTTACCAGAAGAAGGGAACTAGCTGTCTAAAGGCTAAAAGTGAGAACCATGTACATTTTACCCTTTCATACCTTCTAAATTTTATATCTTGTTATACACCTTGTACTGCCTATTTGAAAATAATAAAAGAAGGCCGGGCGCGGTGGCTCAAGCCTGTAATCCCAGCACTTTGGGAGGCCGAGACGGGTGGATCACGAGGTCAGAAGATCGAGACCATCCTGGCGAACACGGTGAAACCCCGTCTCTACTAAAAAATACAAAAAACTAGCCGGGCGAGATGGCGGGCGCCTGTAGTCCCAGTTACTTGGGAGGCTGAGGCAGGAGAATGGCGTAAACCCGGGAGGCGGAGCTTGCAGTGAGCTGAGATCCGGCCACTGCACTCCAGCCCGGGCGACAGAGTGAGACTCCGTCTCAAAAAAAAAAAAAAAAAAAAAAAAGAAAATAATAAAAGAAATATTATATGTGCATACATAATACAAATTTAGAAAAATACATAAAAATTATCAAAAAAGGAAAATGAATTTACCTATCTTAGGGCCAGATTCTTCCTGCTAATGAAAGCTGCCTGAATATTATAGACTGAGAGGTATCACTTTACGTGCCCAAATTTTAGGGAAGGATTCCTTTTTGAAAGTTAAATAGATGGCCGGGCACAGCAGCTCATGCCTATAATCCCAGCACTTTGGAAGGCTGAGGCGGACAGGTCATCTGAGGTCAGGAGTTCAAGACCAGCCTGGACAACATGGCCAAACCCCATTTCTACTAAAAACAGCAAAACCCCATCTCTACTAAAAATACAAAAATTAGAAAGGCATGGTGGCAGGCGCCTGTAGTCCCAGCTACTCAGGAGGCTGAGGCAGAAAAATCGCTTGAACCCAAGAGGCAGTGGTTGCAGTGAGCCGAGATCATGCCATTGCACTCCAGCCTGGGTGACAGAGCAAGACACTGTCTCAAAAAAAAAAAAAAAAAAAAAGCAAAAAAGAAAGAAAGTTAAATAAACTACCCGCCTACCTGCAAAAAAAAAAAAACTTCAGTTCACCCATTCAAAGGGATGCCTGCGACCATTCAAAGTATCTGATGGACTCTCAAAACAGAACAGAATCAACAATATACTAATGATCAGACAAAGCATGTCCTTGGGACTGGAATTTAAACAAACATCTAGTACAAAAACGAATGAAAAGATGGAGGAAAAAAGGGAGCCAAATGAAGGAATGTATCTGCTTCTTTAACCTTGCTCAACAAGAGAAAGCGCACTGGCAGAGAAGAATGTTCTGATAAGCAGAGGTGAATGCTCAAGGGTCAGGGAAGCCCAGCAGGTTAAAAAAAAAAAAAAAAAAAATCCTGTTCAACACTACCCATCAGCTGGCGCCTACCTGTCACCAAACAATGTGTGATCATTTACATGCTTTCCCAGGGACCAAGACTTTCTAGAAAGAGCCCTAATGAGCAGACACAGCACTTTGGATCCAGGTTCTAGTTCTTCTTGCCAGTTTAAATAGGGAACGACGCCGAAGACATTAGTCTTCCAGTGCCCGACAGTCTCGGTCAACTGGGAAAGTTCTTATTTCTAAATGTGCAATGCTAAAAGTGGGAGCAGGACTATGAACCCCTATAAAATGTCCCACAAAGAGACCCTCACCAAAGGGGGCCAACTGTCCTAACTCTGACAGTTCTAATTTCAAAAGTTTTCCCGTTCTTTCCCAGTAAACAGCAAATCAATACTTAAAATGATAGCTTTTTGTATGATTATCATATATAAATCGAGCATCTCCAATCCAAAAATCCGAAATACTCCAAAATCTGAAAGTTTTGAGGGCAAACATGACACTCAAAGTAAATGCTCATTTCAGATTTCAAATTCTCAGATTACAGATGCTCAACTGTAAATATAACGCAAATATTCCCAAATCTGAAAAAAATCCAAAATTCACGTATTTCAGATAAGGAATACTCAACCTACAGAATGTATTTTCATATATTTTAAAATATTTACTTTGCCAGACACAGTGGCTCATGCCTATAATCCCAGCATTTTGGGAGGCTGAGGTGGGCAGATTACCAAGGTCAGGAGTTCGTGACTAGCCTGGCCAACATGGTGAAACCCCATCTCTACTAAAAGTACAAAAATTAGCCTGGTGTGGTGGCGCACCCCTGTAGTACCAGCTACTTGGGAGACTGAGGCAGGGGAATAACTTGAACCCAGGAGGTGAAGGTTGCAGTGAGCCAAGATCATGCCACTGCACTCCAGCCTCAGTGACAGAGCAAGACTCCATCCCCCTGAAAAAAAAAAGAAAAAGAAAATAGAGTACAGCACTGGTGGTAAAGTTTTGTGAAACTTTTGTTTCAATTTTATATACTTTTGTGTGTTGGGTCATGATGGGTAAGATGTATTTCCCAATGTGTGTCCTGGTTTTACAGTTTCTATTTTTGCATATACGTAAAAGTCATTAATTTGTGCAACAAATGTTTGTTGAGCACCTATACTATAGAGCTGGTGAGGCAACAGTGTGCTATACAGAAGTAATAGAAGGGAATAAAAATACTTAGTCTCTGCCCTTGTGGAATCTTTACAGGGTAGAAACAATCAAATAATCACATTAATACACGATTATAAACCACTAAGTGTTAGGGGAAAATACCGGGAATTAAGATAGATCATCATTAGGGAAGCTGATTTAATCGGAGAAGAGAAATGAGTAAACAGGTCAGGTTTCTCTGAAGAAGTACATTCAAGTAGAGCTCAGAAAGATGTATGAAAAGGGGGAAAATGAGAGGAGAAATCAGTCAGGCAAAAAACGGCACATTCAGAGAGTTGTATACAGTTTGAAGAAAAGAAAAGCCAATAAGTAGAGAGAAAATGAAGAACCATCTAGATAAGACTTGGGTGGAGCTTGGGGTAGAAAGAGATATGGCAGGAATTTTAAATATCCTGAGGCCTATGAGAATAATCCAATAGGCATTTTAAAGACCAGGCTGAAAAGAGATTGGAGGGAGGCTGGGAGTGAATGGTAGGATAACAGTATTATTCCTGAAGCAAAAGTGACAAGGTGTAAGTGATACTTTGGATGTGAGGGCTGAGGAACCATAAAGTGTTGGATAACTCATAATGAAATGAGTGAGCAATGAAATGAGATGAGATGCATGAGAAATCCCAGAGAAGCAGAGCTGAGAGGAAAGATCAGAGTTCCATTTGTTATAGTTAACAAGTAGAGATGCCGGCCGGGCGCGGTGGCTCAAGCCTGTAATCCCAGCACTTTGGGAGGCCGAGATGGGCGGATCACGAGGTCAGGAGATCGAGACCATCCTGGCTAACACAGTGAAACCCCATCTCTACTAAAAAAAATACAAAAAACTAGCCGGGCGGCGTGGCGGGCGCCTGTAGTCCCAGCTACTCGGGAGGCTGAGGCAGGAGAATGGCGTAAACCCGGGAGGCGGAGCTTGCAGTGAGCTGAGATCCGGCCACTGCACTCCAGCCTGGGCGACAGAGCCAGACTCCGTCTCAAAAAAAAAAAAAAAAAAAAAAAAAACAAGTAGAGATGCCAAATTAATACCTGGAACTGGATGGAGATATAAAAAAGAAGTCATTAGCACAAACGCTTTGATGACTCATCATTCTGCTCCTTAAACATCCACCCATAGTAATATACAATATAAAACCAGAAGAATTCAGAATAAATTTGAGACTTTATGCAGTAGCAGCTCATAAATACCATAGTAGCTGAAATACCATGTGTATCTGAACAGTATACCGTGCAACAGTATAACTAAACATTCATACTCTTAAAATAACCCATTTCTATGAAATCATAGGGAATCTAGCCTATTGTGTTCACTGCTGTCCACATCTGACACAGTGTATGGCACATAGTACAAGTTAATCTACTGAAGAATTGTATCCACTACTATTCAGAATAAACCACCCATCAAAAATAAAACAAACAGTGCAAATAATGAGCAACGGTGCAAGGCGAATCTTTGTACTATGAAACATACAAATCAACCAATTAGGACATTTTTCAAGGAAAAAGGGAAAACAGTTATTTAGCACTTAGTGCTCATACCCTAATAGTCTATATTCTGTTCTATGCTACATATATCTAATGCTATATTCTGTTCTCTAAGAATTAGCTGAATTTCAGCATCAGAAATTCCAACTGGGTAGCCTATTGTAAGTACTCCTACCATTCTCTAGAAGTCTCTGAGTAATACGAGAAATAGCTAAAATGTAATAAAAGCTTGATGCTGAAACTATAACAAAATCTCATCTAAGTTATTAAAACAAAACAAAAACTGTTAAAAGTGCATTATGGCCGGGAGCAGTGGCTCATGCCTGCAATCCCAGCACTTTGGGAGGCCGAGGTGGGCGGATCACCTGAGGTCGGGAGTTCGAGACCAGCCTGACCAACATGGAGAAACTGCCGTCTCTACTAAAAATAAAAAATTAGCCGGGCATGGTGGCACATGCCTGTAAGCCCAGCTACACAGGAGGCTGAGGCAGGAGAACTGCTTGAAACTCGGAGGCAGAGGTTGCGGTGAGCCAAGATCACTACATTTGCACTCCAGCCTGGGCAACAAGAGGGAAACTCCATATCCAAAAAAAAAAAAAAGTGAATTCTCCAATGTGAAAATGGCAATAACTGATTATTTTTCTTTTTCCTCTATCTTCTCCTGTTTCCCAGCTTTTCTAACAAACATGAATTTTTATTCACTTGTTCACAAAGGTAACATTGATTCATAGGAGAAAATTTAGAAAATGCTCATAAACACAAAGGAAACAAATTACCCACAATTCCATCACCCAGAAGTTACCAACTACTGTCAATATTTTTGTGGGAACCTTTCTGTGAGCATGCATGAAGGTAGGAAGGGAAGAGAGATACATAAGTAATGGCATGATTACTTAAGACTATGAAGGAGACTACAGAATGCTGCTATGGCCAGTGTGCAGGATTGAGGGATGACTAACTTGAAGACGCTGACAACTGAGCTGAGCTTCCTGAAGGGTGAGATGGAATCAACCAAAGAAGTGCAACTGGGGTAGTAGCAATCCAGGCACAGGGAACAACAGCATGGGCAGAGTACCAAGCCCATTCAGGGAACTAGGAAGAAAGATTAGTTTGGTAGGAAGGAGACTGGCTGGGCAAAGTCACACACAGAGCTGATAATTAGGAGCTGTTCCCTAGAGAAAACAGCCTTGAAGCAGGAGCAGGGGGGATAGGCTTCCTTAAACTAATTATTCTGACTGTTAGTATGGGGAAAGGATTAGGCCCAGCAAGTGTAGATTTAGAAGGTCGTAACCCCCGAAGGGTAGAGGATGAGGAAGTAGGGAATCTTTAGCGGGTGAGGGAGTAAAAAAGACAATGACCTGGCCAGGTGTGGTGGCTCATGCCTGTAATCCCCCAGTACTTTGGGAGGCTGAGGCAGGTGGATCACCTGAGGTCAGGAATTCGAGAGCAGTCTGGCCAACATGGTGAAACCCTGTCTCTACTAAAAATACAAAAATCAGCTGGGCATGGTGGCGGGCGCTTGTAATTCCAGCTACTTGGGAGGCTGAGGCAGGAGAATGGCTTGAACCCAGGAGGCGGAGGTTGCAGTGAGCCGAAATCACGCAACTGCACTCCAGTCTGGACAACAAGAGCAAGACTCCAGCTTAAAAAAAAAAAAAAAGGCCGGGCGCGGTGGCTCAAGCCTGTAATCCCAGCACTTTGGGAGGCCGAGACGGGCGGATCACGAGGTCGGGAGATCGAGACCATCCTGGCTAACACGGTGAAACCCCGTCTCTACTAAAAAAATACAAAAAACTAGCCGGGCGAGGTGGCAGGCGCCTGTAGTCCCAGCTACTCGGGAGGCTGAGGCAGGAGAATGGCGTGAACCCGGGAGGTGGAGCTTGCAGTGAGCTGAGATCCGGCCACTGCACTCCAGCCTGGGCGACAGAGCGAGACTCCGTCTCAAAAAAAAAAAAAAAAAAAAAAGACAATGACCTAATATTTTAAATTTATATTTTAGGCTCCACAAAATGGTATAGATTTGTAGGGATAAAAAACACACAGTGACTTTATTATATACCTCCTTATTATATACCTCCTAAGAAATTCATATCAGAAATAGAGCTTGCAGGCCAAGCACAGTGGCTCACATCTGTAATCCCAGAACTGTGGGAAGTCAAGGCAAGAGGATCACTTGAGCCCAGAATTTTGAGACTAGCCTGGGCAACACAGTGAGATCCCATCTCTACAAAAAGAATGTTTTTAATTGAAAAAAAAAGAAGGAACAATGAAAACACATGGACACAGGGAGGGGAACATCACACACCAAGGCCTGTTGGGGGGTGGGGCGCTGGGGGAGGGATAGCATTAGAAGAAATACCTAATGTAAATAATGAGTTGATGGGTGCAGCAAACCAACATGGCACATGTATACCTATGTAACAAACCTGCACGTTGTGCACATGTACCCTAGAACTTAAAAGTATAATAAAAAAAAGAGGCCGGGCGCGGTGGCTCAAGCCTGTAATCCCAGCACTTTGGGAGGCCGAGACGGGCAGATCACAAGGTCAGGAGATCGAGACCATCCTGGCTAACATGGTGAAACCCCGTCTCTACTAAAAATACAAAAAACTAGCCGGGCGAGGTGGCGGGCGCCTGTAGTCCCAGCTACTCGGGAGGCTGAGGCAGGAGAATGGCGTAAAAACCTGGGAGGCGGAGCTTGCAGTGAGCTGAGATCCGGCCACTGTACTCCCGCCTGGGCGACAGAGCGAGACTCCGTCTCAAAAAAAAAGAAAAAAAAAAAAAAAAAAGAAAAATGGCCGGGCATGATGGCTCACGCCTGTAATCCCAGCACGTTGGGAGGCCGAGGCGGGCAGATCACGAGGTCAGGAGATCGAGACCATCCTGGCCAACATGATGAAACCCTCTCTCTACTAAAAATACATAAAAATTAGTTGGGCGTGGAGGCACATGCCTGTAATCCCAGCTACTGGGGAGGCTGAGGAGGAGCACTGCTCCAGGGAGTTGGAGGTTGCAGACTGCAGTAAGCCTAGATCACACCACTGCACTCCAACCTGGGTGAAAGAGGGAGACTCCGTCTCAAAAAAAAAAAAAAGAAAAAGAAAAAAGAAGAGGAGGTTGGGGGAGAAGCATTAAATATTAATATTTAACAAAAGGGAACATAAATTTTTCAGTAGATATTGAGCTTAATCAAAGCACAGAATGTACGTGTCTTATCACTATATCCCTAATAAATATAGAGCAAATAAGTGAATATCAAGGGAATAACCATGAGCAGTATAAAGACTGTGCTAACAGGAAGGGATGATCAGGCCAGGTGTAGTGGCTCACACCTGTAATCTTAGCACTTTCGGAGGCTGAGGCAGGCAGACTGCTTGAGCCCAGGAGTTTGAGACCAGCCTGGGTACCATGGCAAGACCAGAAAAATTAGCCAGGCATGATGGCATGCACCTGTAGTCCCACCTACTTGAGAGGCTGGGGCTGGAGGATTGCCAGAGCACAGGAGGCAAAGAGGTTGCAGTGAGCCGAAACTGTGCCACTGTTGCACTCCAGCCTGGGCATCAGAGTTAGACCCTGTCTCCAAAAAAAAAAAAAAAAAAAAAAAAGAACAGGATGATCTTAATAACGACATCCAGAGGTCAGGCGCAGAGGTTCACGGTAAAACCCTGTCTCTACAAAAACACAAAAATTAGCCAGGCATGATGGCGGGTGCCTGTAATCCCAGCTACTGGGTAGGCTGAGGCAGGAGAATCGCTGGAACCTGGGAGGTAGAGGTTGCAGTGAGCCGAGATCGTGCCATTGGCACAGAGTGAGACTCCATCTCAAAAAAAAAAACAAAACAAAAGACATCCAGAAAAAGAAAACACAGCACTAGCCATAGGATAAAGCCTCACTTTAGAGAACTGAAGTTGGTAATGGAGCAGGGAAAGGTCAACAGGATCCTTCAAGGATTGAAAGAGTATTCCCCAAGACTATCGCTCCTTATGCATGCAGTCATTCAACAGAAGATGTTTAACCCACCAATTACCCAAGAGTAAAGAAAACACATGCCCACACAAAAACTAGTTCACAAATATTCATAGCAGCATTATTCAGCCAAAAGTAGGGATAACACAAATGTCTATCAACTGATGAATAAACAAAATGTGATGTATCCATAATAGAACATTAGCCATTAAAAGGAATGAAGTACTGATACAGGCTGCAACATGAATGAACTTTAAAAAACACTATGCCAAGTGAAAGAAGTCACTCACAAAAGACCAGATAGTGTATGATTCCACATATATAAAATGTCCAGAATAGCCAAATCTATTGAGACAGACAGCAGATTAGTGGTTGCCTAGGGATAGAAGGGGAGAGAATTGGAGGGAACTAGGCAATGACAGCTAATAGGAACATAGCTTCTTTTGGGGATGATAAAAAAATTTTAAAAATCCATTGTAGTGATGGTTGCACGACTATTCATTTACTAAAAGTTATTTTTTATTTGTTTATTTATTTATTTGTATTTTTACTTTTTTTGTTTGAGATGGAGTCTCAGTCTGTCACCCAGGCTGGAGTGCAGTGGCGCATCTCGGCTCACTGCAACCTCCGCCTCTCGGGTTCAAGTGATTCTCCTATCTCATCTGGGATTTCAGGCGCCCGCCACCACGCCCGGCTAATTTTTGGATTTTTAGTAGAGACGGGGTTTCGCCTTTTTGGCCAGGCTGGTCTTGAACTCCTGACCTCAGGTGATCCACCCGCCTCGGCCTCCCAAAGGGTTGGGATTACAGGCACAAGGAGACACGGCTCCCGGCCTGATTTTCAACTTTAGAAAAGCAACTGACTAAAGTCTGTTAATAAAAAGAATTAAGACTTCGGTTTAAATTGTACTGCATTACCAAGTTTGTGGGGTACAGTAAAAGCTTACGTGAAAACTCTTCATAACACTGAAATTGGGAGAAAAAGGACCTAAAAACCCGAACAACCGTGTAATCCGTTCCAAAACAAACTATGGGAGGGCTGCGCGGAAGCCAGCAAGGTAAGAAAACAAGCGATAATCGCAAAGGAGAGCCGACTGCCTGCTAGTAAAAAATGGATCTTTAAAAATTAAAAACACTAGTTTTCAACCACAGCACTTCGAAATGAGAATATCAGTCACCGTTGCCATAGAAACAGTAAAGCCAAGTTGCCCGGAATTTAAACATTTTTTTAAATAACGCAAACTGAAATGGGTGAAAATAGGGCAAAGTTTAGTGTGAACCTAAGTGGCCGGAACCTACTAGTAACTTTCACCGGGATAAAGGTGACTCTGCTTTTCTAACCTACATTTCCTAACAGTGCTTTATAAATCACCTCTCGAGGTTAGTTTATCAAGTGCAAAAAAAGTTTACCCTGTCTCTTCCGGAAAAAGGAACCTGACAAAACCCCTCCCGGAATCGCCCACAATCAGAACGAGTCAGCGCAGGCTTGCACCGCGCAGCGAAAGGGAGCCGAGCATCGAGTCCACGCGGAAAGCATCTGAATCCCGCCTGCTGGCTTTACTGGCAGAGCACGCAGGAAAACCCCAAGCTCCAGCCTGCAGCCCCGGCCTGTGTGGCTCCCTCCTCCACGTCCCCACTGCACGCCACGTTCTGTGCCTGGCAGTCCACGCGCCCTAATCCAACTCGCATTTATTAAGCACCCGCTGTCTACACCGCATCATGGTTCCTCCATGCACTGCAAGAAGAAATGGCCCCATGCCGGGGGAAAGAAACACCAAAAGGACAGCCGCGAGGGCTGAAGACGACCCCGAATGACGGGCTGACTGCCTGCAACGGGTGGTCAGGAGAGGAGCTCCCACCCTCACCCCGCGGGTCGTGACACTCCCAGGGAAGGGAGGGCCCCGAAGGGTGCACCAGGCCCGGCCTTCCTGGAGTCAGCCACAGACCGACTGAGGGCGTTAAGAGGTCCGCATCCCCGGACCGCCCGAGCGCTCCTGTGCCCCAAGGAGGCGACCCCGACTCCGGATCCAGGGAAAACGGCGAGCGCGGGCACCGAACCTCAGTAAGGGTCGGAGCCGGCTGTCACCGGCCCCCGCATCCCTCCCCTGCGGCCGCGGCCGGCCGCTCCCTCCCCAGCGTGACAGTCGCGGCAGTCACGGACGGAGCGTCTCTGCCCCGGCGTCGTCGCTCGCCCGGACGCCAGCACCCCCGTGCCCCACGCGGAGGGGGGCAGTGCCGGGAAGACCTCTCCGGCCCCTCCCCCCGCCCCGGCCTCCGGACTCCGGAAAAGCGGTTACCTGGCGCCGGGTTGGGGCGAGAGCACGACCCGGTGGAGGAGGAAAAGAAGAAGACAGTGGCCTCCGGCCCAGGGAGATTTGGGAAATTCGGAAGACTTGTTCCGCACTAGGTGACAGCTGTTCGCTGCGCACGCGCACAGGACCCCGGCCGCCCGATCACTGCGCCGCGCCTCACCCTCCCGTCGAGGCGGTGGGTGGGAGGCAGCGGCGAAGGCGCGCGCACCGCCAGCTCTCCCTGCGCGAGGGCGCGCGCGCCGTCACGTGACCGCTGGGGCCAGCACTTGGTGAATCACGTGAGCTTACAAACAGCTTAAAGGTGCCCGGCACGCTCTTGGTTTGGCTCAACTTCCGCGCTTTGGTTAACTTGGGCTTGCTGGTTCGCATCTTCTTGTCCTTTGGACACAGGCATATCCCATTCTTTCCGGAGGGGGAAGGTACTCGCGTAGAAGGAGAAAACAGGTGCACAGAACCTTGCCCGGAAGCGCCTGCTGGGGTCCCGCAGGGCTGGACCTGATGTAGTCCACGCGCCACACGTCCTCCTGGACTCCGACGCGCACCTATGGCGGCCTCCGACGCGCGAACGTCAGTGTGGCGTTGCCAGGGGTGGAGCCTCGGAATGTCCTGGAGAGCCTGGCGAGAAAGTCGGGGCTCGCAGTTGTCCGGCGATGACAGCGCTGTGTGCCCGTTCTCCCTTCACCCGGTGGCCGGGACCTCTGAGCCTCCTTCCCACAATGGGAGATCCCGAATGGGCGAAGAGTATCTGCGTGTCCCAAACCTTTAACAAGTAACTACCGAGCAGGAGCGTTTTGTCAGCCTCTGGAAGCGAAACTGTCCGGTGTTCGAGTCGCCCTTCACCGAGCACGTCCCGCCCCGACCCGCCCAAGTGTGCTCTTAAGATAAGGAGGCACAGAGGTGACCCAAATAGGAATCCCGGGCTGGCGGTCCCTCAAAAACTAGAGTTGATAACAATTTGGCCTGAACTGAAGTGACTAGAAATGCAGGTGCCTCCAGCGTCTGAGACTTAGATAAGTTAACGTCCTAAAACTTGTTGCTTCTCCTCTGTAACTCCGCCTTCCGAGGTGTCAGAAGGAACCAACCAGACCTTAAGCCCCTGTACTGCAGAAGACAGATGGTTGAGCATCAGATGTTTTGCAAAGCTGAATGATTTTTTTTTTTAAACTTCCTGCAGAGCTCCCAGCTGGGTCCCCTGTGGCGCTTACTCTAACGTCTTAGCTAAGAAAGATTAGGCATATCTTCACACCAGTGAGCAAAGCTGGGCTGTCTAATATGCTGAATTTTCTGTTACATTATACTGATATCAGCTTTTTAAAAATATATCGACACCATTTACCACGCCCTTGAACTCGTTTCTCACTGGGATGAACATTGTGAGGACAGATGGAATGTGGTTAATTGAGCTAAGGCTAACGGGATAATTGGGTCACCATATTTCTTTAGTTGTTAAAAACAAAGTTCTGCTACCCAAACACACTTTTTTTTTTTTTTTTTTTTTTGAGACGGAGTCTTGCTCTGTCGCCCAAATTGGAGTGCAGTGGCGTGATCTCGGCTCGCTGCAACCTCCGCCTGCCGAGTTCAAGAGATTCTCCTGCCTCAGCCTCCCAAGTAGCTGGGATTACAGGAGCCCACAACCACGCCCAGCTAATTTTTGTATTTTCAGGAGAGACAGGGTTTCGACATGTTGGCCAGGTTGGTCACGAACTCCTGACCTCAGGTGATGCGCCCGCCTCGGCTTCTCAAAGTTCTGGGATTACAGGCGTGAGCCACTGCACCCAGCCACACACACTTCTGAACTTGCCTAACGTATACTCAACTGGGAATTTTCCAAATGTGTGCGTGTATTGTCAGGATCCCAGCCATCCTTACAAGTAAATTGGATATGCTCAGATAATAAATATGCAGCCCAACATTTATTTATAACTTATAGTGAGCTAGACACTGTCTTAAGAGCTTCACATGTATTAACTAAATACAATAATTCAGGCCGGGCACGGTGGCTCAAGCCTGTAATCCCAGCACTTTGGGAGGCCGAGACGGGTGGATCACGAGGTCAGGAGATCGAGACCATCCTGGCCGACACGGTGAAACCCCATCTCTACTAAAAAATACAGAAAACTAGCCGGGCGAGGTGGCGGGCGCCTGTAGTCCCAGCTACTCGGGAGGCTGAGGCAGGAGAATGGCGTGAACCCGGGAGGCGGAGCTTGCAGTGAGCTGAGATCCGGCCACTGCACTCCAGCCTGGGCGGCAGAGCGAGACTCCGTCTCAAAAAAAAAAATAATAATAATAATAATAATTCAATGAATAGATACTGTTAATACCTCATTGTTACAGATGTGGAAACTGAAGCATAGAGATTAATATGCCCACAATCAAACAGCTAGGGTCTTTTGGAAGCCATATGCTATATTATAATAGCAATCTTGTGCACCAAAATAAAAAATCTGGAAACCTGAAATCCATTTTCTTCAGAATTTGCAGATGCACAAATAACATTTCTTTACCATTGTGAATTAGAGTATCACTTTTTTTAACCTGAAGAACTAAAGTGGATATACTAACCTTGCGGACTTCACTGAGCACTTTTTAATTTTAAGGAAGATAAAATGTCAAAACACTTCAAAAGCTGTAAAGCACTGTGTGAATCTATTAAGTGCTTCACAGTCTGGAAATTGAAGACAGCCTACTAGAAAATCAACTGGACTCGTGGCACTGAGAGCAGCGTTGTGTCCCTAATGTATCAAAATACCCCCATATTCTGAATTATCATGAAAACGTTTTAGCCATATAGTAAATTTTTTATTTAGATTCTTTTTTTTTTTTTTGAGATGGAGTCTCGCTGTGTCTCCCAGGCTGGAGTGCAGTGGCGTGATCTCGGCTCACTGCAAGCTCCGCCTCCCGGGTTCACGCCATTCTCCCGCCTCAGCCTCCCAAGTAGCTGAGACTACAGGCGCCCGCCACCACGCCTGGCTAGTTTTTTGTATTTTTAGTAGAGACGGGGTTTCACCATGTTAGCCAGGATAGTCTCGATCTCCTGACCTCGTGATCCACCCGCCTTGGCCTCCCAAAGTGCTGGGATTACAGGCTTGAGCCACCGCGCCCGGCCTTAGATTCTATTTTTTAAATCCCAATTGCAATATATTAATGGATGGCTGTATAAACAATACATAGATTCCCCTTGAAGTTTATATGTAATGGGAACTAATGTCCAGATCATCAGATAACCTCAGAGACAATACTTGTTTTTATTTTATTTTATTTTATTTTTCGAGACAGATTCTTGCTCTGTTGCCCAGGCTGAAGTGCAGTGGCGCCGTCTCAGCTCACTGCAGCTTTGACCTCCCAGGTTCAAGCAATTCTTGTGCCTCGTGCCTCATTCTCCTGAGTAGCTGACATTACAGGCATGTGCCATAATGCCCAGCTAATTTTTTTTTTTTTTTTTTTTTTTTTTGAGACGGAGTCTCGCTCTGTCACCCAGGCTGGAGTACAGTGGCCGGATCTCAGCTCACTGCAAGCTCCGCTTCCCGGGTTCACGCCATTCTCCTGCCTCAGCCTCCCGAGTAGCTGGGACTACAGGCGCCTGCCACCTCGCCCGGCTAAGTTTTTGTATTTTTAGTAGAGACGGGGTTTCACTGTGTTAGCCAGGATGGTCTCGATCTCCTGACCTCGTGATCCGCCCGTCTCGGCCTCCCAAAGTGCTGGGATTACAGGCTTGAGCCACCGCGCCCGGCCTCTTTTTTTTTTTTTTAATTCAGACAGAGTCTCACTCTGTCGCCCAGGCTGGAGTGCAATGGCGCGATCTCAGCTCACTGCAGCCTCCGCCTCCTGGGTTCAAGTGATTCTCTTGCCTAAGCCTCCCAAGTAGCTGGGACTACAGGCGCGTGCTACCACACCTGACTAATTTTTTGTATTTTTAGTGGAGACAGGGTTTCACTTTGTTAGCCAGGATGGTCTTGATCTCCTGACCTCATGATCCACCCACCTCGGCCTCCCAAAGTCCTGGGATTACAGGCATGAGCCACCATGCCTGGCCTAATTTTTGTATTTTTTGTAGACAGGGTTTCGCCACATTAGCGAGGCTGGTCTCAAACTCCTGAGCTCAAGTGATCCGCTAGCCTCCGCCTCCAAAAGTGCTGAGATTACAGACGTGAGCCACCATGCCTGGCCAATACTTGTAAGTTTCTTGGGTTTTTTTTGGTTTTTTTTTTTTTTTTTTTTTTTTTTTTTTTTTTT